>NC_133201.1:18603797-18608797 GCF_958299795.1 Porites lutea
AAATTGTCGTCGCCAAAAATTCCCCCTCCCTTGTTCAAATAAAAGTTTAAACACGAAAAAAAAATGTATGGTATGGAGGTTTTTATGCTCAGAAAATTGCACTACTTCTGCTCCTGATACCAGAAAGCAACCGTAATTGTACGAGTGACGTCTTATTTTTTCTACAAATCGCTTTTTGGAGATATAAAGCTATCTGACCTAGAACGTAGGAACAGAAAGCTGTCTGCTCATGACTGCACTGATCATCAAAACTCTATTTTCTTCTGATAACTACCACGAAACACGTAACATAAACACGAGTCAAGCCGCCGTGTTGCTCGTACCGGGCCACAACTGTGCCACATCCACAAAGTACATAACGTACTTACCATATTTCAGCTGAAAACAACATGGCGGCGTGGAAACGTTCAACTTGTATTGATCGTAGCTGTTGTGGAGGTATTATTACAGGAACATTCGTTTCACTTTTAATTAAAAAATATCAGCAGGACAAAAAGTAAGACACCTGTTGGCAAATAGCTTCAATGTTTCAATTCTTAATCAGTTTCTCCGAACGTTAAAGTCCACAATAACAACCAGCTTTACAAGTCGCTAGCTAGCAACCAGCTATGAAATTCTGGTCGCCAGGACTAAATTTTTAGTCGCATTGGCGACAAGGAAGGCGCAATTTCGGACCCTGATTGTTTTCAACCTCCGATAATGGCGACCACTTGACACTTGGTCTTACTAAACAGTGAAGTACATTGTAAAAATGGACAAAAAGGAATTTATTCTTTGGCTTTCATTATTGTTTACAGATCTATTACACTGTGTTTATTAGTTCAATCTATAACTACAATATTTAACAATTATTCCTCGAGCCCGAATGGGCTCTGAGTCAATAGCCCATGAGGCCTTCTTAAGCTAGACTTTAGTCCCTTTTTGCCGCCAAAAAGCCCACGCTTTTCACTACTAGTGGGCTATAACATATAGCCTAGTAGTAGCTCAACCAATCAGAATGCAGCATTGATAATAGACCACTAGTTGGATTTTACTAATAACCATTACCCTTGAGAAAAAGACTCAGATTTCCATGTTTCAGTTTAAGAAGTTTAGTTTTTGTTCGTCAGGCGTCTTATGAGCTGTCACATAGAATAGCTAATGATTTTGTCAATAAAACTACTATTAATTGGCAGGGGAAAGGAAGCTTTCATAATTTTTTTTGAATAAATATACCACTCCATTTTTTGTTGACTTTAAAATTTTGCTCTTGCGGTCCGACTTTCGTAAGCGACTATCAAGCCTTTGCATATTGGGTGGTCCCTTACAAGAGGCTTGACTTTAATTTATTTCTTTTGTTTTGCTAAGTAATTAAAATTTTGCACATCCATGTAATGCGACTCACATATGCCTGGCAAGTTTTCTGTAAACAAATGAGCACAGTAACATGTCTTTCAGGTTAGAATTTATTTTGAGAACTCCGGTTTCGAGGGTAGGACTCGATTGATGAGTTTCAGTGTCGTGAGCTTAAAGAAACTTTAAAAACAAAGAAAGTGAATACTAACTCAGTTACGAAAATACGGTAGAATTTTATTACAACAGTACAGTGTAAATATTTGTTCAGCTGATTATTCAGCCAAACTTTTAGCTTCTTCACCATCACATTTGCAAATTATGTCTGTACTGTACTGAATTAGAATTATAATACCTACAAAGACATTTATGGCACCTGAATTTGACTTTGATCGAAACAAAAGATGTTAATCTTGTTTTCGTAGCAGCACAGGAAAGAATGTGAGAAGAACTGTTGGTACTTGTATTCCATTTCCACAGAAATAATGGCTCACTAGTACAAAACTCAGGGCCAGTGTAAGTAGCACAATAGACAGGATCCAAGGACTTCAAAGGAACAGAATCTTCGAGGGAAGAGTTTTGACGGATACGGTGGTGTTTCTAGGTGATAAATAGGTTCCTTGAGTGTACAGTGGCGTTAGATATCGACTGGCTGGGTTAATGCTGTCCGATGACGCGTTCTAGTAGGAGTAAAACTAGGAGAAATAATGGACCCGGCAAAAGCGTAGCCAACCCTCATTATGCTCATTATGCCTTATCAAAGTTGCTAGCAATACAAGACCATGCTCAAAATGTGAAGGAACAACTTTGAATGGAAGGGAAGAGGGAGGTGAACATTATATGGCACACAAGTGCGACTAGCTGCAATTTGAAGTACATGTATTAAAGAAAGGCCAGTTTTTTGTCGGAGTGTCTCAACATTTTTGCAACTGGTTGTAGCATACACTGTACTAAAATTAATACCACAAAGATTTGTACATGTAATGCATGCTCATATATATATAGTGAATGAATCAGTGTTAATTTAAGCTTTAACATTACACTGTACATGTAAGTACAGGTGTAAGCAAAACGTTTTTGACCAAAAATAAGTAAATCTTATTAAGTTTTAATTTTTGTGTGGTTTATTAAAACAAATTTGAAATGATGATAATTTATTTGTTTGTGCTCAGATACTTATTAAAGGAATAATACATTGCTTTTGCCTGTTTCCTTGAAATTGAGTGCATCAGTTTCACTCAATTTCTTTTTGGTCATGGGTGTTGGAATTTACTTCACTCATCAAGATGAATAATTATACTTTTGTCTGTAGATATTCTCCACACTGTTTTCCTTACATTTCCTATCTTGGTACTGATGACGAGAATTTATTTAACATTGAAGACTTTATTTTCTTAGTGATAATGTTTTGTTATTCTTAGAACCTTTATGTGTGATTAACCTGAGTGATGAATTGTTTTAACCTTTTAAGCCCTAACAGTGATCAGCATCAAATTTCTTGTAATATTAATTATTTTATAAAGAAGAGTACATATAGTGGTCAAAACAGTTTTGTTCAGATTTAAGAACCTTAATTCCTGACATACATGAACAATAACAGATCAGTATTCTAAATTGCAGGACCTGAATTACTTTTTTTAATTATTATCTGCCATTCAGCATCTGTACCTCACCAATGTTTCTGTTGTTATAACACAAAATGGTCTGATTTGTTGGGTTTTGGATATATTTGCTCATGAGTACACTGCAAGCTGGAGAAAGCTGGCAGGCGCTTACATGTAATACATACATGTATACAGAATTAATGATTCTCCTCTTTCTGAGGGTTGGTTTATAATGGCATAGTTTATCATGGTAAGGTTAAAAATGAACAGTTACATGTACAAAAGAGAGATGGAAAGGAAAAGTTTAGAAGTTTCTTGTGTTCTTGATGTTGGAAGGCAAAAAATTTCAAGTAACTACAAAATAATATTAGTAATTTTTGCCTCCAAGAACTAGCTTAATCATTTTCTTTGTTTTCTTCACAGCAGAGAGCATATCCATTTGTGAAACACAACCAAGATGGCAATTGAGAAAATTTTTAAAGGATTTAAGGTACCTGATTTGAGCATTACAGTCAAACAATGTCTTGAAATTAGAATTTGTTATTAGAAATCATACAGTGAAGAGTAAGAGAATTTATGTTGACTTGAAATACTAGACCAAAAATTAAAACAGGTAAACAAAATATTCAATAAAATATTGCTGAAAGAGAGGAGGCTGGTCATTTTGTAGGTATCATGTACCACTACAGCATACTGTTTGATCATGAGTTAACATACTGTCACCTGTAATACACAGGCTGTATAATTTGTAGTAGACAGTGTAAATTAAGCATAAAAGTTGCTGCTGCAACATTGTAGTGATGAATTTGTCTGTGTAAGTGCTTAAAGGAACCTTGCCTAATGTTCTCAGTATTTTTTCTATTGTTTATTTACAAATACCCTTAAATTGATATAGTGGAATGTTTGACTGTTTAAAAATTCGCCTTGGGTACATGTTTGACCCATACAGGCTTGGAAAATGCAACCAAATTCAAAGAGAAGTAATGGCTCGGTTTTATATTTCATGTACATGTACATGTATGTAACAACAAATTAATATTAACTGTATGAGAGTATTTTTATTCTTCTACGGTCTTTGTAAATGTTGGGGGCGGGGATAAAGGTTAGTGTTTCAGTCAGCCATGTTGATTTTTTTCCTTTATGTACAGTGGAAAGGGTAAGCTGATCCTTTGACGAAGGACAACAACAACTACTAAAGTTTATTAGGGACAGAGCATTATTTTAAGCAAATTTTCGAGAGGGGCATTTTTGGCCTTTGTAGCTGGCAGGATGGTAAGTGGCACAAAGTTTTGGTAGAGGAGCTGTAAAGCCATGTGGAGAATAAGGAGGAGATGCTCACTTGTAGCTTTGCCGCCAAAACTCTCAAGCACAAAAACAATCTGGCCAGTTACATGCAAGCTCAGATTTTCAGGCTGGAGAACTTGTTCTTTTTTTTTCTGCCTACATGCCTGTTAATGATTTTTATTTTCTGGTGAAATCCCATAAACTAATTTTTTAATGCAGTTGCATACATATCATTCATTAGATTTTGTCAGAAAGCTAAAAATGTTTAAAATAACAGCTTACATACACCTGTACTATAAAATACCTTTTTAAAGTGGCATTGCTTGTATACTTCTGACTTCTTCTTTTTTAAAAAAAAAAAAGTCACAGAGAGTTCTGTTTCAATATTATTTTTCAGTGTTTGATATAAGACAGCTACCATGTGTCATGGGAAGTACTATGGACAAAAGGTACATCACAAAGACGCTCTTAGAATCTAGGCGGCTTGGGACATACCTCTTCCCTCCACCCCCTTTTCCCCACCCCAGAAAGAAAAAAATGAAATCTAGATCCTCAGAGGTGCACTTTCCAACACAGAGTGGTTTTTTATGACTTCCCATTATGAAGAATAGAGTTAAAAAGACTTACATTAGTTATTTAAGTTTTTTGTTTCCTTCTAACGTAAGTTGCATAAATTAACTTTCAGTAGGGATTAAAGGGACAGGTTCATGGTTAAGCACATGCTCATTAATTAAATTACTTTTTTCCAGTTGATTTTTTATTCGGTCGGTTAATAATCGC
>NC_133201.1:18616297-18666297 GCF_958299795.1 Porites lutea
GAAGGTCATCGCAGTTGTATTTAACGCAATTTATGCATGCAGTTGCGAAAATAAAGCCTGAAAAAAATTCAGGCCGTAGACGTGGATCACGCACAAGAGTTGAGTGGAATGGGGAAAGGATATACCGACATAGCTTTCTTCTGTGTTTTCTGAATAAATACCATCAAATAGTTCGTCACGATGTTTACTTGCCTCTTTGATTGAAAAAGAAATCTAGTCTACAAGCCATGGAACTTTTAATCAGAACTTCGGCTACTTACATGAGCAGCACGTTTTGATCAAGGAAACTAGCTTTCTTGAAAGTAAACATATATATTTCATTAGAAATCTTTCAGTGGCCTTTTTTTCACGTTGCTTTTGTAGCTTTTGTCTTGTATCAAAGCGCTTTACTATTGAATTTCGCCATGTGTTAAACCGATTGTTGCTTGCGTGAAGGCCATTTGCACGATATTGGTAACCACTTTTTTGTAAAGGGGAACACTCTCCCTTCGCCCTAAAAAGAGACCGGGTTGGCTACGCAGGCTATTTTAGCTTTGAGTTCGATAAGGAATTAAAATCATTGTTAAAGAACCGTAGCGTCGTTAAAGGACGCGATTTTATCTCACTTGTGAATAATGACTGTAAGTTTTGTCAGTGATCTCACATCTCACTTACCTCTTAAATAACGCTTAATAGACGAAACTTTTAAAGGTTTCTTTTAAGCTCAAAATTGACTGACAGAATGTTCATGGCTTTCAAAGCGTTAGATTATCAATGCGCGATATGTAACCGTGCATAGAAGCTCGATTATCGTACTTTAATTTCCATTTTCAAAATTGTGTCTTTGTCTTGGAGGCGCTATTAAAGGCACCACTTAAGAGCGGTAAATGTGCCATTTAAGCGCGAAATACTGAAGAAACCCGTTAAAGCCACTACACCTGTAGCACAATACACAGGATTGTGACTTCTTATTAGAGCATAATTAAGTACTCCATACACGCTCAAAGAACGATTGCGAAGTATTAATTGCGTATGTAGGGCGATGCGTTTTTGAGGATAAGAAATACAAGGCAAGAAGTCTAAGTTCTAAGGGTGGAGAGAGGGATTCGGCGAAATTAGGAGAGTTGACTGGTAGGAGATTTGACAAGTTGCATTAATCCCCTCCTTATGGTCAGATAATAAGAATAATACTAAGCTTTATTTTTATAGCGCCATTTCCAGCAATACCCAATGGCGCTTTACAAGAAATGTTTAAACATTACAAATATTGCTCATAAATTACATTAAATTGAAACGAAATAAAACGAATTAAAAATAGTAAAACTAACTGATAAAAAAAACTTTCAATCAAACCGGCTAAAACATAAAAGGACTAATTTATTGGAAAAGCTTTCCTAAACAGATAAGTCTTAAAGTTTTTCCTAAAACTCTCACAAGATCTAATTTCTAGTGGCATATCATTCCACAACTGTGGAGAGGCTACTAAAAAAGAACGGAAACCACAGTTGCGCAGATTGTATCGGACATCAAGCAGACGCCGAGGAATATACCTCGTAACTAGGTCGGACAAATATGAAGGGGCTAAGCCATTTAAACCTTTAAAGGTCATTAAAAGAATCTTAAAAGTTATACGCTCTTCTATAGGAAACTAATGCATTTCCTGTAATACTGGTGAGAAATGTTCATGTTTAGGTGTAGGCGAAAGGATTCTGGCCGCTACATTTTGAACATGCTGAAGTATCTTGATAGTTTGTTTCGGTAGTCCATACAGAAGTGAAATACAGAAGTCCAATCTGGAAGTAATGAAAGCATGCCACCGTATGGCGATTGATATATTTCTTTATGCGGCTAAGGTGGCTAACAGGCCTGCCTTGCATACGGCTGACTGTAACAAGATATTTCATCGACATGAATGTATCACACAGAACACCAATGTTTACGCGATTGTGTACGCGATTTAGTGCATCACACACTACATCGACTGAGGGGCCTATCTAGAATAGTGTTTTGTCGTCTGCATACATGTCTATTTCTCCTTCCTTAATCTGATCAGGCAAGTCGTTAAAAGGAGAAAAGTCTTGGACCCAGGAGGGATCCTTGTGGGATGCCACATTTCACAGCATTAAGTTGTGATTTACATCTATTGACAACAGCAAACTGTTTCCAGTCTTTAAGTGTTACTGTCAGAGAAAACCGGGCAGGTGTTTGAAATCACCTTTTAACCATATAAAAGCCACCTGAAAAGATTATCAACGGTGGTATTTTTAGAAGTTGGTGGGTTTTTTATGTTTAAGATAAAAATTTTCTTGAAATCAGGGCCTTCCACGGGCATGAAATATCTTGATAGCCTATTAAAACTTTACTAAAATACGACAAACTTAAAAATGGTGTCCCTCAGTAACTCGGCATTACTGACTTGAAAAGTTCCACCAAAATAGCGTGAAGCAAAACGTTTCCCGCCAAATTTTCAGCAACGAATTTTTTTTCCATCAACTTCTCTCCGCATTGAGCTCACATCCTCAGCAAGGCCTTCAAGAAGGAGATTAGGTTTAGTCTCTTTCACTTTTTAGTGGTGATTAGATTTTAATTTTGACAAAGTAGATGCCTTTAATTCAATAAAATCAGATTTCAACTGATGATATGGAATTGGCCCAACTTTCCCGCAAAATATTTTTTTGTGTCACGCTACATCGAACCCCTGTGGATATATTCGACGTTACTTTTGCTGAACAGTGCAATTAGTAAAATTATAAGAAAAGATGCAAAATTTTTGTTTAATTACTGATGTCTACCGAAAAAACTGTTGTTTACATAACAGTGTGTTTTCACCTGCATGTAGGATTGATTTAATTTGTCACATAAGCCTTTCCGACGAAAAAGTGTCTGCTTTGCTGGATATTGGTCAGCTTAAATCTCTAATCATGAATTGTTCGTTTTCAACGGAAGAATCTTCGTGTTCTGAGAGTGGAGTTGGATCTGCTATTCTTCCACTGTTGGCGTGCAAACGAGATATGACCTCGCACCTCGTAAGTCTTGGAATTAGTGGAAAGCGTGGTCGAGGAGAGGCAGAAGTCAGTGAATCGGGGGCAGGTGAGTGAAGACTTCCCTTTATACATTTAGTTAATTCTCGCGTACTCACGTGCTGTTTAGGTTATGGGACGTCTGATACGTGCGTTTCATTGCACTGTTCATTCATGTGCAAGTAATTTAGGTTTTAGAGGCATGTAATATTGACCCAAAGTAAACAGCATAAAACCATGGAATAGCGATTCCCTAATATTATACGAGTTACAAAATGGAATGGAATAAGAACTGCCGCTGGAATAAGGCGAAGTTGAAAACGTTCACGCTTATCAAAAACCAATCTTATTTTAGAGTTGCTGTTTGCGCGCGTGCCATGTGGAGTCTGCGAATTATGCCTCATATAAAATTGGACTGGTGAGAGTATCATCAGTTATATGTAAAACTCTTCACACAAACTTTTCAGTAAACATGTATTACGTTAATATAAAGATTAAAACAAAAAATGCTGTTGGCATAGCAAAAAGAATTGTGATCTTCTTGCATTGTTCATTTCCAGTAAAGTGTCTGGGAGGGAGGTATATGGGTGTGGCACTTTGTAATGGTTGGGCTGCGATTCTAATTGTTTTCTGTTGTTGTTTACTCTTGATAGCAATCCGCACAAGGCTGGAACACGATAAAAAGCGCGGGAAAGGTGATTTTGATGTACATTTGGATGAAGGCATGGAACAGGTCAGCTTAATAGCACTGTATATAGTCCAGTCCTGAACAAAGGCGAGGGTTGACTCACTAATTACTTAAGTTTACTAGATGAAGTTTACATAATATAGTTGGAACTGTCGATGAAATAAAAATTGGGAAAAATGTGATATTTGCAATAATAAAACACGTGAACGAAGGGATTTGAACCCAAGGGGGATAGCCAAGTCCATGTTCGTATAACGTTTGTTTTGACCAGAAATTCTCGTGAAAAATTTGACATTACGGGATTCGAACTCACGATGACCCAATCTTGAAGGTGCGATGTTCTTACCAACTGAAGCAACTGAAACATTTTCTTTTATAATGGGCTGCATATTTTATGCTATAGCTTACATTGTTTATTTTCTGAGGAATAATAGGCCATATCCGAGTTCCCTCGGGTCTCTGTATCAAAACGAAGTTAAGTGCTCAGCCTTTGATATGGAAATGATTTTTCATTCTCATGTAAGTAAAACTCATTTTCACAAGAAAAGTTGTGCACTTGGCCTCATTTTGAAATTGAGGGTTTTTGGAACTCGGTGGTGGCCTATTCAAGTGGCGTTTATGTGGTAAGGACTAGATTGTGAAGAACATGAGTTCCTTTACATGAGTTAAGATGTGCAAAATAAATAACGTTACAGCTTGGGACTAAGCCTCGAAGTGGGATAAAAAGGCAAAAAACGAGGTGAAACAGGGCGCCACCCTTTCCCCTTCCCAGACTACAGCTAGGCTCGCTTCACTCGCCGATTTATTTTCGCCCTTGCTGATCTGATATATTTTTCGCCTTTTTCCCACTGCGGAGCTTGATCCCAGGCTACTGAAGTTAGGATTCATTAATCCACTGCCTAGTTAGATGTCATCAAATAGTTTGCTGTGATCTAAGAACTGTTCAATAATGAAACTTCAGAATAGGAGAAGTGCTTACAGTGTAACTACATATAAACGCAGTATAATAAAGGCGGAGATTGCCAATTCGTGTCAATGAATTCAACTATTGGACCAATGCTTGGCTGGTAATCGTTATTTATTATCTACCTATTTTTTTACAGGAAACTGGTGTGCAGTCTTCTTCAGGGCAAAGCTTTGTGACAACTCCAGGAGAAAATGAGGAGGTAGAATTAATGGAATGTGAAGCTACCATGAGTGAAGATGATGAGTGAAGATGTAGACAGGACTGGTATTTTCAGAGTCAAAATGTGATATTAACTAGACCGCAGAAAGCATTTTAAGTCTTGTTTTGTTTTGTTTGCATGCAGTTTGCTTCCAATCTGAAAAAATCCCTATTCCATTTGTTGTTACTGCGGTGTATTCTAAGATAGTATCAATGACTTATAAGAGGTACCGTCGAGAATGAAGTATGCGAAAAACCTTTTATAAAGCACGTGGCCTTGGAAAGTCAAACTAAAGATATTGCGTGCTCTCACTTGCAACAATAGGAACTACCTTTTCTTACATCTTTGATGTGTCAGCTATTATTAACAACAATGTCAGTTTCACTGCCAGGATAGTCCGCAGTGAGATCTTAGCTGATCTTTGTTACGCTTTTACAATGGACACTGACTGGTTTTCTTCTTCGGAAAAAGAGAAAAACAAAATTTAACGATAGTTAATTGTAAGTGAGAAAGGTCTATGTTTAACAGAGCTTGAAGTCTTATATTTGGGTTACATATATTATGGGCCAAAAGCAAGTCTAATCACCGAGTTAGCCATTCAGCGCACGCGAAAAGCACTCTTCACTTGTGTGGTACACAATGTCATGTATACTCCGCGTCGTCGCTGGAAGGGTTTCAGTGAATTAGCTACCACCACAAAGAAGCCCGTTCGCATTCTGAACTTGAAACTTTTTTATATTCTCATGCAAATCTGAAATTCATTTACACAAGAAAGGTTTCGCACTTAGCCTTTTTTTGAAAGTGAGAGTTTTTGTAACTCAGAAATGACCTATTGCTGAGAAAGAGGAGAACGTTGGACAGCAACGCACAAAGAACACCGCGACAAGAACCTGCGCCTGCGTTTTGTTGTTCTGCTTCATCTTGCTCGTGTTTTTGACCATTTTGTTGTTTTGAAATTGATTTTTGGATAACCAGGCAAAGATCACTGGAGTATTTAGTCTATTAGATTCCGGAACGGTAAGTTGATAATAACTTGTGTAATTTTGGCTGATTAAATTTGAGCGGCAGGTATTTTCTTTCATCAAAACAAAGTTTTTGACTGCCATTCAACATGACTGAAGCTAAGACATAGTTTTTCGAGTTTAAAGTAATTATTTGCATGATCGTGTATTGAAGCTTTAATTTTCAGTTCTTCAATTTCTCAGTCTTAATGTCTTTAAACTTCGCTTTGTAGTTTTATTTACCAGAGAGCTCGTGTACATGTTTTGAAATGAAGCGTCCTTGTTTCGGTTACTTCTTTAATAAGTATTGCTGTTCTCTTGTCAGTTATCGCCCTCTTCCAAATTAATTAATGCCAAACCAGTAGCAGGCAAGAAAGCCAATAAAAAAAAATGGTCTGGTCGAGCGCCAGCGACCTACAAAACTTCAAACATCATTTTCAGCGATGGTGCAACCAGAAAACCCCTTGGTGCAAAAGCCTGAAACTCTAAAACTGAATGAATTTTTAAAAGAAACAGTTTTTTTCTGTATCTTTTGTTCGCGCGACTGGAATTTTATGTTTTCGCAATTGGTTAAAATACTCAACCGGAAATACGAAAAGTGACCGGATGTTGAATTTTTCGCTTATCACAGTCGAATTCTTGCATTGACCAAGATGGCCTGGAAAGACGCTGTACAGGGACACAAGGAAGTCAAACGGCAGATGAAAGATCGCAGGGCATCGCTATTTTTGCGATTCTCGTGAAGTTTTTAACCTAGAGATGTTAAAAATGATTTGCGACGATCTTGTAATGGGAGGCCCTGCAGAAATTCTAAAGGTATGGTTGTATTTTCGCGTTTGATACGCCGTGGGAGCTAAAATTGTTCGATGAAGATATCGCCAAGTGCTTAAGCTTCAGTGAAGCTTACATGTACTATATACAGTGATGCCGCTTTCTCACCGATTTCTTATACATACGGTATGCTTTTTCCTCCTGAATTTGCAAGGTAATCCATTTATGATTATCTCTTTGTCATTTTTCAAATTAACCGTATGTGCTCATCGTTATAATCACCGAAGAATATCGAAGTGAAGTCGTCTCAGCACGGCAGGATTAGCGCTTGACTGCAGAGCGGGAGGTGGCGGGTTCGATTTCCGGGGCCAGTTCAATACTCAGGGTCTTAAAATAACTGAGAAATGATTAAGGCACTCCCTTTGCAGTGCAAGCGGCTAGACCTTCGCGTGGCTCGGATGACCACGTAAAATGGCGGTCCCGTTTCCAGTTGGGGACGTAAAAATAGTGTCCTAAATTAGTACTTTCGTGCAAAATACCTTGAATTGAGACTCAAATAAAGTTGGTTTTTTTTTCAGGTGATTGCTCAGTTGATTGTTGGATGGAAATGTGCGATGTGTTCGCCAGCAAAGTGATTCAGGTACATACAGCTGTACTATAAGGAATCCAAATGTGAATGTTAGGTTTCTTAAAGTTTTCTCCTCTCTCTCTGCTGCTGTGGTAGTATTTTTCATTTATAAGAGAATCATTGTTACCACTGAAAACAATGCAATCAGCTAAAATGAATTGGCAGCTCTCTAAGGAAAAACTTTAGAGTCATTTTCAAGAGAAGTGCAAGAAAAAGATCATGGTGAATGGTTGGTCGGGCTTCTGTGTAAGCCTTTGCCTTTTTTCTGTTTTCTTTGTCATCTTCACCTTGCATAGTTTTGGAGAATTCCATAAACTTGACATTACGTCTCTGATGTGTTGTGTGACATCAGTTTTGCATTTTCACACACTGCTTTTATTCTGTTGCACTAGAGCCCAAATTATGACAGCAATATTTTGAAGTACACTGGATATATAAGTGCGTTGTGCACACATCATGGAATGTTATTAGATACTGTAGCTTCAGTTTCAGTTTCAGTTCATTTATATTTGCCAGAAAAATACAGTCATTCAATACATTGCCTCAAGGCTGCTGCCTAAGAAAATTTTTTGGTCCTAAAGAAGTTAGGAGCCCGAGCAACATTTCTAGGTGCCCGTTCAAAAAAAAAAAGTACATGTAACTTAATTAAACGTGCAACAACTGGTGCACTAAAGCATCACTGGAGCACTGGAGAATCAGCTAAGGAGAAATGCTTTCAATGTACATGTACATGTAGATTTAAAAAGAGATCTGGTAGCAGCACTTTGTAAATTGAAACATTTTGGACCGTGAAGTCTTATACCAAAAAGTCTTATATTTGTTCGGGCTGGAAATAATGCAGAAAGTATTACAATTTCTAGTAATATAGGAATGAACTTGATTTGCCATTAAAAACATTTCTTTTCAAGAATACATTGGGAAGCAGGTCAATTTCATAAAAGCGGGTAAACTTTCCAATTTGAAATGAGTACATTAAATTTTGTAAATATCAGGGAACGTCAATAATATTATTGGAAAATTGTTAAATATACATGTAGGATCAGTACTTGAGCATCAAAAGTTTAATGGCTGCTTGGAAATAGGCAACCACTACAGCAACGGCTTAAGAAGTAAATTTGCACTGTTTCAAAAGTCATCACCTTGTGCAATTTGCTAAATGTTGGCAAGCTTTTCTCTAGTTGAAATCTCAAGGACTGTACATGTATCTAAGTTCAGAGAAACAAAAAGAAAATTTTTGTCTTGTGTCGTCCATACAGACACAAAAATGTAAAACATGAAACAATACGCCGATTCAGGAAAAAACCGAAAGTTGCATGGAAGCGAGGCCTAAGGGCCCTCATACTCAAAATGGCGTCGTAACAACAAGATTCTTGTAAGCATAGTAAGACAAGTGCAGCAGCCATGTAACATAATCAGAGTGAAAATCGGCCTGATCTCACCTATATACGAAAGAAATTTTCATCAGATCCTGAATCAAGGAGAAGATGGGAAAGAGGACTATTGTTCTTCAGAGCATTTCGTACCAAACGATTACAGAATTACTCTCACCGGACATCGATTTTAATAGAAAGGTCGACTTAAAATCAGGAGGCATCTCCTACTGTTTCTGTTTGGTTTTCAGCCAAATCAAATGTTAAAGAAGAACAGGGACACATGGAAAAGTATCGCATGAGGAAATAAAAAGGTCAGAAAAATCGTCATTGAGCGATAAAGTACAAGCTCTTAATTTATAGGTCTTCCAGCGATCGAGCAATTTGCTGAAGCGAAACGTTTAGAATTAGAAATCCTTAAAAAATAACTTTCTAAAGTAAGAAAGTAGGAGTAAGTTTTCACGTTTGGTCTGGAACGCTTCTCGTAAATCCCAGATGATATTCACTTAGTCTACACTGGGTTCCCAGATTATGAAACTTTACTTTTCTTATACCGTTTTAGAAGTATTATAGAACCAAGCATTTCCCATCTAACTTATTATGGCAGTGTGAGAGATGCCACTCAAGTGAATACTGACGATGTTTTCCATTCATAAATACACCTGGAAAAAAAAAATTTCAAATTTTTACTTTTTAGGAATGGATATAAGGTATAATATCACACTCAATTAATAGTTAGTGTACAAACATTAAATCATTTGTTAGGTTGTGACATGATAGATTATAATAAGGGATTCTCCACATGTAGAATCAGAGTGAATAAAAGACCTGTGCTAACAATAACCCAAACCAACTTAGTTGATTTGCAAAAACTAACTTAACCTGAAGTTATACCGCAGGCCAAACTTAAGCCTGAGTTATGCTAATTTTGGTAAAATGTATTGGTCAAAAAAGTTCTAAAGGTGTCCTAATTTCCCTTTCCACATTGCCATAATAAAAGGTATCTGTTGCTGAAACAATTCCTTGTTGCTCCCTCGTGCTACAAAATCAAATCAATTTCTCACTACAACAAATAAAAATGCTTCCTGTTGAATTTGGTAGTAATAATCATAGGTGGCTCTTGTTAATGATGCCATCTCTGTTACCAATCCCTTTTCCTGCTATCTTTAGATTTTCATTTTCTCTACATTTTATATTTATGTTCTTCACTTCAACCAGCCCTAGGGGGTTCTCACAGCTTTAATCAGTTACAAGTCCATCAGCTGACACCCGTAAAAACCCGTGGCTTTTAGAAACGAAAAGTATACAAACAAGACTGGACTTTCAGTCCTGCATGGCCATCTTTTTTCATTTTTTCTTCATACTAAGAAAATTAAGTTCCTCATTTTCAATTCCATCTTTTACGGATGTTTTTTGCACACGTCACCCTTACTGTAACTTCAAACATCTTTAATAATTTTTGTAAGTTTTAATTAGCTTTATGTGGACAGGTCACTGTGACATTTGGATGCTGTTATTAAATCCATGATCAAACCACTTTTGGTTGTTAGACTGACATCTGGTATCAGATTCATTTTTTAAATTTCCTTTTCTTCATTGAATAGTTCTTTCTTGATTGCTGAATATCTGTAACATATCTGATCCATGCTAAAGGGCTGATCTAATGAAATGATTTATGTTCAAGCTCAGGTCAATTACAGTTCTGTATCTGTATTAATTGTTGACTGTGTTCAATTGGCTCAGTGAGACAAGATTGTATTTTTTTAGTCACATGAGATCTTGAAACTTGTTTGTGGTCGCATCAACCATTGTCTGTATTGTCAGTTGTGTTTGTTCAGTTGACTTGAGACACTGTTTTATTTGTTAAACATGAATTTGGTTGGAGAACAGGTACTATTGTATGGAGAAGAAACAGATGTGAGTAAAACCTTTCATTTGCATTTGTATCTAGCAGATCCTTTAGCAGCAATTTCAATTAGGAAATTCACATGTACTATATCAGAAGCATTAAAAGGGAACACCTTTGTTAACTCTGACAATGTCCACTTTGAGATTTTCAACAGCCTAGGGGTCTAACTTTCTTAATTTCAAAGGATGGGGATCACAAAAAGTAGACAACAAGCCCCTCCTGTTATGACCTGGTGTGTCTGCATGATGCCTTGGCGTGATAAACTTTAAGGCCGTGATTGGGTCATGTTCTACTGTTTGTCTACCTGGAATTCCCCATGTTCTTGGCTAAGAAGTGCAAGGAACGTCATTCTTGCATTTATTTTCATTTCATTGTTCACATGGGGCTGGTGTAAGTTTGGGTTTTCCTACTGGGTTAACAATCATACGTCCTTTATATTTTACACAATATTTTTTGTAGGAGGCCCAAAAAAAACAACGTTGTTATCAACAGGTTTAGATAGTTCATGATCAAGATCATGTACAACATTTCCGCAATGGCATACGTAGAGAGAGATTTTTTTTAGTTACTTTGCCCCATTCCTTTAAATAAGGTGATCTAAGGTATCGGTTTGAAGCTTGTCCTGTTGAGTGGTATCCAGCTGGCGTTTTTTAATTTCCTGGAGTTGGGCTAATTTCGCCTTGGTGAAGCCTTTGCCTGGGTCAGGATCATAAACTTGTCTCTATTTTCAGGCATAACATAATATTAAGGTTCTTGACTCTGTGGGCCAGGAAACAAATGAATTTATTGTATATTTCAGTCAGTTTATGAAGTTATAAAATCATTTCACCTTAAACTTTACTTTGGTAAAGGACTTTCTTGTTACCGCCTTGGTTTATTCTTCTACATTTTTACCAGAATTTTACTGTTTTACTGTACACCTGTAAATTTTTAAGCTCCCGTTCTTTCGTCGGGGGTCAATTTGACAACTTCAATATTTACTTACTTGATCTTGAAACTTTTTCGACAACCCATCTGTTTTTACCACCAGGCGTCGCAAAGGCCGAAGGGCCCTTAGGCCTCGCTTCCATGCAACTTCCGGTTTTTCCCTGAATCGGCGTATTTAGAAAGTTTTGTGTGGTAGTTGTATAGTGATAGTGATAAAATGTATGAAAAAGTGTGTTACATGTGCAAACTTGTTGTTTCGCTAATGTAAACCTACATTGTATTATTTTTTCACCATTCTAATGCTGTAGCTTGCATGGGTCCAGGGTCCTGTTTGCACTTGCCTTTTTGGGGATTTACAACCCTTATATTATTGTTGCCTTCATCAACATTCATGATGCTTTCAAACGTAATTACGGAGGTCATAGTTGTGTACAATAAAGCATTAAGAAGAAGAAGAAAAAGTAGAAATAGAAGATGCTTCTTTTCTTGAGCTTCATTACCATTCTCATGCTCTGATCTGAACTGCGATAAATTAAAGCACAAGAGAAGAATGGGTTGCTCCAACAACTTTACAACAGGCCAATTTCCTAGGTAGCTCTTTCAATGGAAATTTTTATTGAAAAACCAAGCTATGTACAGTGTATGAAGTTCAAAGCATGTAGAGAATCAGTATCATTGATTTGCCGATGAGTTTACATGTATCTCTTTGTCTTATGAATGTTTCGTTGACTGACAAATGATGTTTAATACCGGATTGCGAGAAGACCTCATGATGCTAGCTTAAGTTAATGTGATACATGTAAGTTGTGTGTACTGTCAGCATTTTATTATTTGCATTTGACAAAGGAATAATGTTGAGAACAAAGATTTTACATTGTACAGCAGTTCCCAATAACCGGCACCCTTGAAACGTTTTTTCTGTTGGTTGAAACTTGAGTCTTCATGGATGTCAATCAACTGTTTCCATCGTTTTTTGCCATTATCTGCTAGAGAAAGTTCTCTCAGTGTTTCACTCGAAGAGCAAAGACTTGCATTTGTTGTAAGATATCTAAAGCTCTTGATTCTCTTTGATAGCATGACAAATGATAAGAAGTTCTACAACTTGACAAATCCACATTCCATCAATATTCACTTTATGATAAAAAGGTCTCATTTCAAAAGACAATTATTTATTTTCTCTGCTGATACATATTTTTTGTTTCTTTATTCCTTGGCAGATTTCTCATGTGTTGTGTTTTTGCACAATCAAAAATTAATCTTAGCTACCTGAAAACCTTTGTATAGTAAAAGAAAGAGTGTTTCAGCTATTTCATTCAGCCATTGTCCATTTGGCTTCAACATTATAATCCTCCATCTCAGCGAAATTGGAAACCCCTTCATTATTCAAAAATGTTCTTGCCCAACCTTGTTCCCAGGGTTCTCTCCCACCCGTCCCGGCGAAGCAAGAGAGAAAGAGACACCCTGGTTACCTCTGGTCACATGTCTCCAGAACAAAATTAATTCTGAGGGAGGAGTCCTTTGTCTTTCAATTTTGTGTCTTGTTCACACAATGATCGCAAGGGTCCACAAGAGCAAGATGGTCCATTAGTATGAATTTTTTTAAAAAAAACATATGCAGCCCTCTTTGATTTCTTAAAATCCTCTAAAGCTAAGCATACCTAACCCTCAAGAAAAATAAAGATACATGTACTGTGAGTAGGAACAATAAACTGTTGGCAGTGGTGCAAGCCATAATTTTAACAAAGATGCTTACGGATTTACGGCCATTTGGTGGGTTTTACACGACGATGAAAAAAGCTGAAAGACACAGAGCTGTGGATAAAAATATACTCTCAATTGATGCATTTTGATCGACATGAATACCACTGCGCAAATTATTTTTGACTGCACAAGTGGTGAATCTGCAATTTCCTGTGCATGTTGATTAACGTGCACAGAACTCAAGTTTCAAGTGATAGAAAAAAACGTTTTGAGGGCGTGTGTTATTGGGAAGCGTGAGTGTAGTTACTACAGGTTTCTGTTATGTTTGTTTTGAGGCGAAAAATTGAACGAAGCTTGGACAGATGTGACAGTGAGTGAATACTTTGATCATAATTATTTTTCTTTCATTTGCTATTGATTATACATGCAGTAAAACACCCGCCAATAATAACCTACCAGTACTATTTTTTGAATTCTGGCAAAAAAAAAAAAAACCTTTGTACAACACTGGAGGTTCTTGTATTTTGGGGTACTTATTGGTACACTGTAATTTACCTGTACATAGGCTAAATAGGTTTTTAATTAGGCTCTTAATTTTTATGAAAGAGATAATAGATTGTTTACTACCTGGATAAACTTGAGTTTGGTCTTAAAAATACAATATTTATTCACAATTGTATTATTATAACGACTCTAAAGTTGTACGTGTAACAAAGCTGATTACCAAACATAATATACAGTTTAATGGTACAGTACAGTGTATGTTCTTGTTATACTAAATTTTACAATCTCAATGTTGCACTCCTTTAACCCACACATGAGAACCTGCTTGATCTTGCTAATTGGCTAAACAGGTTCCTGTATTTTGCGTATTAAAGTGGCAAATTTCTGCCAGGAGGTTCTTAATCCCGCACAGTTTCTTATTTGCAGGTGTTAAATTGCTGTATATTCGTAGAATTGCTCTAAACATGATGATAATTGTCTATGTTGTAATTGTACAGTTTCAGTTTAAACATTTTCTACAAAATACATCCTGAATCTACATGCATACTCATGTAAGGTCCTGCAAAAAATAATGTAACCTGTGAAACTCAATCAACATTTCGACCATGCCTTTACTAATATTTTTCTACCCAAGACTTTTGCAATCTCTTGAAGAAAACCCAGTTACCCTTCAGTACTAAAGCACTTATTCATGTAAACAAAATTTATTTAATCCTTAAATGAAGCCTGAGTTGACACAGTTTATGGGTTTAGTTTTGAAGAGTTTGAACTTTTGCTGGGCAACTAGGTTTTGATTGGGCTAAGTGCAGCATGGAATGTTTCTAAAAAATTTGCACTCCAGGCATAATGAATACGTTATAAACTGATTAGACTCGATGACAATTTGGAAAACCTGTCATTTCCTCTGTCATCTGAGATCAGGCTCAATTAATACTTTGTTTGTTATGCTTGGTAAATTTTGCACAAGCATACATGTAATGCCTTTCAAATACACCTGACAAGTTTCCTGTAAACAAATGAGCACAGTAACATATCTTTCCGAATAAAAATGCTGTTAATGTCGTAGTTCCTTTCGCTAGACTTTACAATAACTGTAATAAAATAAGACAACAAACAGATGGCGTAATGGGGGGAACACCGCTCCGCGATCGGCGTGGTGGACGACTTCCATAGCGTGACCATAAAGCCTTACTTATCTCCCCGGCGCTAATTTACACGCGCCGGATCGGACAAGTTCAGGTAGGTCCGAAAGAAACAAACTTAATACGGCCTAACACTCCACGGCACTACGAGCTGAAACCTCCGGCCAGCATCGTGCAACTTAATGGAACGGTGTAGGCAAATATTTTGTTCTGGGAACTTTATCTTATCAGCACTACGAGCCGACTCCGCCGGCACGTGCTGGAATACAATCAAATATAAAAGTTTGCGTTAAAATCAAAGCTTGGGGAAGTCGCCGTGAGACTTAAACCGCCACTGATACGTGCGGAGCATGTATCCCCCCAAGCCTGGAAAAAGTTAGAGATATGGCACACCGGCCATTCTCGGAGCGGCGGACAATAACACAGTCCGAGGCGTACGTATATAAAGTTGGTAGCAGTCTGAGGACCATCTGCCTAAAACCTTAATTAACCAGTCTGGCAAACCCGCAGCAGCTGCCGTGGAGGCAGCACCAATACGAAAACTGTGCCCTTTGAGAGAGTTATAAGGTAGACCGACTTGACGTGCGGCGTCCTTGAGAAGGTTAACGACGGCGGATCTGGTAAGTAGACGCCCAGATCGGAAAGAAAAAAGTGGTCCACGCGGGCGAGCGGTGAGAAAGTAATCACGCATAGCGGTCACCGCGCAAACCGGTGAGGTGGAGCATGCAATAACAAGCGTATGCCCTTGGCGAAAGGCGTCAGTCTTAGAAGCCTTAAGAAAAATAGACATCCGCTGCGGGGAAGCCAGACTGGGATGGAAGGACACACAGTCGGTGGACAGGTCAACCTGGGGGCGAAATCTCGAAATCCCCTGATAGGTAAACTCGCTACAGCGGAGAAACGCGGAAAAGGCGAGAGTGAAGGCTGCCCAGACCATAGAAAAGTCGTGATCCCCCAACCAGGAGTGCAAAATTGGCTTAATGGTTTGCAAACCCCCCGGAGTGACGGGTTGACGAAGAATGCGTGACTGACCTTGGTAGCGTAAAATACCCCGGAGGATCTTTTTCAAAAGTAATTTTCCCGAAAGGGGGTCTCTATGCCCACAGGAAATGTGTAAATTGCGAACAGCTGCTAAGTATAACTTAATAGTACTATGTTTCACAGTCCTAGCCAGATATGAGGCAAAATAAATCAATGTTCCTTCCGAAGCTGGGAGAATATCACCCTCCTGCGACATAAGCCTGTTTGAAAGGCAAAACTGAATGAAGCGCTTTTCACCTGACCCATACGTACGGTTGGTAGCCCACGCCAGTCCCCACTTTGCGTACGTCTGCACCTCTTCTGTTAAAGGGTCATTAGAGAAGGCGGGATGGTACAGGGGGTTTTTTGTGCCTTGGGAGCCGACGCCCGGAAACGTTCGTCCTGAAAGCGGGAGAGGGCATCAGCGATGTCGTTATTTACCCCAGGGACGTGGCGAGCCCTGACAAAGAAGTTGTGTTTCATAGAAAGGAGAACAAGGAACCTAAGGAGGTCCATTATCCGAGGGGCCTTTGAATGGCCCGAGTTGATGATGGCGACTACTGATTCGTTATCGCACCAAAATTGAATTCGTTTCCCAGAAAAATGCGGGAACCAGAGTGCGCATGCCACTACTATAGGAAAAAGTTCCTGCCATTCAATGCTGATACCCTTGGTGGGGCTTAAGTGCATATGAGGGAGCCATTTCCCCTGGAACCATTGACCATTAAAATAACCCCCAAACCCGACCGAACTGGCCGCGTCCGTGTATAGCTCCAAGTCTGGGGAGGTGGAGACGGTAGAGTCTAAGAAGAAGGAACGCCCGTTCCAACCCGAGAGAAATGCCTTCCACATGGTAAGGTCCTTAAAAAATTCCTTGTTGAGTCGTATATGGTGAAAACGGCTGGGAACCCCCCGGGTAAGGTTAATCATTCGCTGCAAAAAAGTTCTCCCCGGAACGACCGCCTTACACGCGAATTGAAGGGTGCCAATAAGGGACTGGAGTTCAACCAAGCGAACTGAACGGCGTTTCGTAAAGGACGTGAGCAAATCCCGGGTGCGCTGTAGCTTATCGTCAGGAAGGCGTGCCTCCATGCGTGTAGAATCTAATTCTATGCCCATAAATTCTAGTACTTGGGAGGGGCCCAGGGTTTTGGACGCGACCACCGGGGCATGAACCGACATAAAAAAGCGAAGCAAGGTACTAAAGGAGGACAGACATTTTAAACGTGTAGGTTCGGCAATAAAGAAGTCGTCCAGGATATGGATTACGTGTTTTAACCCATAATTATGCTTCAAAACCCATTCCAGGGCATCCGATAATTGATTAAAGAGAAACGGGGCAGAGCGAAGCCCGAAGGGGAGGTAAAGATCGACGTAATATTGATTGTTCCAGTGAATCCCCAAGAGATCCCAGTCGTCGGGGTGGATGGGAATTAGCCTGAAGGCTGATTTGAGGTCGGTTTTGGCCATGAACGACCCTGGTCCCAGGGATTTAAGAATGCGAATAGCATCGTCCACCCGAACGTACTGAAGGGTGTAGGGATCCTTGGGTATATGGTCATTAACACTATCGCCCTCAGGATAGGATAAGTGGTAAATAGTCCGCCACTCGTTAGAATGTTTCTTAGGTATTACCCCCACCGGGTGACATTGGAGATTAGGAAGTGGGGGAGACTGAAAGGGGCCTGCTACGCGACCCAGTGCGATCTCCTTGGTCAGATTGGATGAGACTACGTCTGGGTGCTGAGCAGCCGATTGTAAATTACGGGATACCCGGGGTTGACGGGGACCTGTATAACCGACCGGTGTGCCATAACGGAGGGAATGAATTAAGTTAGCTACAAAATGACTATCCGGGTGACCAGAAAGTTCCTTTGATAAAACATCAATGTTAATGGGGGTAGAAACCGGTGGCGCAATGTTCCTCGCTTGGAGCTTCACTTTATCGCTTGCTGCGATCGCTCGTGTTACTGGATCCGTTTGAGCGGCGGTTGGCCTTGGAGAAACTGCTAGGACAGGCGACGATGGAATGGTCTGCGGATCGGCAACGGCGGCAGACGTGGGGGAAAGGGCAGGGACGCGAGTGGCATCCGGATGATCTGTTGAAACGGAAGCAGACGGGGCCGTTCTTGGAGGACTGGCGGAAAGGATCGGCGTTGGGGCAGGAACTTTGGCTATGGTGGGGGCTAGAACACACAAGGCAGTGAGGCTTAGCCAGGCCAGAGAAGGTTACCGTCCAAAGTTCGATATCCACCTGGTCCCAGCTAATGCGTAAGTCATTCGCGGCTTGGCGGCGAAAATGTTCGTCGTAGGCCAGAAAAGCGGTACCCTGGAATTTGGAGGCCGCCCTACTAATGATTTGCTGGTATTTGAACAGTTCAAGGGATCGCCGTGGATGAGAGCCGACAATGACCAACGCATACGCGGTGAAGGCGTCTAACCACTTATGAAAACTGTCAATAACAGGTTTCCGTTTGCGGACCATGGTTACTGGGGAGGAGCCTGGGATTGAATCATCGACCCGAAGTTGGATGTCAGGGGCCTGGGGCCGAGCTAGCGAGTCGGGGAGCAACAAAGAAAAATCGATGTACTCACCCCGGAGAATTTTGTCTTGTAAATTCTGCTCCAGCGGACGGTTAAGACCCACAGGGGCAGCTGATCCTGGCCTGCGATGTAGAGTGTTGAAAGTGCCAGGCTGTTGATCGTGCCCTAGAGACCAGGGGAATGACTGCAACGCTTGATCGAGCGAGGACCTGACGGTGTCCTGTATGGCGGCTAGTTGAGCGGCGGTAAAGGGGCCGGCTTGGACAGGATCGGGCGAGTCGTCCGAGGAAAATTCCTCCATGATTTCGTCGAGGTCGCCACCAGACGCAATGCTCGAAGAGTCATCACCAGGGTTCTCCAACTCCGCTTGTTCGGTTGAGGATTCTGCGGGAGCGGCGGTTAAGGTGGCCCTAACCGGCCGACTTTTCGGTGCCAAACGTTTCGTCCGGGCGCGTCCGGCTTGCGAATTTGAGGTCGGGCGGGGCTGTTTCGTCCCCGTTGCCAAGTTAAGACGTGAGATGAGGGTTGCTTTGCCTCCCGTAATCGGAAGGTTGAGTGCTTGAAGGCGAAGGCGTAGAACTTCGGTCGAAAGCGAAGCCAAATCGTTTTGTTTTCGAGGGCGGCCATTGGAAACTTGCTTACGCGGACGAGCCATTGACAAGCACGAGAATTACAAAACTTTAGGACGGTTGAAGTAACCAACTTCGCAATACAGCTCGGAATGAGGCACAGGACTTTTACTAGGCCTTTTATAGTCCGAGTGCTATCACAAGGTAAGCCAATGAAAAATACTGTACTACAGAACAGAACGTGCACCTAAAGTGCTCCACGAGATATGCATGAGGAAAATTATTTTTACTAGCCATACAAAACGAGCGATACATCAGAAACTAGCCTCAACTGCAACAAAAAACAAGGATTGCTATTGTATCAGTAGTTTCCCAGCTATAGCCGTGATTTTACGTACTACCCAGTAGTTTTACCTACCACGAGTAAACTTCTACGAGATTTGATAAGGGCTATAGCATAACACTGCGTTACATGTTGTTGAGTGAGGGCGTCACGCTCCATTAACTGCGTTTTACAATTGAGTTGTAAAACTTTCATAATTCATCTGGAGAATCCTTTTTCCAAAAAAAAGATTATTTTAGAGGTATCTGTTGAGTTGAGCTGGAATTTAAAACAGAATCTTGTCAATTGTTTTTCATTTTTTTCATCTTTGTTGTTCCTTTGACCATTGATTTGAAATTACATGCACTTTTAGTATACATGTACATGTACTAGCACCTTGTTTTTATCACAGTTTCTGTTTATCTTAAACATTTTTGGACAGCATCCATACAGGGTGTATATGCTGCACCAAGGAAATCTTGTGTACTGCGGTGGAACCCCACCTTATACGGCCACCTCGTTAATACGGTCGACTCATGGCCATACATTTTCTTATAAAAAAAACCGTGGTTAATGCGGTCGCCTGTTAATACGGCTAACAGCCAGGGCCGGGTTGTTCAAAGCTGCGTTAAGATAACCCAGGGTTAGTGCGAAATTTGAACTCAGATATGAGAGCTTAGAAAGCAAATTCAGTTTAATTCTCTTTGCCTACAAGACAGTGATGATTGGATACTCTAAAAAGAATAGAGAAAATTATCCGAGAGAGTGCTTTTAATAAAAAGATAAAGAATCCTGGGTTAACACTAACCGGCGTTCGAATAACAACTGGACCCAGGTCTTTAAAATCGCAAACAGTAGAATCTTTTATAATTTCATCCCATTTATACAGTCACTCATTTGAAATTTAGAAATTCAAAATTCCTGTGACATGTCAATTTCATTGACCTGCATGTAGTTTAGTAAGCAGAGCCTGTTCTTGTTTTGTTTTTAGACTAAAATGCATTTGTGACGGTTAATGGCTGATTTTTAAAAGCGTTCTATGTTCTGAAGGAAAATTCCAAGTACTTTTTACAGTTTCTACATTCCGGTTGTTCATTAAAGAGAACAGTTGTCACTCAAGAAGTGTGAATGCATTGTATGGTGTATTTGTCACAACGGCCTCAAGTCAGGAAATTTGACCCTGCCTCGGTAATAATTATGGTCACCCCGTTAATACGGCCTGTTTTTCTTTGACCCATTGGTGACCGTATAAACGGGGTTCTACTGTATATAAATAGCACAAAAATTTATACAAAAACATGTAATGCTCACATTGATAGTGAATGAATCAGTGTTTAAGCTTTAACATTTGTACAGGTGTAAACACAACTTTTTTGTCAAAAAATAAGTAAATCTTTTTCTATTTCATTTCACTTATCAAGATGAATAAATTACTGTAGTTATGCTCCACACTGTTTTCCTTGCATTTCGATCCTTTCATGGTACTGATGAGGAAAATTTATTTAACATTAAAGACCCTTTTCTCTTAGTAATCATGTTTTGTTATTCTTAGAACCTTTATGTGTGATTGACCTGAGTGATGTGTTAACCCTTTAAGCCCTAACAGTGATCAGCATCAAATTTCTTGTAATATCAATTATTTTATCATGCAGATTACTTTTTTAATTATTATCTGCCATTCAGCAGCTGTAACCCACCAATGTTTTTGTTTTTATAACATAAAAATAAAAAAAGGTAAAGTGCATGCCCTGATTTGTTTACTTTTGGTTATTTGCTCATGAGTACAGTGCAAGCTGGAGAAGCTGGCGGGCACTTAATACATGTACAAAATTAATGATTGGTTGGTTTATATTATGCCATAGTTTCTCATGGTAAGGTTAAAAATGCACAGTCAGAAAACACAGATAGAAAGAAAAAAATTAAAAGTTTCTTGTGTTGTTGACATGGAAGGCAAAAAAAATCAAGTAACTACAAAATAATTTATTATCAATTTTTGCCTCGAAGAAGTTAATCGTTTTCTTTGTTTTCTTCACAGCAGAGAGCATGTCCAGTTGTGAAACAACCAAGATAATTATCTGTAACAAAGTTTTTAAGGGATTTAAGGTACCTGATACAGTGATGATTTGAGCTTTACAGTCAAAGAATGTCTTGAAATTGGTTGTTAGAAATCTATAATACAATTTAAGAGTCAGAGTGTTCATGCTGACTTGAAATACTAGACCAAAAATTAAAACAGGTAAACAAAATATTCAATAAAATATTGCTGATAGAGAGGAGGCTGGTCATTCTGTAGATATCATGTACCACTACAGCATACAGTGTAATCATGAGTTAACATGTGTACACCTGTACAGGCTGTATTATTGTAGTGCATGGTGTAAATTAAACATAAAAGTTGCTGCTGCAACATTGTAGTAATGAATATTTCTGTGCAAATGCTTAAAGAAACCTTGCCTAATGTTCTCAGTGTTTTTTCTATTGTTTATTTACAAATACCCTAATTGATATAGTGGAATGTTTGTCGGTTCAAAAATTAGCCTTGGGTGCATGTTTGACCCATAATGGCTTGGAAAAATGCAACCAAATTCTAAGAAAGGTAATGGCTCCACTTCATGTATATGTATGTAACAACAAAGGAATATTAACTGTATTAGAGTATTTTTATTCTTCTATGGTTTTTGTAAATGTTGGGGGCAGGGGGTAAAGGTTAGTGTTTCAGTCAGCCACGTTGAGTTTTTTTCCTTTATGTGCAGTAGAAAGGGTAAGCTGATCCTTTGACAAAGGACAACAACATCAACAACTACTAAACTTTATTAGGGATGGAGCATTTGAATTTTAAGTGATGGAGAGGGGCCATTTTCAGGCTGCATAGCTGGCAGGATTGAAAGTGTGCACAAAGTTTTGGTAGAGGAGCTGTAAAGCCATGTGGAGAATAAGGAGGAGACGCTCACTTCTTGTGGCTAATTGCCACAAAAAACTCTTACGCACAAAAACAATCTAGCCAGTTACGCGGGTTGGAGATTTTCAGTCTGCAGAACTTTTTCTTCGCCACCCACGACATGCCTGTGAATGATTTTTATTTTTCAGGTGAAATCCCATGAACTATCCTTTTTAAATGCAGTTGCATACACACCATTCCCTACATTTCATCAGAAAACTGAAAATGGTCAAAATTACAGCTCACATACAACTGTACTATAAAATACCTTTTTTATGTGGCAATGCTTGTACTTGTGACTTTTTTCTTTTTCCTTTTTTTTTTTTTGGATAATTCACAGAGAGTTCTGTTTCAATATTAATTTTCAGTGTCTGATATAATTAAGGTGGCTACCCATGTGTCATGGGAAGTGCTATGGATAAAAGGTCACTAAGACCCTCTTAGAACCTAAGTGGCTTGGGGCATGCCCCCTCCCTCCACCTCCCCCCCCCCCCCCCCCCCCAGAGAAAAGGAATGAAATCTACAATCCATGACATTGGGTCAATTGAAGGAATAACGTTCACATGTTGTGCTCGACCTCCTTTTCTCTGTTCCTTTCAATGTTGGCCTTGAACTTGGACATTTCCACCGAAAAATCATTACAAAACAACACTGGAAGAGGGAAAGGCAGGTACCAGAGCAGTGTAATCCAACTTGAGTGTCCTTGATTGTCAATCCTCTGAAGTACACTTTCCAACACAGACAAACTTTTAAGTAGGGAGTAGAGGTCCTGCGGTTTCGTGATCGGGGGTAAGACATGTTAACATTAATTTTGTTATACATTTCTAGCTAGCTCCCTCTTAATACAATTGCTTTTTTATCATCAAATGTAGACAATATGGGCAAAGGGGGAAAGTTTTAAAAGACAAAGGTCTTTTTCTTGTGGTCCAGTCGGATTATCACCTCCAAGTTGGGTTGACTGAATCAATTTCTTGGTTTTGCTGAATGATGACTCTTTATAGTTTCTTTAAATAGAATGGCAAGTCTCCATCTTCTCCTGTGATGGGATTTTTTTTGTGCTGATGACAAGGCAGATTTTGTATTTTACTCAAACTTTTACTGGAATTTTTTTATGCTTTTGAACCCAGCATTACAAGTTATAATGCCAAACAGCTGGAAAAAGTTGTCTTTTTACCTGCATATTTATATAAGGAAAGGGTAAGCAAGGCATTAAGTTTTGTTATTGGTTAGTTGTACACATTTTATGCACACTTTCTATCCAACAAGGCCTTTTAGACATGTGGTGCAAGTGACAGTACTCAGAGTGGAAACCCTACACAGAATGAGCTGTCAAAGTGAAATATCTTTGTTTTCTGTTTACAGCCACGTAAATACGGATTTCAAGATTACAGTGCCATTGAAGAGAAATGTCACACAAATTACAAGCACATACAGTTAAGAACAAGTTATTTATGCACAACTGAAACCACTGACCCAGTGCAATGGATTGAACAGCTCTTCAATGAAGATGTAAGTTAATCATTAAAAATTAAACTAATACATTGCCAGTGTGGCTTTTACGGACTGTATGTACATGTACACACTCAGTATTTACTACATAGATTTTGAAAAAATCTGATATTTCTGGTTGCTGCCACTTTGAAATGGAGGAGTACCTCTGAATAGTATACATGTACATGTAATTATTGAATATGTTTACAGCAACACACACTTCTAGACTACATCACTGTACAGCTGCAAGAGACCACTCACCATTAACCCACAAGGTTGTGCTGGTAGCAAGTGGTGGCCGATGGCATTGTATTTGTATGCAGACAATAATTATTTTTTGGACCGGACGTGTTTTAGGCTGGAAGGAGTGCCTACCTTATTTTCATAGATGATTTTTTTTTGTCTTTTCTAGGGAATCATTAAAAGCAACAGACGCCATCTAAAGCGGTTACTGATGCCCTGGTTTTTCCAGTAAAGGAGGGAATAAGAAAAAAGGGTGACAACTTGATGGAATGGTGTTGTACATAACAAAATTAATAGACTTCGAGGAATGTTTACAAACCAAATGAAGTAGCACAATTATACACTTAATTTAAATAACAATATTGCATTTGCAAATGTACATTGCTTATTTATAAGCAATAAATTTTCTACAACTTTTGACAGTACATGTAGTTTAATGTTGTACACTTCTAGAGTTAATGAAGCCGCATGACAAAATATTATTGAAAAACCACAAGGAGATCATAGTCCCCGTCTTTGTTTCGCTGTTTGATCTCTTACTTTTCATCTTTAATTTACTGGCTAACCTTCTGGCCTGTTCTGTCCAGATATTCATGGACAGCGGGAAAGTGTTGCATTTCAGATTTAGTATTTTGAGACTCTTCTTACCCATACTGGTTAATCACTACTTAGAGTTGTACTTTAAAACAGGTTCTGGTTATAGCTTGTGGCTCATCAGACATCTGGTATGGCAGATTTAAGCAATAGAAAAAGTTTTCCGCGGTGATACGCAGGTCTTGCACAACGAATTAAAAGGGTAATTCTGTATTTTTTGCACATGGTTTTTTCAACATATTACTAGTATGAGGCTTACCACAATATTATGTTCTCATGTTATTCATAATTAGTAAAAAAGGGCTCTTGAAATTAAATATCTGTCTTAACTGACATCTGTTCCTTGTTTGCAGCCGGGCAGGTTACCGTAAGGACTCCGTTTTATACGTGGTTGCTTGCGCGTAGTGTTAGTCTTGATCATAACCATAACCAACAAACAAGTAAACAAGTCAAACTTACAGCCCAAATAGCTCAGATAAATCCGCGAATATCCCGCGCCATTTTCGAACACAGCTTCTTCCAGAAGTTTTCAAAATGAAAGGGATAGTGGTTCTACTCAACCGATTTTCAAAATTAAAACGGAGTCTGTTCGAGAAAAGGTCCATCTTTCATTTGCCGCGCGTAGGCATTTTAAAAGCGGTGTAAATTTTCAGAAAATCTCTTTCGAAAATAGACTGCATACTAACAAAGGCCGTTTCTGCTGTATTTTCAAGTTCAAAGGGATAATATTTACGGCTGTTTTAGTCTCAAATTGCAGGTACGCCATTCTTCAAAAAGCGGCGCGTAGGTTTTTAGAATTTGGCTTTTGGAAAGCAGGAAAGAAAGTTTTATCAGCGCCACCGACCTTATTTTGAAATTTTCTTAGCCAACTGGCATTCAGATTCGGCGCTTCGCTGAATATGAATAAGTAATGGCGTCCTTACATTCTGCGCGATGGTTTGGAAGGGGTGTAAATAGGTCATTTCCGAGCTCCCTCGGGCTTCTGTATCAAAACGAGGGTAAGCGCTCAGCCGTAAGAAAGAAAATGATTTTTCATTCTCATGCAAATAAAACTCATTTTCACAAGAAAGGCTGTGCACTTGGCCTCATTTTGAAAGTGAGGATTTTTGTAACTCGGCCTATTACAAGTCACACTTTTGTGTTAAAGTGCTTCTCACAAAAAGCTTTGACTTAGCGTCAACGTTGTGCGATAACACACGTAAAACTGCATATGACGATCTAGCTAAATACAGTTTCAAAATGAACGTTATGAACGGCATGTAAAATATGCCTTCAGTTTGATAATTGGGCGGCTTTCATAATCTCAAGAACACAAAGATTGTTGGCTACTAAAACGAATTAATATTGGAAAGTTTTCCTTGCCATAATGTCTGACTGTGTATGTCAAACTCAGTGGCAAAAAGCATCCATTAACAATTAAAAATAACACGTTCTGAGGTTAAAACTGTTACATTCATTGGCTTCTCGACCATGCATACGTATTAGTCTGCAATTCTGCACCTAGGTACCCTAGTAAGAAAAGACTCGCCAAAGTGCAAATTAACACTCCTTAAACCAATAAGAGACAAGCTTGTTTTCCCGAAGATTTTACGACCACTCACCTAAGGGTCGGCTGGGTCTGGGCAGGCGTCACCCGAACAAAAGGTTTATTCTTTTTAAAACCTTGGCGCGTAGAAATCTTTCAAGATTTGACAAAATTTATTTTCGGGAAACTAAAGAAATCCCAGGGTTTTCTAAAATAGTTTCGCTCGGGAACGAGCCAGGGCAAGAGAAAACAAGACAAAATCGAAGCAAACAACAGCGCTAAAGAGAATAACCAGTGTGGCAGGTGCAAAAAGGGGAGGCGGAGGGGAGAAAAGCGTGAAAAAGAAAAGGGAAGGGAGAGCCTGCTTTTTGTATTCCGCCCACCAATTTTCATACTAATCCGATGACGACAACTGTAAATACATGACCAATCACAAGCAAGGGGGCGCTTCCCAGCATGGTCCAAACTGAATATTACTTTGTTTACCGGAACGAAGAAAATACGACATTTTTACTGTTCTGGCTCCCGCAGTAAACATGACAAACAGTAACCAGTTTCGTGTGAATACACAAAACTTTTGGTCTTGCCTCATCAAACACAATTTTTTGTTTGGGGAAGGGGAAACTGCGATGAATCTCATCGTGCTATGTTTTAAGAAATTCGTTAATTTTCTAATACACAAATTTCCTCTTAGCCTTGGCAGTAGTGGATCATGTTAAACTTTTCTATCCCAGTTTGCTGTTTATTGTCACTTCTTTTGTGTTACAGGTTTCTGATTTAGCAAATCATATAATTAATTTCTCTTTCATTTCAAGCTTGATATTATCTCAAATTCAAAATAACGACTCAAAGTCTTGCAAGAGAACTCGTTTTTATTCACTATCCCTACGGCAAAAATACAACCTGCACTCGCAAGGTAGGTAAAGGCGCACCAAGGCTATGCATATGCACCTAGGTTTAAACGGGTTGAGCTAAATGCGGTTTCTGTAGCATGCAGTACCTCCCCCCCCCCCCCCCCCCAAATCCCCATGGAGAGAATGCTAGTCCATGGTAGGTTTACGCATGTCGCTGGTGCCAATTTATAAACCAGATTGACCAAGCCTCTAACATGAGCGGTAAGCATACTCCAAAATGAGTAAAGAGGTCCCAAGACGACGCCTACTGTTCAGAATAACTTAAGGACGTTTATTAATTATCCTTTGCTATAACGGGTCTTGAACATATTCTCCTTAGCCTGACTCATGCACCCTCTAGAATGCCTTTCCCTTAATACTAATAATGACTATAATTTCTTTAGCGGTATCAATACTTTACAACAACATCGAGGGTGTCTTTTATGACCCGAAAAGAGAGACGCTTGGCATCTCTTACGACCCCTCTTCTTTCTTTAGAGGAAGCCCATATTGTGTCTTCTTTTAACATCCCCCCTTCCACCACCACCATCACAAACACGCACCCTCGACTTCGAAATGCTATATGGCGTAAAATCTAGCGTCTCTTTTTCACACGTGCATTGGGACTACGGACACGCTTATCTTACGTGTACAATTTGATCTGGCAAAGAGACTACCCCGTGGACTACGACAACCGCTTTTCCACTGCACTTGACTTTTTTTTAATAATTTTGCCTCTTTTTGTATTCTTTATTCGCTATTGTTGTTCTTGCTATGAACTAAGGTGCTTTTTAAAAAAAATAGATCAGATGTGAAGTGACTACCTTTTTTCAATATTCTCGAGAATTTTAGGGCAAATGAACGCGAACAAATTTTACGAGAATTCCTGAGAAACCCTGGGATTTTCTGGCCAGGTCAAGAGAATACAGGCAATTTTGAAACCAAACACAACGTCAAAAGGAAAGGCAACGACAGCAGATCGAGAAAGGCGACGAAACCGCATGAATACGTTAGGAGATGACAAAACGAGAAGCAGAAGCACGTTCCGCTTTTTCAAAAAAATAGCGCCGACCGAATTTAAGGAATTTAAGGTGTAAGGAAAAGGTACCAGAAGGGGGCGGGGGGGGCGTCGGGGGAGAGTCAAACCTAATTTGTTTATCGCCTGGGGAGAGTTAGCTTTTCTTTTTAGACAAACTGACTACCTCGCTCCCTTTTTCATCCAATCTATATCACCATTTAGTGACACACCCAGTTCCACTTTGTTTTGGCTAAGTTTTTTGTTTACGTCACCTCTGGCTAAAAATTTGATCGAAAGGATCAAACAGCATTGTCTTTGAAAATAGCATCTGGTGGATCAAACAGCATTGTGCTTCAAAATAGTAGGAGAATTTTCATTGATATACTGCACCTCTATGGCACACGCGGGGAATACTAAGATATGGGTGAAAATAATTTCCGCGTATGCGAAGAAGTGCATAACGGGGTTTTTGTCGCTGAGGGGAGGAGGGGGGCGGGGCAAAAAACGCAAGTATATATGCCCCCTCGGGGCATGAACGCATAGAAAAGCAATCTGATCAGTGATCCTGATGTTGGCAAAGCATTTAAATACCACACTCAATACCCAGGGGTAATGCAAGGGTCCCAGGAGGGAAAACGTGCGAAATTATGGGGCCCGCGTGCCCATTTCGGAGCAAACATATCAATGAAAATAGCATCTGATATATAAATCACAGCTTCTCAATCCCTCTACAGAGGCCAAACTACTTTATCAAGTTGATAAAACTAATTTTTTGCATTTCACTCCCCACCACTGCAACACCACAGTTTCTGTATTTGGAAGCTAAACCCTTCATTCAAAATCAGTGTTCACTTGGTACTACACTACGTACCTCTCAGAATCAAAACATTCAATGCGTAATAAGTTCCAATCTAAATGTTCTAATTTAAAGCCGCCCCTGTCCTTTCTTTGCGTTTTGCTTTTTTGACTTGCAAGGCGCTAAAATGCTGTCAACTGTCTCTCAGCATTAATTAAATATGGTCGTTTCTTCGATAATTTTCTCTTAGCTAAAGCTGGCGATATGAGAGAAGCTCGGGCTTCCACCTCTGCCTGTCTTGCAAGATTTGAACTTCACGGGTCCGTTTTAAAGGGCTGGAGTTGAGTTCACTGAGTAGTGAAGAAGGATGCTAAATCTGAATTTACGGCATATCCATAAGATGGAAACCTTTCGTCCAGTGAGAATAAAAAACGCGTCACGTTAGATAGAAAACAATTACTGTATAGTTAAAAAACGTAAGACGATTCACTGAAAAACAAAAGGAGTTGCTGCTTCCTCTCTTATTCTCGCTTTATGACCCTGGGTTAACTTAATTCACTTCCAGTGAGTAAAATATTGGATGGTATAAAGAGGCAATTCAAGAAAGGAGAACAAGTTATTAACTGGCCGTTTTTATGCTGGAGACGTTAAAGTCGTCTGGTGTAAGACCGGGACGCATAAAAGTAGAGGTACACATTTTGAACAAAACAGAGTTTTCTGAAAAGAACAAGACACAGAGTACACTCTTCCCAGTCGTTTTCGGACTGTTTGGGCATATAAATTCGTCCCAGTTTACGCCGTCCAGTTTATAGGCTAGGCCCATTTAACGTCTGAGGCGTTAAAGTCGTTTGTTAATGAGTGCGTCTAAACAACGCACTTAACAGAAGACGTTGATGTCGTCAGACGTTAAATCCGTCTGTCTTATTTACCGTTGTTACAACAGATGTTATAGTCGTCTTATGAAGGCTTTATCGTCTCTAGCATAAAAATGGCCACTCAGCTGAGTACAAAAGTAGGTCTGTGTACCCACTTCTCGGTGTTTGGATATTGAATGAAACAGTGTGTGTCTTGTCTGAAATATTACTCTACATTATCTTTACCCTTTGAGCAGAGGCTAGTCTTCTCGCTTACGTTGCGACGTGCAAAATGTAGTCTCGATCATTATCTCGATTTTTTCTCACATTTTTTTTGGCAAATTGTCATAAATGGGAGAGTCAAACCTAATTTGTTTATCGCCCAGGGAGATTCACCCATTCAAACTAGACAAACTGACTTAACCTCTGACCGTTTTTCACCCAAGCTACATCACCATCTAGTGACACACCCAGTTCCACTTCGTTTTTTGCTAAGTTATTAGTTCACGTCACCTCTGGCTGAAAATTTCATCGAAATGATCAAAAAGCATTGTGTTTCATAAAAGCATCTGCTATATAAACCACAGCTTCTCAATCCCTCTACGGCGGCGAAATTATTTAATCAACTCAGCTGATTAAACCGATCGTGCAAATACCAGGCTTAGGTCGCCTGTAGTTCGACGGTTTATTCTAAATGAGTTCCCTTACCATACGCGACATGATACTTTGCACATTGCTGTCCAACCTTCCCTGAAAGCTATCAACTGTTTTTGACAGACGCATTGTGACGAAACACTTATCTCACGTATTGAGTTAGGTCTGGCCAAAAAGCTACACCAACTGCCTCTCCACTTGATTTTCCTTTATTTTTCTTTCTCCCTTGTATCTCTGTTGTACGTTGTTGTTACGAAAACACAAACTTTTCTCTGGCAATCACGAGCGAGTAGATCTAGTTCTAGTATTCGGGTACAACTTGGGATCAATAGAAGGATGCTGTATTCTGATGCGAAAGTGTTTTTATACGTGTTCCTAATTTTTGAGTAAGATGTGTACCAGCCCCAGAACCATAATGTGAAAATACTTTGCTGCTATTATTTATCTTTACCAAAATAATAATTACGGTTCAATCAATCCGTTCTTTAAGGAACATTTGTTAAAATGCTTTAAGAAAAATCAGCTTTATTAGCCCAACGACACCTTAAAGCAATGACTGAATTTTCAAATTCCCACACACACCAACATCAAAGCACGATTTTATAGGTAGTACTCAAAGTCTGGCAACTCGTTGTAGTTTGACCATGGAGACGGTGGAGTTTGCGTTAAATTTCGCTTCAAGGCAAGCAGATTTTGCTCTTCCATCGTGCTAAATGAACCTCCCAAAATTTTAACAAAAAACGCAGCATTTGTAGAAATTGAGTGTAGTCTACTTGGTTATTTTATTAAAGGCTATAGATGAGTACAAAAAAAAAAAAAAAATGAGCGAGACGGGATATGGAAATTATACCGAGTGATATATTTCCGAAACCTGATCTTGATTCTGATTGATAACGGTATGACCAATATTATTACTAGAGCCAGTTACGAATTTAATTAGGGTTATGGACACAAGATTACAAAACCGTGGCTGAAGCCATTGCCACACGTGCGTTATTTGGTACCATGAGAATTTACAAAATAGAAAGATTATGAGACCTTTGCAGTCTAAACGACGCTCAGCGATTGCTCCACAATGAAGTTTTAGTCTAAAAAACTAGGCAGCCATAGGAACATTCAGTAACAAATCTAAACTCACTCATTTTCCCATTGGTAGCGAAGGGGGTGTAATCCTCGGAATTCGTATAGGGGTGTGCTGCACGATTCTCCAATTCGCGAGCCTGTTTCATATGTCCTTTTTAACACCCGTTTTCAGACCTAGCTTCCTAAAATCTATACGCCTTATTACAAATAGCTTTTTGACGTTGTACTCGGTTTGCAAAACCATCAACTAATTGTAGACCTTGTCCTCTTGAAATCAGCATATATTTTAAAATATGTTTGATATTTAACAGTATTTAACACTGAACATTGATTCATGCACAAAATTCTAGACTAAATCAAATCAGTGATCAAATTGCATATCGTGCCGTAATGAATACATCATGCTTATGCACTAATCAATCCCTGCATGGCGGTTATATGAAGAATAATAGAACAAAACAATGATAACAAACTGAGTAGAATAACTCTTTTAGTTAAATGGCTTTCTTAGCCATAAATGTACAGCTATTGTAGGTCTGCAACTCTTTGAGTGTCAGAGCAGTAAAATAAGTCCTGTAGCACAATACAGGGGATTGTGAATCCACCTGTAGCACAATTCATGGGATCGTGACTGTCTAGTGGACCATAAGTACTCCATTCGCGATCAAAGAAGGATTGCGAAGACTTATTGCGGCGTATTAAGTAGAGAGGTACGTTTCTGAGAACGAGAAATTCAAGGCCACTTTTTATTTCTAGGTGTCAGTGGAGGGAGAGATGGATGCGGCGAACGTAGGAAAGTTGACACTTAAGCGATTTGACGGGCTGCATTTCATCCCCTCCATAAAGTTAAATGTTTAACAAATGGCTTTGCCAGCTTGTCCAGTTTTGTTATAACACAAAAACTGCGAGAGCGTCCTTTTTCGGGCGTAGGCTATAAAACCAGAAAAACCTTCAATTATTTCCTCATTTCGGAAAGATTTAACTTCAAATGTCAGCGAAAAAAGTAGCAGCTCAAAATCTTAATTGATAGTAATTGCTTATGGATCCATTATTGAAATCGCTCAAAGACCCGAAAATACTAAAGCAAGTAAGAACAAGACAAAGTTTTTTTAAAGTACGATTTAAATGTGCCATGTCAATTGCTAACGTGCCTTGCCTCGATCTATTTAAGGATCCAAGGCTCGTCACTCGTACAAGAAAGAAAGACGCCATCAGGGCAAAATAAGAGCACGATCTCTTATGTACGATAAACGCTTAATTTATTAATTAATTAATTAAAGCACGACTTTCGGTGTTGCCTACATTAATGCATAGTGTGGCAATTCGTCATAGTTTGACAACGGAGACGATGGAGTTTGCGATAAATTCCGCTTCAGTGGAGGTGTATTTTGTTCTCCGATCGTCCTGCAAAATGAATCTCCTCGAATTTTAACGAAAGAACGCGGTATTTGGAGGAACTGAGTATAGCCTGGTTGGTTACCCATTAATAAGGGCTATCAGTGGGCACAAAATGAGCGCAATGGTTAATGTTAAAGTTTATACAGACCGATATTTTCGAAAAGTCGCTCTTATTGTGATTGATAACGGTATGAGCAATAATAATAAAGCGAACCAGTAAAGGCTCCTTAAGATTACAAAACACTGAAATAGTTACCATATAAGTTGTCGGTTACATTTGTTAACTTGGGCATATAATCATAGAAAGATTATAAGCTAACAAGGGCCATACAATGTAAACGACGTTCACCGATTGCTCCACATGTGTTTGCTCAAGAGAGGTCGATGAAGTTTTAGTTTAAGAATTAAGCTAGGCAGATACAGGAACACACACTGTCTCGTAACATCCAACCTTAAAGAGTCATTATCGCCCACAGGCTCTTTTTAGCCTACTGCACCAATTTTGTAATATTTCAAACAGCAACTAAGAAGGGTATTTTTATATGCGGCCACATGCGCCTTGTACTAGAAACTAACAGTGAGTTTAATTCTGCAATGTATCAGCATATGCTGGCACCAATATGTGTCTTAGCACAGTAATACTGTTACTCATGTTATTCAGAATAAGCAATAATGAAAGAAACTACTAATCGCCCCATGTAAGGCAATCAGGATTTCAGAATCCGAGAATTTTTGTTGGAGGAATCTGGAATCCTGGGCTTTGGAATCCGGAATACAGCTCAAGGAGTCCGGAATCCCACTAACGATTGGAATCCAGAATTCAAGTTCCACTGACAAAAACTGGAATCCAGTACCTGGAATCCAGAATCCAAAGCGTGGAATCCAGAATTCAAGACTGTCGTGGATTTCCTTATATGGGGTGATACTAAACACTTTAAAATGTGTATTACCTACATCTTTTCGTGTTGCACTGGTGAGTAACTATCCGGCTTTATGTTCCTTGTATGCTAGCCGCGTAGGTTTTGAAACCGTACGGATTCTTATAATTATCTGTTGTTGCTTTCGCATACTAGTGTTGTAGTCTTGTTAATAAGCAACAGACAATGCAAAAAAGATTCAAACTTACAACCACCATAGCCCAGATAGATTGGAAAATACCCCAGGCGGAAGCTGTTCGATTTTATTGTTCTGTAGGTACCTGCAAGAATAAGTTTAATTATATTAACTGCGTATTTCATGACAAGAATGTTCAGTGAAAAACAACCTTATCCTAGTCTATTTTACTACTATCGTTGTTGCTGTTGCTGTAGAACTGACCTCTGCATGTACTGGTAACTTTTCATGCGTGCATTGAAAACTGGTCATTTTTTAACCAAAACTTGAAATTATGCGTTATATGGGATTTGGAATGTACTTACACCCAATATTTCTCACCCTGAGGTAAGCTAGCTTTTAGTTTTAGATTAACATAACGACCAACAAGCTACATTCAAGTAATTCGCATAAATCCATGGTTTTAAAGAACTGTTTTGTTGAAACTAGGAAACGCATTTAAAAGACAGCCAGTCAACAACAACAAAAAAAAGGTTTGAAAGGCATGTTTTAGCGGCCTACATAAGCTGCATAAGTTACACATTTGTTGTTAGGTCCTCTTTACAGAAAAAAAAAACATTGATCTTAAACGTCGACGTTGCAAGAAACCAGATGTAAAACTGAAATAGGACGATCCAATTAAATCCAGTTGTAAAATGAATTTGTCTTGTGAAACCATCACTCAATCGTTTAATCCAGGCAGCAATTTGCAATTGTTTCTCCAGAATTTTCAAGTTTTAGCTGATAGCAATTATAATAACTAAATGTAATACCTAAGTTGAAAGAGTTTTAATTGCGTACAATAAAGAAGGGGGCAGGAGTCTTGGTGGTAGCTACAATCGGCGACAAAACTAGTTGAGACACTTAATTCGCCCTAAAGGGGATTTCTGACGTTTTACTGACTTCAAAAGGGGAAAATTAGGCTTTTCCTCCCACATCCCCTCCATGCAATGTTGTGCCACTGTTCGAGCTACCTTTAGAAAACAACAGACATCCCACCTTTGAATGGAGGGGAGGAGGGAGGGGTGTGGATTCTTTTGTTCTCTGAAGTTACCCTATTTGCGTACAATGCCTCAACAGTTTTGTCCCCGATGGCAGTCCAGTAATAGATTTATCCTTCCTTGATGACCATGACAAGGGAGAATTATAAGACCTCATCGTGAGAACTTAGAACTTGACAGAAATGTCCCGGAAATTCCCCGGAAATGGGCCATGGGTACGCTTAGAATTGACTAGGCCACGAGGTTGGAAGCGAACTCATATCGTCATAGGTTTATGCGATGCCTCTTTCGTGTCTGGCTAATATCAAGGCACTGTTTCAGTACAGCGGAAACAATTCAAACGGTTGCACCTGCGCACGACCTGCCCTTCTCATCCATTTTTGATTTACTCAGTATGTTGTTTTCAGGTCCGGAAGTAGCATGTAACTGGAAATGAAATTATTGCCTATTGACGAACTTTTCGTGATGACTTTTTCGTTTTTAATGCGATGGCTCCGAACTTTGCGGGGAACAACAGATATCATTCAGCAATAAACAAAATATTTTTTGCGAAATTAGCGCTTAAGTAGACTCTGCTGTTTAAGCAAAATCGTGTCTAGTAAAAAACATTGCTGATATTTTTGACTGCAAATTCTAGTATCGGCCTTTATTGATATAACAAATATACCAGAGAAATTTCAGAGTAATTGTTGGAGCGCTACTCCGTAACTAAAATTCGTTCAAAATTCAGCTGTGACATTGTTTTGGAATTTCAAAAAATGTATTTCCCTGAGTTAAAACGAGCCACCACTTCGAATTTTCGGGACAAGTAATTCCAGTGTTTGCCTATTCTTAAACCAAATCCGATTGTCAATCGGGATATTCTTTTTTAAAACGAACTCTTTAGTTTCAGAAGCACTATAAATTGCTCTAAACTTTGCTTTGAAGTCGAATGACTTGTTCCTGAACATTTTTGAAATATTTCGGCTTAGCAGTATTGGCTGAAACTCCTGTTACATACATTTTGATGTATTGCAATGCATCTTCAACGGCTTTTACTGCTGTACGTTGCCTCCAATTCAAAAAAGACATTGGTTTTGTAAGCTTCTCTGTATCAGATAGAACTGTCGAGCACCTTTGTTTATGATTACCCTCCCGAAAGCAAAGCCAGACACTTAACATAAACCTGGAGACAGAGATGTTGGACTAAACTTGAATGTGTTAACACAAGCTGTAAAGAAATTACATGCAAACTGTAATCAAACTGAAATAATCAAACGAAAAAGTGCAAAGTGACCACAAGCATGTAACAATGTCAGCTTAGAATGATTCCCCTCTCAGTAAAAATCTCACCCTTTTAGTGCCATATCTCCATGACAATTATCAATGGATTTACAGTGACAACAATAATTAACTGCTGTTCTTATGACTGCAGTAAGTATGAGAAAGACCTTTTGAATTTTAAGCAAGAGAAAACCAGCAAAGAGAGTCAAACAACGATAAGGAGGGAGGGGGGGGGGGGGGGGTGGAAGGGGATTGTGTTCCACAGATATCGAAGGGAAGCCCATGATGAAACGCTGTTTTGTTGAGCTTAGCGCGAAATCATAGGCATCAAGTGTTCATGTCATAACTTGCATCTGATTGGCTCAGCAAATCATTCAGTGTGACAGGGGTCACATACAGGAAGTAACCCGTGAAAGGAAGTGAACTGGTTTATTCTCCCCTAAAAGGATTACTGGTAAAAGCGGGTTGTCACATTAACTTTAACTTATCCTGTTGTATAAATTAGCTTCTTATATCTTAATTTGTTTCTTCTTGTTTATGTTCGTTATTGTTGTTGTTCTTGCTAGAGTGCTGTGAAAAAAATAGATCGGATGTGAAGTTACATATTCCATATTTATTGGGCAAGATTAAACTAAAGGAAATATGCCCTCAGGATAAAAAAAAAAAAAAGTTTCAAAACAGAACGGATTTATGTCCAAAAGGGAAAGGCACAAACGGGACACTTGGATTCATGCGGGGAGCCCACCCAAGGGAAATAAAAAAATTTGAAATACATACATGAGAAAAAACTAATTGACATGAAAAATCTATTAGTCATAAAAGAAGAAATCAAATTGTAGCAAAAATTCTAATTGTAATAAGTTGCAGTCTAATTGCAGTAAGAATCTAATTTATAAATTATAAAGCAATTTAATTTAGTGAGATGGACCATTTGCAGACCAGATCCACATCAAAAACACTCATTAAAAGAGACTCTTCAAAAGAGGTTCTTCAAAAATGATTAAAAACAGCTAAGGGACGTACGTAAAACTTCTAGGTAAAGCTACGTTGCACATGTTGTTCCACAGTTTTACAATACGAATAAAGTATAAAGCTTGAAAAGTGCAAATCTTACAGGCCAGGACAGTAAGAGTAACAGCCAGTAGAGCTCAGTAGGCTGGCCGCAGCGCCTACGTTGTTAAAGGTTACATAATACGTAATGTCTACATCAATATATAGTAGTACTGGCTGTACATGTGTAAAAGAAAATGAGATCATTGATTTCTCTATCGTAAGGCAATGCAAGCAGTGTCTCCCCATATGACATTTGGCCAGTCATCAAACTTAAAATCCATCTGGTGGCACGCTTCTGAACTTGTTCAACCTCAAGTTTTAGTGACTTCTGAGCGGGAGATCCGGGATTTCTGTAGCGTAACAAAGGTGGGGTTTGATAATTGCTTGATACTTATAGAGACTTTCTTACTGTCACTTTAGTTAACATGGGACATGATCTCTTTAGCAAACCTAGAAGTTTTTTTGCTTTTGCTGTAATCAGGTGTAAATGTAGGTCTCAGGTAAGCTTGTCCGAAATAACTATACCCAGATCCTTCTCCTCATGTACACGCAGTAAATTGTCAATAAAGAGAACAAATAAAACTAGACCAAGTAGGCTGCCCTGAGGAACTTCCGATGAATCTTGAGACCGTTACCTACACCAGACACCACTTTTCAAATTCTCCACTTAGGTGATCTGTAAACCAACAAAGAAGCGTGCCGCCTTCCGCACCATATCGTTTGAGCTTTTGAAGCATACATAACTTAGTGATCAACGGAATCGAAAGCCTTAGCCAAGTCCAGGTAGATAACTTCTGTTTGAATATTTTTGTCCACGTTTTGACTAAAGGCATAAGAAGATAGCAGCCGTGTAGTGCAGAAGCGATTTACCGTCATGCTGGAGGGGAATGATGAATTGTTTAACATGATTGTTAAGTGTAATACGGACACAACTTTCTAAGTCTTTGCTAATAATACATAACAAGGAAATAGGCCTATAATTTTCATTCGGTTCCATAGAGTCTTTTATATGCACTGGTGTGACATTGGTCTTTTTCTATTCAGAGGTGATGCGAGCAGTTTGTAACGGACAGATTGAAAAGAGCACAAGGACTAGGTGCACTTTGCTTACTGCATTCTTTAAGGAGGAATGGCGGAATGTTTCAGTTAAGTGATATATCGGGCATTTGCATAACTGGTTTATGTTGTTGCGAAAGAACAGAAATATCGCTGTTTACAACGAGACTCGTCGGAGTAAAGACGGATGAAAAATAATAAAAAAAAAACAATAAAAAAGATCCGCCTTTAATTTTCAACTGGTGTCGTAGCCTCGATGCCTGATTATAGGTTATCACGGAATTTGGTTATAATCTTCCATGTATACCTCAGAAGAAGTTCGAATTCGTCCGCGTTTCTCTGGCTTTGTGCTATGATTAGAAGGACAAAGTAGTGAAAGAAGTCAAGAGGTAAAGGTTATGGTCCTTGTTTTACGTCGGTATCACGAGACGGTCCTCATTAGACTGACGAGTCTGATGCCGACGGTGCGCTCAATTTACCTCCTTCCCTCCCTCCCCCTCAGTACTCTGTTTTACGAGTGCTTAAAAGGTTTTTCCTTAGTTTTGCATCCTTGCTGCGCATATTTCTTGATCTTCTTTCTGATCTTTCTCTAGAATAAAAAGAGACTCATTCTCAGTGAAGAAAAAGAAAAATCGTCGGAAGCGTGTTTAAAGCTTGCACTCGTAAATATAATCATATTGGTATTTTAAGGAATTCTGCGTATATACAGGTTGGTGTTGCTCCTAAAAGAGTATGGGGACCTCTCAGTTTTATTTGAAAATTTCAGTTTCTATAAAATAAACAACCAAAAATCAGTAAAGTCTGACAAAAATGTCATTGCAAGTTTTATTCCAGAGAAATGACCTTAAGCTACTTTTAGGCTACACTCGGAACCTCCCTCACAGAAAGCCGCGCACTAGCTAACCTGCTGTGCGAAACCTAATACTCCCTGGCTCCTTAAATGTACTCGAAATATAGCACTTGTGTGCTATGTACTCTGTGTCTTAAGTGAGATAGCTATAAATAGTAATTTGGCTGACTCCACCAGCAAAAAGGCCCATTGGCATTTTGAACTTGAAACTCTGGACTCAATTCCACCTCACGCCGCTTAATCGATATCTCCGACCCCAACAGTCCTCCATTTCAGAGGAAACCCTTATTAGGGCCATTTATTCGAGGAAAAATAAGACGCGTCTTACATATAAATAAGACGCGAACTTTCCATATAAACGGCACATTTCGTCCAAAATAAGACGCGGCTTAGCTAAGACGCGTCTTATTTTAGAACAGCCCTTAACACCTGTTCAAAGATAAGACGGGTCTTAGCTAAGACGAGAAAAACTTCGTATTAAAAAAAACAAAAAAAATTCGTCTTACATAAGACGCCAACGCATAGTACGCATGCGTTAATTTTTGGCGCGCCACGTTGGATTGCCGTTACTACGGGCAACATTCACATGAAAACGAGTCAAGAACAGAAATAAGATGCGAACCATTTATACGAGCTGTTCTCGTCTTAGATAAGACATGCTCGTATAAATGGTACAGTTCGCGTCTTATTAAAGACGCGTGTTATGAAAGACGCGTCTTATTTTTCCTCGTATAAATGGCCTTATTGTGTCTTCTCTTACCCACTCCTCCCCTCTCGAAATGTTGTCCAACCCTGTCAACCTACCGTATGGCACGAAATGTTGGCGGGAGTTTAATATTTTTTTGGAGCGGCTATTTTGCTTTTGTTTTGTTTATTATCATTGTCATCATTATTATCAACATTATCATTATCATTATCATTATCATTATCATTATCATTATCATTATCAGTGTCATCATCATTCTCATTATCATAATATTGCTAAAACTGATTTGTCAGGGGCGGATCCAGGATTTTTTTTAGGAGGGGGTGCACTCGTCTCTTTCTCTACTTCAACACCAATAAACCACATAGTTTCTTTCTTTTTTTTTTTTGGCAGAATACCAGTTGTATTAGAAAAACCGCAGGTCATCTCACGGGAGGGGGGGTGCGCACCCCCTGCACCCTCCCCCTAGATCCGCCCCTGTTTGTGTAGTTGTAAAAGACTGATTTTTCTCGCTGGGGATTTATTTTTGCGTCTTTCAGGAAGTCGCGTTTAATTATAATCTTTGTGTTAACCTACATGTTGAAATACAAGTGAAAATAAAAAAAGTAAATAAATAACAATAAAGATACAAACTAAATTGGCAATTTGAGAGTTGCTCCAATGCTCAGTGTCAAAGCGAGGCTAAGTGTGAAGGTATTGGTTTGAAAAATATTTCATATTCTCATGCAAATAAAATTCGGAAAGATTTTACACTTACGCTCGTTTTGAAAGTGAGAGTTTTTGTAAAGGATCTTTCACCTTGCTTTGACCAATGAAATTCGTCGGTTACAAATCTCGTCCCCAGGATCCTGTGGCCGCCATATCGAAAAAAGAGAAAACCCTGGGGACGATGTTGCTCACATGTATCATGGCGGACTCTGGAGCTTAAACATCCAAGGTGTAATAATTTCGCTATTTTTGCATTTCTCGTGAACGTTTTTGGCTAGAGATGTCAAAAGTGGTCTGCTACGATGTTACAATGGGAGACCGTTCAGAATTTCAAAAGGTATGGTTGTATTTTCGTGTTCGATACGCCATGGAACCTAAAATTGTTCGATGCGATATGAAGCTAAGATAACGGTTATGCCGCTTTCCCACCGATTTCTTATACATGTGCTTGTTCCCCTGAATTTGCAAAGTAATTCATTGACGAATATGTCATTACCCTTTTTGAAATTAATTGTATGTGCTCATCGTTATAGCCACAGAAGAAAAATCTTATCAAAGTGATGTGGTATGGATATCTGCGAGGTGTTCACCAGCAACTGCCAAGTGATTCAGGTACATACATTTACTAGGAAATGTGAATGTTAGGTTTCATTTCAATTTTTCCTTTCCCTCTGCTTCTTGCTAAAATGTTTCATTTATAAGTGAATCGATCACTGTCACTAAAAACACCCATTTGTTAAGCAAATGAAACTTGATGTTTTCAAAGCTCGTACACTGCACTGTCGTCACTACAACAAGGAATGACGTACAATGAGCGTATACACTGATAAACTATGAGCTACAATGAGCTTGAATGACCTACAAAAAATTATTATCGACCTACAATGAGGTACTAGTTCCTGCTCGTTCTTTAAACATTACATGATGTAGTGTATTATGCAGGTTTAAAAACTTGAGGCCAGTTTTTTGGAATGGCTTCAAAATCTCTGATACAGATCAACTCATTCTTGCAGTAATATTTAGGTTTGTGGTTATTTGGTTTTAAAAAATTGGACATGAAGTTTAGCCTTGCCTTTTGTTTTTTCTTTTAATTATGAATTATGAATGAGTTTTTGAAGACATGAAACTAGCTAATGACCTGCCATGAGTAATAACCTTATCAATTGGCAGCTCTAAGGACAAAATTTAGAGACATTTTCAAGAGAAATTCAAGGAAAAGATCATGGTGAAAGGTTGGTTGGGCTTCTGTGTAAGCCTTTGCCTTTTTTCTGTTTTCTGTGTAAATATCTATCACCTTGCGTACTACTGAAGAATTCCATAAACTTGATGTTACATATCAGTTGTGCACTGTCATACAACGCTTTTAGCCTAATGCATGAGAGCCCAAATTATGACAGCAATAATTGCTGCCATAATTTTTTTTTTTTTATTCATTTAATGTTGGCAAGCTTTTCTCACGCACGCGGAGCAATTGTTGCCATTTATCAGTTCAGTAAGATCCCTACATCTAATATGAAACTTAAACCTAGATGGGCTGTTCGTTTCAGTGATGTTTTTATCTAGCTTGTTCCATAAAAAGGGTCCAAGATATCTAAGAGAGTGTTTACCATACAATACAGAATTACATCTAGGAATATCGAAATTTTGGTTTCTAAAATTATATTTACAAGACTTAGTACTGAAAATGTCACAAATGAAATCAGGAACTAGCCTATATTTAACCTTGTACATGAGTATAACTATGTCTTGTAATCTTCTATTCAGAAGGCTTGGTAGTTTAGCACGATCTAATAAGTTCATATACGTTTCTGAATGTGAGTTATAAACTATCCTTAGTGCCCGCTCTTGAATTTTTTCAACCTTTCTTGTATCCGACGCCTTACAGAAATGCCATGTGAGATGACAATAGGTGAGATATGTAATATGTACTATAAGTAATAGTTTAGCCTTCGTAGTAATTAAATTTCTTAACCTGGCGAGAACGCCCACCCTTTGACTGGCCTTTTTGCATAATTCGCTAATATGTTGGCTAAAAATTAGATTCTCGTCGAAGTTCACACCCAGTAGCTTGATATTATCTGTTGTCTTAATCGCTTGATCACCGATCTTGATGTTAATCTGTTCAGTTTCATTACGTCGTTTAATCCCTATGGCGTTAAGTTTTTCTGGGTTGGACAGTAAATAGTTGTCCTTATACCATTTAAGGGCAGAGTTTCCTTCCTTTTAATGGACATATCGCTGCCAACTATACACATCTGATGGTCACCAGCATACATATTTGAATTTGCAATCTCATTTATGTGATACGATAGATCGTTTTGGTACAAGTTCCACAGTGTTGGACCAAAGGAGGATCCTTGAGGGCATCCACCTTTCATCACATTCCAGTCACTAGTAGCTTTGCCAACTTTCACCCTGTTGAGCAGGTCTTTAAAATATGAACACATTAATTGCAATGATTTGTCATTAAAACCATAAGCACCAAGTTTGGCCACAGTTAATGAGGGAAGAACTAAGTCAAAGGCCTTAGACATGTCCATCGATAACAAAAGTGCTTTCTGTTTGTTATCCAAGGCTAGTCTCCAATGTTCCACCCAGCTAATTAATGCAGTCTCACAGCTGTGTTTTTTTCTATAAGCTGTCATTTTAGAGTACATGGTATGATCGTAGCTTGCCGTTATCTGTTTACATAGTAGATGTTCAAATATCTTGCCAATTAGTGGGAGGACTGTAATCGGAGGGTAATTTTGGATTAATTGTCTCTCTCCCTTCTTGAACACAGGTGTCCATTCACCCATTTTCCATTTAGTAGGCCAACTACAGTCTTCAACACATTGATTAAATATGGACTGTAGAGATGGTGATATGGCATGTGAGATTTATTTAAATATTATTGGTGGTATAGCTGAATCCTGGAGACTTTTTAGTGCTTATACTCGCAAGCTCCTCATTAACATCATGCTCTGTGATTGGCTGAAATTTAAAGTCGATATCCAGTTGTTCCTTTCTTATGGCGTTTATGCTAGTGTGATTTTTGTGATCTTCTTTGCTGAGGTCAAGTACATGATTTCCCCCAATGGTGTAGGCTATATTAGTAAAGTAGTGAGCAAACTTGTTAGAAATAATGTTCTCATCAGTTTCAAGAGAGCTTTCTTCAGCTTCTAAGGTGATATTGTTACTCCCTTTAGACTTGCTAAGAATTGGTCAAAATGTCTTGAAAAATTCCCATGGTTTTTGCTTTAAGTCATCTGTTTTCTTCATCCAAAACTCTTTGATTGCCTTCCTGCGCTCCTTTGTGGCTAAATTCCTGTACTTTTTCTTGAGCTCGTAATTTTCAGTGGTTTTGTTTTTTGCATACAGTTGGGCATATTTCCTTTTCCTTCTGATGGCCTTTTTTCCATTCTAATGTCATGTATGGTACATCGATTTCCCGTACTCTTTTCTTCCTCAGTGGAGCATGAGCGTCCACCACATAAGTTATTAATCCATTCCAATAATCAACTCTATCATCAATATCATTGAAAATTTCTCCAACCTGCCACGGGGCATTTAGCCAATTCCTCTGTAATAGGTTCAAAGGTATTAAAATACTTTTTAAATTCCTGGACATGATTGTTTTTGGCTGGTGGTGTATCGTTTTCTCGTTTAATATACCATTTATCAGGCAGTGATCACTGATTTCTGGATCAAATGTCCCCGATTTAATAAAATAATCATGCCTGTCTGTGAGCAGTACATCAATCAGTGTAGACGAAACATTAGTAATAAACATTGTTTGTTTTGAGGCAGAAAAGTGAACAAAGCTTGAACAGATGTGTACATGTATTTTTGTTTCATTTGCTATTGATTCTATTTGTGTAGATTAGTTCTAAGCATGATCGTAATTGTGTATGTTGAAATTGATCTACAGCTTCGCTTTGTACATTATCTAAAAAATACATTGTGAATCTAATATTACTGTACCAAGCATGATGATGTTTATGGTTAACTGGATTTTTCATTGGTCCAATGATCATCTCTACTGTACAGTTTCTGTGATCCCATAGGTACATGGTTATCATTAAGTGCATGTTGTATGTAGCTGTCTATATCGGTATTTGAATGATTAATTCTGATATCTATTCATTTGACTGGAAATGTATACAGTGCAACGATTCTGTGTTTACAATACATGTATTAAAGGGTGAGGGAAGACATACATGTACACGTAAGATCTTTGCCATGCAAGGTTGTTGATTATAATATAAACCAAATTACCCTTCAGTACTAAAGCACGCGTTATTCTTGTACGCAAAGTTTATTTCCATAAATGAATCCTGAGTTGACACAGTTATGGGTCTTGTTTTGAAGAGTTTGAACTTTTGCTCAGCAACAAGGTTTTGATTGCAGTTCAAAGTACACCATGAAATGTCTTTAACATAATTTTGCACTGAAGTTATACACGTAAACTGATTAGAGTCGATGAGAATTTGAATTAGGAAAAACTGTTTTTTCTTGTGTCACCTGGGATCAGCTCAATATACAGTCGAACCTCCACGTGCGACCACTGCCCATAAGCGACTGCCTTCCCAAAACACCAAAAATGTTCTCAGTCAAAGCCTTATGCTGGAACCTCTCGTAAAGAACCACCTCCCGTAAGCAACTGCGACCACTTTTTTGGCTGACAGTTTTAGAATTTTCTATTGTCAGGGTCCGAAATGAACTTTTTAATACGGGCGCCAACTGGTGATTAAGTATAAATTTTTGGTCGCCAGAGGGCAAATTGTCGTCGCCAAAAATTCCCCCTCCCTTTTTCAAATAAAAGTTTAAACAGGAATAAAAAATGTATGGTATGGACGTTTTTATGCTCAGAAAATTGCACTACTTCTGCTCCCGATACCAGAAAGCAACCGTAATTGTACGAGTGACGTCTTATTTTTTCCACAAATCGCTTTTTGGAGATATAAAGCTATCTGACCTAGAACGTAGGAACAGAAAGCTGTCTGCTCATGACTGCACAGATCATCAAAACTCTATTTTCTTCTGATAACTACCACGAAACACGTAACATAAACATGAGTCAAGCCGCCGTGTTGCTCGTACCAGGCCACAACTGTGCCACATCCACAAAGTACATAACGTACTTACCATATTTCAGCTGGAAACAACATGGCGGCATGGAAACGTTCAACTTGTATTGATCGTAGCTGTTGTGGAGGTATTATTACAGGAAGATTCGTTTCACTTTTAATTAAAAAATATCAGCAGGACAAAAAGTAAGACACCTGTTGGCAAATAGCTTCAATGTTTCAATTCTTAATCAGTTTCTCCGAACGTTAAAGTCCACAATAACAACCAGCTTTACAAGTCGCTAGCTAGCAACCAGCTATGAAATTCTGGTCGCCAGGACTAAATTTTTAGTCGCATTGGCGACAAGGAAGGCGCAATTTCGGACCCTGATTGTTTTCAACCTCCGATAATGGCGACCACTTGACACTTGGTCTTACTAAACAGTGAAGTACATTGTAAAAATGGACAAAAAGGAATTTATTCTTTGGCTTTCATTATTGTTTACAGATCTATTACACTGTGTTTATTAGTTCAATCTATAACTACAATATTTAACAATTATTCCTCGAGCCCGAATGGGCTCTGAGTCAATAGCCCATGAGACCTTCTTAAGCTAGACTTTAGTCCCTTTTTGCTGCCAAAAAGCCCACGCTTTTCACTACTAGTGGGCTATAACATATAGCCTAGTAGTGGCTCAACCAATCAGAATGCAGTATTGATAATAGACCACTAGTTGGATTTTACTAATAACCATTACCCTTGAGAAAAATTTTTTTTCCAGGTTTCAGTTTAAGAAGTTTAGTTTTTGTTCGTCAGGCGTCTTATGAGCTGTCACATAGAATAGCTAATGATTTTGTCAATAAAACTACTATTAATTGGCAGGGGAAAGGAAGCTTTCATAATTTTTTTTTTAATAAATATACCACTCCATTTTTTGTTGACTTTAAAATTTTGCTCTTGCGGTCCGACTTTCGTAAGTGACTATCAAGCCTTTGCATATTGGGTGGTCCCTTACAAGAGGCTTGACTTTAATTTATTTCTTTTGTTTTGCTAAGTAATTAAAATTTTGCACATCCATGTAATGCGACTCACATATGCCTGGCAAGTTTTCTGTAAACAAATGAGCACAGTAACATGTCTTTCAGGTTAGAATTTATTTTGAGAACTCCGGTTTCGAGGGTAGGACTCGATTGATGAGTTTCAGTGTCGTGAGCTTAAAGAAACTTTAAAAACAAAGAAAGTGAATACTAACTCAGTTACAAAAATACGGTAGAATTTTATTACAACAGTACAGTGTAAATATTTGTTCAGCTTATTATTCAGCCAAACTTTTAGCTTCTTCACCATCACATTTGCAAATTATGTCTGTACTGTACTGAATTAGAATTATAATACCTACAAAGACATTTATGACACCTGAATTTGACTTTGATCGAAACAAAAGATGTTAATCTTGTTTTCGTAGCAGCACAGGAAAGAATGTGAGAAGAGCTGTTGGTACTTGTATTCCATTTTCACAGAAATAATGGCTCACTAGTACAAAACTCAGGGCCAGTGTAAGTAGCACAATAGACAGGATCCAAGGACTTCAAAGGAACAGAATCTTCGAGGGAAGAGTTTTGACGGATACGGTGGTGTTTCTAGGTGATAAATAGGTTCCTTGAGTGTACAGTGGCGTTAGATATCGACTGGCTGGGTTAATGCTGTCCGATGACGCGTTCTAGTAGGAGTAAAACTAGGAGAAATAATGGACCCGGCAAAAGCGTAGCCAACCCTCATTATGCTCATTATGCCTTATCAAAGTTGCTAGCAATACAAGACCATGCTCAAAATGTGAAGGAACAACTTTGAATGGAGGGGAAGAGGGAGGTGAACATTATATCGCACACAAGTGCGACTAGCTGCAATTTGAAGTACATGTAAAAAAGGCCAGTTTTTTGTCGGACTGTCTCAACATTTTTGCAACTGGTTGTAGCATACACTGTACTGATATTACCACAAAGATTTGTACATGAAATGCATGCTCATATAGTGAATGAATCAGTGTTAATTTAAGCTTTAACATTACACTGTACATGTAAGTACAGGTGTAAGCGAAACGTTTTTGACCAAAAATAAGTAAATCTTATTAAGTTTTAATTTTTGTGTGGTTTATTAAAACAAATTTGAAATGATGATAATTTATTTGTTTGTGCTCAGATACTTATTAAAGGAATAATACATTGCTTTTGCCTGTTTCCTTGAAATTGAGTGCATCAGTTTCACTCAATTTCTTTTTGGTCATGGGTGTTGGAATTTACTTCACTCATCAAGATGAATAATTATACTTTTCTCTGTAGATATTCTCCACACTGTTTTCCTTACATTTCCTATCTTGGTACTAATGACAAGAATTTATTTAACATTGAAGACTTTTTTTTCTTAGTGATAATGTTTTGTTATTCTTAGAACCTTTATGTTTGATTAACCTGAGTGATGAATTGTTTTAACCTTTTAAGCCCTAACAGTGATCAGCATCAAATTTCTTGTAATATTAATTATTTTATAAAAAAGAGTACATATAGTGGTCAAAACAGTTTTGTTCAGATTTAAGAACCTTAATTCCTAACATACATGAACAATAACAGATCAGTATTCTAAATTGCAGGACCTGAATTACTTTTTTTAATTATTATCTGCCATTCAGCATCTGTACCTCACCAATGTTTCTGTTGTTATAACACAAAATGGTCTGATTTGTTGGGTTTTGGATATATTTGCTCATGAGTACACTGCAAGCTGGAGAAAGCTGGCAGGCGCTTACATGTAATACATACATGTATACAGAATTAATGATTCTCCTCTTTCTGTGGGTTGGTTTATAATGGCATAGTTTCTCATGGTAAGGTTAAAAATGAACAGTTACATGTACAGAAGAGAGATGGAAAGGAAAAGTTTAGAAGTTTCTTGTGCTCTTGATGTTGGAAGGCAAAAAATTTCAAGTAACTACAAAATAATATTAGTAATTTTTGCCTCTAAGAACTAGCTTAATCATTTTCTTTGTTTTCTTCACAGCAGAGAGCATATCCATTTGTGAAACACAACCAAGATAGCAATTGGGAAAGTTTTTAAAGGATTTAAGGTACCTGATTTGAGCATTACAGTCAAACAATGTCTTGAAATTAGAATTTGTTATTAGAAATCATACAGTGAAGAGTAAGAGAATTTATGTTGACTTGAAATACTAGACCAAAAATTAAAACAAGTAAACAAAATATTCAATAAAATATTGCTGAAAGAGAGGAGGCTGGTCATTTTGTAGGTATCATGTACCACTACAGCATACTGTTTGATCATGAGTTAACATACTGTCACCTGTAATACACAGGCTGTATAATTTGTAGTAGACAGTGTAAATTAAGCATAAAAGTTGCTGCTGCAACATTGTAGTGATGAATTTGTCTGTGCAAGTGCTTAAAGGAACCTTGCCTAATGTTCTCGGTATTTTTTCTATTGTTTATTTACAAATACCCTTAAATTGATATAGTGGAATGTTTGACTGTTTAAAAATTCGCCTTGGGTACATGTTTGACCCATACAGGCTTGGAAAATGCAACCAAATTCAAAGAGAAGTAATGGCTCGGTTTTATATTTCATATACATGTACATGTATGTAACAACAAATTAATATTAACTGTATGAGAGTATTTTTATTCTTCTACGGTCTTTGTAAATGTTGGGGGCGGGGGTAAAGGTTAGTGTTTCAGTCAGCCATGTTGATTTTTTTCCTTTATGTACAGTGGAAAGGGTAAGCTGATCCTTTGACAAAGGACAACAACAACTACTAAAGTTTATTAGGGACAGAGCATTATTTTAAGCAAATTGTTCGAGAGGGGGCATTTTTGGCCTTAGTAGCTGGCAGGATGGTAAGTGGCACAAAGTTTTGGTAGAGGAGCTGTAAAGCCATGTGGAGAATAAGGAGGAGATGCTCACTTGTAGCTTTGCTGCCAAAACTCTCAAGCACAAAAACAATCTGGCCAGTTACATGCAGGCTCAGAGATTTTCGGGCTGGAGAACTTGTTCTTTTTTTTTCTGCCCACATGCCTGTTAATGATTTTTATTTTCTAGTGAAATCCCATGAACTAATTTTTTAATGCAGTTGCATACATATCATTCATTAGATTTTGTCAGAAAGCTAAAAATGTTTAAAATAACAGCTTACATACACCTGTACTATAAAATACCTTTTTAAAGTGGCATTGCTTGTATACTTCTGACTTTTTCTTTTTTAAAAAAAAAAAGTCACAGAGAGTTCTGTTTCAATATTATTTTTCAGTGTTTGATATAAGACAGCTACCATGTGTCATGGGAAGTACTATGGACAAAAGGTACATCACAAAGACGCTCTTAGAATCTAGGCGGCTTGGGACATACCTCCTCCCTCCACCCCCTTTTCCCCACCCCAGAAAGAAAAAAATGAAATCTAGATCCTCAG
>NC_133201.1:18671297-18673797 GCF_958299795.1 Porites lutea
GGATGGTTTGGAAGAGGTGTAAATAGGTCATTTCCGAGTTCCCTAAGGTTAAGCGCTCAAGGGAAAAAGAAAAGCGCGTGGGGGAAAAGGGAAGGAAGAGCCTGCTGTAAGAGCCAGTGTTTTGTATTCCGCCCACCAATTTCCGTACTAATCCGATCACGACAACTGTAAATACATGACCAATCACAAGTATATAGGGGCGCTTCCCAGCATGGTTCAAACTGAATTACTTTGTTTACCGGAACGAGCAAAATAAGACATTTTTACTGTTCTGGTTCCCGTAGCAAACACGACAAACAATGATCAGTTTCGTGTGAATGCACAAAACCTTTGGTCTTGCCTCATCAAACACAATGGTCGCAAAAAACGGAACAGTCGCCAGCCTGAGAGGGGAATAATTTATGAAAAGGGGAAGGGGCAATTTGGGCGCGCGAGGGAGAAAGGGAAGGAACGCCTGCAAGGGGACCATTGTTTTCTCCATTTTTCACACTCAGATTCTGAGCGTGAAAATAGTGATTGGTCAGAATTAATTAAATGTCAATCTTCGACTTGATACCTTTTTCAGATTGGTTGAAAACAATATCGTGCCATTTGCGTAACTAAACATATGTTGTTAGTGAAGCGTGATGAGATTTCCCTACGGGAATTCATCGTTAGAAGGCATCAATTCCAGCTTGAAAGGAGAATAGAAAAAAGCAGTTAAAGAACCGTATGAAGGAAAAGGCCTGCCAGCAGATGCGTTTTACTGACTGGTTTTGAGACGCATCATCTCCCAACGGCTTGTGGGTTTTACTCGCCAGAGGAAAGAAAGGAAAATCATGCTGCCTTTGTGCTTGTTATCTGCTAACTGACCCGCGTTATCAACGGCAAAAATAATAATTACGGTTCTATTATCCTTTCTTTAAGGAACATTTGTTTAAATGCTTTAAGAAAAATCAGCTTCATTAGCCCAATGACACCTTAAAGCAATGATTTTCAAATTCCGCACACACACACACACAATGCAAAAATTCATTCGGCAAACAGTTCTAGTTTTTAGATTTTTCTATTTCACAATTTTTTGAGCCAAGTCAGTTTGTAACACCTGAAGTATGACACGATAACAGTGATGTAGTGTGACGTAAGAAAATATCCCTCAACAAAAAAAACAGTGTGTTGAAAGTTTTAATATTGATTGTCTGTTGGCCTGAGAATAGCCGACCACTACTGGTTCCCCCGTGAAACGACGTCTGACTAACGCGCGTAGAAATTTCATATCAACAGAGGATGACCAATGAGGTGTTACTACTCAGAGTGCTTCTGATTGGTTGAAACAAGTTTCACTTTTGAAATTATGAATATATGAAAATCATATATGTGAACTGCGGAGTGTAGAATTATTTGAAGGAAGATCATCGCAGTTTTGTACGCAACTTATGCAGTTGCGAAAACAAAGCCTGAATAAAATTCAGCCTTGTACGGGATTCGAACCCTTGACCACTGCTATTCCGGTGCAGCGCTCTACCAATTAAGCTAACAAGCCAACTGGGAGCAGGACGTTGAACTGGTTCGTGATAAACCCGTGAAAGGATAATGATGAAATTATAAATATATTACAGTGCACTGTAAAATCATATATGTGAGCTGCGGAGTGAAGAATTATTTGAAGGAAGGCCATCGCAGTTGTATTTAACGCAACTTATGCATGCAGTTGCGAAAAGAAAGCCTGAAAAAAATTCAGGCCGTAGACGTGGATCACGCACAAGAGTTGACTGGAATGGGGAAAGGATATACCGACATAGCTTTCTTCTGTGTTTTCTGAATAAATACCATCAAATAGTTCGTCACGATGCTTACTTGCCTTTTTGATTGAAAAAGAAATCTAGTCTACAAGCCATGGAACTTTTAATCAGAACTTCGGCTACTTACATGAGCAGCACGTTTTGATCAAGGAAACTAGCTTTCTTGTAAGTAAACATGTATATATCAATAGAAATCTTTCAGTGGCCTTTTTGTCAAGTTGCTTTTGTAGCTTTTATCTTGTATTAAAGCGCTTTACTATTGAATTTCGCCATGTGTTAAACCGATTGTTGCTTGCGTGAAGGCCATTTGCACGATATTGGTAACCACTTTTTTGTAAAGGGGAACACCCTCCCTTCGCCCTAAAAAGAGACCGGGTTGGCTACGCAGGCTATTTTAGCTTTGAGTTCGATAAGGAATTAAAATCATTGTTAAAGAACTGTAGCGTCGTTAAAGGACGCCATTTTATCTCACTTGTGAATAATGACTGTAAGTTTTGTCAGTGATCTCACATCTCACTTACCTCTTAAATAACGCTTAATACACGAAAATTTAAAGGTTTCTTGTAAGCTCAAAATTGACTGACGGAATGTTCATGGCTTTCAGAGCGTTCCATTATCAATGCGCGATATGTAACCGTGCATAGAAGCTCGATTATCGTACTTTAATTTCAATTTTCAACATTGTGTCTTTGTCTTGGAGGCACTATTAAAGGCACCAC
>NC_133201.1:18678797-18743797 GCF_958299795.1 Porites lutea
AATTTTCAATATTTGTCCCAGTTCCATGTCTTTCATGTCGTACCTAAGATTTCTGCCATTTTTACACTGTTTTTTCTCAAAAGCGCGCGGTTTATTTTTAAAGACAGTTACTTTTCTTGATAGCCTATTAAACCTTTACTAAAATACGGCAAACTTAAAAATGGTATCTCTCAGTAACTCGGCATTACTGACTTGGAAAGTTCCACCAAAATAGCGTGAAGCAAAAAGTTTCCCGCCAAATTTTCAGCAACGAATTTTTTTCCATTAACTTCAATTCTCTCCGCATTGAGCTCACATTCTCAGCAAGGCCGTCAAGAAGGAGATTAGGTTTAGTCTCTTTCACTTGTTAGTAGCGATTAGATTTTAATTTTGACAAAGTAGATGCGCTTAATTCAATAAAATCAAATTTCAACTGATGATATGGAATTGGCCCAACTTTCCCGCAAAATATTTTTTTGTGTCACGCTACATCGAACCCCTGTGAATTTATTCGATGTTATTTTTGCTGAACAGTGCAATTAGTAAAATTATTAGAAAAGATGCAAAATTTGTGTTTAATTACTGATGTCTACCGAAAAAACTGTTGTTTACATAAAAGTGTGTTTTCACCTGCAAGTAGGATTGATTTAATTTGTCACACACCGTAATTTTTAGGGAGTTATTATAACTCCAAAAATGGAGTAAAAATTTTAGGTACAGGATAACCCCTTTTTTGGGGTTATTTTAACTCCTAATTTAACTCCGCATTTGGGGTCATTTTTACTCCTGAAAAAGAGTTTTTTTTACTCCCAGTCTGGAGTTAAAATTACTCCGAAATGGGGTTATTTGTACTCCTTACATGGTTTTTTTTTACTCTTTTTGGAGTTAATTTAACTCTGAAAGTGGAGTAAAAATTTTAGGTACAGGATAACTCCTTTTTTGGGGTTATTTTAACTCCTCAATATCTGGGGTCACTTTTACTCCTGAAAAAGAGTTCTTTAAACTCCTTTTTGGAGTTAAAGTAACTCCACGAAAAATAACTCCACTGTAAGGAGTTAAATTAGCCCCACTAGAGGAGTTATTATAACGCCCTGAAAATTACAGTGCATAAGCCTTCCGACGAAAAGGTGTCTGCTTTGCTGAATATTGGTCAGCTTAACTCTCTAATCATGAATTGTTCGTTTTCAACGGAAGAATCCTCGTGTTCTGAGAGTGGAGTTGGATCTGCTATTCTTCCACTGTTGGCGTGCAAACGAGATATGACCTCGCACTTCGTAAGTCTTGGAATTAGTGGAAAGCGTGGTCGAGGAGAGGCAGAAGTCAGCGAATCGGGGGCAGGTGAGTGAAGACTTCTCTTTATATATATTTAGTTAATTCTCGCGTACTCAGGTGCTGTTTAGGTTATGGGACGTCTGATACTTGCGCTTCATTGCACTGTTCATTCATGTGCAAGTAATTTAGGTTTTAGAGGCATGTAATATTGAGCCAAAGTAAACAGCATAAAACCATGGAATGGCGATTCACTAATATTATACGAGTTACAAACCATATATGCCAATGGAATAAAAAATGCCGATAGAATAAAGCGAAGTTGAAAACGTTCACGCTTATCAAAAACCAATCTTATTTTAAAGTTGCTGTTTGCGCGCGTGCCATGTGGAGTCTGCGAATTATGCCTCATATAAAATTGGACTAGTGAGAGTATCATCAGTTATAGGACTGTAAAACTCTTCACACAAACTTTTCAGTAAACACGTAATACGTTAATATAAAGATTAAAACAAAAAATACTGTTGGCATAGCAAAAAGAATTGTGATCTTCTTGCATTGTTCATTTCCAGTAAAGTGTCTGGGAGGGAGGTATATGGGTGTGGCATTTTGTAATGATTGGGCTACGATTCTAATTGTTTTCTAGATCTGTTGTTGTTTACTCTTGATAGCAATCCGCACAAGTTGTAGGCTGGAACACGATAAAAAGCGCGAGAAAGGTGATTTTGATCATCCCCAATATTCATGGTTACGCTGATGACACCCAGATATATTTATCTTTCAAGCCAGACTCTACTGCAGGGGAACAAGATGCTATCACTGCTCTTCAAGATTGCATTACAGATATTAGAAGTTGGATGATCACAAATAGGTTAAAACTGAACGATGACAAGACGGAATTTATGATTATTGTCACACGCGCTCAAATAGATAAAGTTAATGTATCTGAAATTGTGGTTGGCCAAGCAAAAGTGCCAGTTGTAACGATTGTTAGGAACCTCGGGACGTGGCTTGATACGAAACTCACCATGTCTGCACACATAAATGAAACGTGCCAAGCTGCTATTTATCATCTGTATAACATTAAACGCATTAGCAAGTATTTGAGTTATGATGACAGGAAATCTATAGTTCGAGCAGTTATAATGTCACGTATAGATTATTGTAATAGCCTCTTGGTTGGTGTTCCATCCACCCAGTTAAGTATAAATTACAGCGTTTACAAAATGCAGCGGCTCGCCTTGTTAGTAACGTCACAAAGTATGATCACATTACTCCTACACTTGTTAATTTACATTGGCTTCCAGTAACGTATAGGGTACATTTTAAGATAGCAATGCTTGCTCTAAGTGTATCTTTGGCAACGCACCCGAATACCTTAAGGATCTAATAAAAGTTAAGAGTACCACCAGTAATCTTAGATCGGACGGGGCGATGTTACTCGAGGATTATAGTGCACGATCAAAGAAGACACTTGGAGGACAGGACTTTCAAAGTAGCCGCCCCTAGAATCTGGAACATTTTACCGAAGGACATTAGGAAACAGGACAACTATTATACTTTTAAGAAACAGCTAAAGACTTATTATTTTAAACTTGCATACAATTTTTAATTATACATAGGTGTATATTAATTTTACTCTCTTTTTTATCAATTTTAATGAAACATATAACATTTCTTTTACTTATAATTATTGTAAGTAATAGTTTAAGTATTAAATAATTAAGTTAGGTGTCATTTACAGATATATTCATGTTTAATTCGATAATTGATATATTTTTTAGTTAGCTTTAATAGTTTGTAATGCGCATTTGATCATTTGATATATGTTAATTTGCGCAATACCAAATAATAAATACTATTATTTATTATTATTATTTTGATGTACATTTGGATGAAGACATGGAACAGGTCAGCTTAATAGCACTGTATATAGTCCAGTCCTGAACGAAGGCGAGGGTTGACTCACTAATGACTTAATTTAAAGTTTACTAGATGAAGTTTACGTAATATAGTTGGAACTGTCGATGAAATAAAAATTGGGAAAAAATGTGATATTTGCAATGATAAAACACGTGAAAGAAGGGATTTGAACCCAAGGGGGATAGCCAAGTCCATGTTCGTATAGCGTTTGTTTTGACGAGAAATTCTCGTGAAAAATTTGAAATTACGGGATTCGAACTCACGATGACCCAATCTTGAGGATGCGATGTTCTTACCAACTGAAACATTTTCTTTTATGATGGGCTGCATATTTTATGCTATAGTTTACATTGTTTATTTTCTGAGGAATAATAGGCCATATCCGAGTTCCTCGGGCCTCTGTATCAAAACGAAGTTAAGTGCTCAGCCTTTGATATGGAAATGATTTTTCATTTTCATGTAAGTAAAACTCGTTTTCACAAGAAAGGTTGTGCACTTGGCCTCATTTTGAAATTGAGGGTTTTTGGAACTCGGTGGTGGCCTATTCAAGTGGCGTTTATGTGGTAAGGACTAGTTTGTAAAGAACATGACTTCGTTTACATGAGTTAAGATGTGCAAAATAAATAACGTTACAGCTTGGGACTAAGCCTCGAAGTGGGATGAAAAGGTAAAAAACGAGGTGAAACAAGGCGCCACCCTTTCTCCTTCCCAGACTACCGCTAGGTTCGCTTCACTCGCCGATTTAATTTCGCCCTTGCTGATCTGATATATTTTTCTCCTTTTCCCCACTGCGGATCTTGATCCCAGGCTACTGGCGTTAGGATTCATTAATCCACTGCCTGGTTAGATGTCTTCAAATAGTTTGCTGTGATCTAAGAACTGACCAATAATGAAACTTCAGAATATATAGGAGAAGTGCTTACAGTGTAACTACATGTAAACGCAGTATAATAAAGGCGGAGATTGCCAATTCGTGTCAATGAATTCAACTATTGGACCAATACTTGGCTGGTAATCGTTATTTATTATCTATCTATTTTTTTACGGCAAGCTGGTGTGCAGTCTTCTTCAGGGCAAAGCTTTGTGACAACCCCAGGAGAAAATGAAGAGGTAGAATAAATGGCATGTGAAGCTAACATGAGTGAAGATGCTGAGTGAAGACGCAGACGAGACGCTGTTGTCGCAGGCCTCTCAAATCAGTGATCCTGAGGAAGAAGTACGCATTTGGTGCGACGAGAAGGAAATCCAAAATGAGAGACGACAGGCACTAAACGATGCCCTGGTAAACCTGACAAGTGGAAGATTTAGTCCCATCCTTTCTACTTTAAATGCTTCATGGGACGATATTTCATCTACCCAGCAAAAGTACTATACTCCTAAGGCGAGGGAAGCTGTTGCAGCTATGCTGTCAGTCATAAGTCCTGGGCAAGAAAAAGACCTTTGGAAATGTATCCAAAATGATTCAGACTTAATCGAGAGGGACCGGGGAGAGTAGCTCATCCAAAGGAAAGCATTTCGACCCACACACGGGGCTCATTGATGTCTTGATCAAAGTTTATGATCAAGCGGAGTCGTGGCAAACTAAACGCCAGACCATATCTGTTTTCGCAAATGACTTAAGCCGCAGAGAATTGCAAACGTTAATCCCTGGTTTAACTAAATGAAGAATTGACTAGGCTCGTCAGCATGCCACTGAGGTAGGAAAAGGACAAGCTGTTCCAGAACAAACAATCTTCCGAGAAGGAATTGATCAGGGAAAAGTTGATCATTTCATAAGCTATATTTCCCAACTACAGCTGCATCAAGACGTTGCATTTGGAACAAAAACTCTCAAGCTTGACTCTGGTGAACGCATCATCATTCCCGCTGTTGTGCGGACCTTGATTTTCTCTCGAATTATCGAACAGTTCACAAGCAACTGCAGTGAGCAGCAGTTTGAGCCGGTAAGCACACTCTGTCTGTTTAGAATGCTCGAAGTTTGCTCAGCATCGATGCAGAGGTCCCTTCATGGGCTTGATAATATCACAATAGAAGGGACTGAAGCATTTGACAACCTGCGCGCAATTATCGACACTTTAGTGGAAAACGGGAAAGAGCAGCATTGGGCTGAAACAATGCGACGAGACTTGAAAGAAGCAAACAGGATATTTGAAGACGGACTATAAAACGCACGTGGACAGCAACGAAAACAACAGCGACCATTGTACCGTACATGACTTTTATAAGCGACCCTGAGAATCCTGACTTCTTTGAAGAATGTCCACACTCCCATGACATTCACTGTGATAGATGTGACTCCCTTGATTCGAATTTCCGCGACATATTAAAGAGGATCGATCACTTAGTCATCAACGACGAAACGAGAGCAAGAATAAACTTGGAGAATAAGGAGTGCTCTCGAGCACTCCATGCCTGGAAAGCTCATTTACTTCGTTCTGTTAATCAAGAAGAAGCAAAACAGAACGCTCTTACTCAGCTTGACGAAGAAACATGCCTGATTATCATGAACTGGGCGATGAAATATCTGCCGCAGCACTACAGGGAGCAGATGTCTGAGTTCTTTGGCAAAAGGGGTAGGAGCTGGCATATTAGTGCTGTCATAACACGCTCACAAGAGGAGGGCAGATGTGAAGTTGAATGCTTTGTGCATCTCTTTAACACTTGCAAGTAAAACAGCTTCGCGGTTATGTCAGTCATTGAGCATCTACTCCACACCATCAAGATCGAGTACCCTTCAATCAACAAAGCGTTTTTTGCGATCAGACAACGCTGGTTGTTATCACGGTGGGCCCATGATCCTCAGCCTTCCGTACATCCGGACAAGATCTGGTGTAACAACACCACGCTACGACTTTTCCGACCTCCAAGCTCAAAAAGATATTTGCGACAGGAAAACTGCCCCCATGAAAGCTCACATCAAGAGATGGGTGTGTGATAACTGCAGAAAATATGAAAGAGGCTTTAGAATCCCACAGTTGCCTCAAAGGCTGTAGAGCAGCTGTTGTACAAGTTGATAGCTGCACTAAGTCGGTTGGCGTGGAACAAAATCCCTGGAATCAGCCTTCTGAACAACTTCTTATATGAGGAAAGGGGAGTCCGTGCTTGGAAAGCTTACAAAGTTGGTCCAGGTTGTTTCATTCCGTATGACAAAGTAATTATCGAAAGGCAAGGGGACACTGGACTGAAGGTAATTCAACCTTCTGGTGTCAGAACGAAAGAACGAGGTACTATTGCAGAAAACACTCGGCCTCTAACTAAAATTTTCCCGTGCACGGAGACTGGATGTGTTCTCAGTTTTAAAACACTCGACGAGGTTGAACAGCACATGGATTCAGGAAAACAAGTAAGAGAGTCCCTGTATGATAACATCAGAAAAAACTGGACCAAGAGGCTTAACGGCGTTAATGTAGCCTTTCACGAAACTGGAACTTACTCCGCAGAAGAACTAGACTTTTCACATCCCTCTTTGAGCAAAAAAGATCAACAGCCAATGGGATGGGCACTCAAAACGGTAAAGAAGCCGTCACGAATGGGGCCCATTTAAAAGCGTATTTGGTTCAGAAGTTTGACACAGGCTGTAGAAGTGGGCAAATCCGGTTCAGGTTGCTCGGGAAAAGAAAATCGTTAAGGACGATGCTTGACATTATTTTGTTGTTCACCCGACAGGAATGGAGAAGAGCACAGCAGATAAATAATTTTTTCTCAAGGCTATCAGCAGTCCAGCGACAGACACAAATGGAAAAAGATACGAGTGAATATTCTACGAGCCAGGAATTTACCGAGGAGGACCCGGATTTAGAAGCGTTTTTGACCTTTTATCGATAACCAGGCAAAGATCACTGGAGTATTTAGTCTATTAGATTCAGAAACGGTAAGTTGATAATAACTTGAGTAATTTTGGCTGATTAAATTTGAGCGGCAGGTATTTACTTTCATCAAAACGAAGTTTTTGACTGCCATTCAACATGACTGAAGCTAAGACATAGTTTTTCGAGCTATAAAGTTATTATTTGCATGATCGTGTATTGAAGCTTTAATTTTCAGTTCTTCAATTTCTCAGCCTTAATGTCTTTAAACTTCGCTTTGTAGTTTTATTTACCAGAGAGCTCGTGTACATGTTTTGAAATGAAGCGTCCTTGTTTCGGTTACTTCTTTAATAAGTATTGCTGTTCTCTTGTCAATTATCGCCCTCTTCCAAATCAACTAATGCCAAACCAGTAGCAGGCAAGAAAGCCAGTAAAAACAAATTGGTCTGGTTGAGCGCCAGCGACCTACAAACTTCAAACACCATTTTCAGCGTTGGTGCAACCAGAAAACCCCTTGGTGCAAAAGTCTGAAACTCTAAAACTGAATAAATTTTTAAAAGAAACAGTTTTTGTCTGTATCTTTTGTTCCAGTTACGTGCTTTTTGTTTTTAAATTTCACGCGACGGGAATTTTATGTTTTCAAAATTAGCCTGAGTATCAGGCCTTCCTAAGGGGCTAGGGGAGAGGAAATTTTAGATGGGTTCCCCTTTTCCCCAGAAACGCCTGATACTCAGGCTATTTCGAAATACGAAAAGTGACCGGATGCATTCTCGTCCCCAGAGCCACTCGGCTTAATTTGTAACCGACCAGTGGCTCTGGACGCAACGGAAAATACGATTTTTTTCATTGGCTGAAGGCAATTGAATGCGCAAAGCAAATTAAAAATATAATCTACTGCGCATAACATTTTACTTCGTGGCCTCTCGACCTGCAAACATAAAATCAGTGTCTGAGTTTCGTTGATTGCCACAACCCTGTTTTCTTTATATGCAATAGCAGTGAAGAAGAGAATTGCAGTTAAAGAGAAGGGAGTTTGAGAAGTTTCTACGAATACAACGAGCCTTGACAAAGAAAGTATTGCCTTCGTTGTGCGCTAAACTTTGCCCCTGTCTCGACCGTAGCATCTCCTGGGAAACTGAAAGGAGGAGTAATGGTTCGTTAGCTCTTACTGTTGCTCCTTGCTCGCTAAAAATCAAGCGATAGATACTGTACTTGTATGGCGTTATTAATTAGCCTAATCAGTTTTTCTAATTCCTTTGGATATTCGTCGGTGATACAGTAGGAATGGAAATCAAGTTCCGACTACATTACAGAAATGATATCTACGTTAAGTTTATTGCAGTGTGCTTTTCATTTATCGTATTTTCTGCTGAAAGAACTTCTCCTTTGCTATACTAAGGTCATGATAATATTTTGTTATATGCCTTTATTTCATTAGACCAGTGATGGCAGTGCACAAAGCCAGAACTGAATCGCTTATGAATCATTTTGGGCTGCATGCAAAAGGCAATTTTTCAATTGTGAGAAGATGATAGAGCAAGTACTCTTTCCAATCCACGTTTTCTTCCACTTAATTAATGCTTAAATCATGCTTAGATAATTCGGAGGCTTTTTTTTAATTTTTATTTTAACAGTAAGAATTGGGCTGTGAAAGGAAAGGCTATGTGGCCGACTTGTTACAAATGTTTTCCAAGAAGATATTCTCATCCTAACGGTCCTTGCTTGGCTTCCAGTCGTGTGGCATTTAGACAAAGATAAACAAGGGGCTCTGGGGTTATTTATAACTGATGAACAGTTAACAAAGAAACAGCTTTTGCACAATTTTTCTTGATAAATAATTATGTTATCTCATCACAACATAGGGTAGCACAAAATTATGTTCTCAACCTTTTTGGTTTAAGAATTCTAAAATACAAGAAAACTTGACTGTTTATACTAGGCATACATTATGTGAAGCTTTTGCACAATTTTTCTTGATAAATAATTATGTTATCTGATCACAGCATAGGGTAGCACAATGTTCTCAACCTAGTTTTTTTGGTCTACATTTTTTGATGATGTCATGAACTGAGGTGTGAATAAATAAAATGATAAATGAACAACAGCCTAGAGTAGTCTATTTTGCATCATACTGGGGTAAGTGGTTGTTGATGATAACAACTGGATTTTGCAGTATGTCACCTTTGATGGGGTGGATAACATTATAGCTTGATCAACAGCAATATCATAGTTTACTTGCCAATGCTATTAAACCACACCTGCTCTCCAACCCTCCTTGAGCATTGGCTTACTGAAGCATAGGGCATCTTAGTTTACTTGGTTATTGACAAATAATGATGAGCCAAATTGAAACTTGCTTCCACTGGTCGATGATTCAGTTCTGGTTAAACCTTTTTCCTAGTTGGAGGCCTCATGTTATAACACAAAATAATGAATTTTAAGGGAACTAAAAAATTATACATTATCAAAACCTGTGAGCAGATATTGTACTTTAACTCTATAAAGCACCACATTCAGTTTCAATACAACTGCAGAGGGTGGGGATTGGGGGTTGGGCACTATCCCCAAAAATCAGTTCAGATTCACCCCACAGTATGCTTCTTGCCTTGCCAAATTTTGACCAAACTATGTGATTTTTACTATTCTATTTCAGGTCTGATCCAAAGTTCTATCCCCAATTTCACACCTTGCAGGTCTTAAACTCCAGTCTCAAAACGTGGTGATGAGAGCAGCTACCCAAGAAAATGCTTTTGGGTTGTGTGCTACTCAAGGTGTACTTCTTAACGGGGGGATCTCTTAAAGCATACAATCTATATACAGTGCATATATCACTCTACATTTCACCGTTCCAGATAAGAAAGTGCAGCTCTATAGCTTATGGTAACCCGTTCTAGGCATTCAGATAGTGAGAAGTAGAGTATTAAAAAAAGTAGGGTTTTTTTAGTTTTGTTCTCTTTGCACCTTCCCCAATACCTGAATGTCTGGCACAGGCATAAACTACTGCTTTTAAGCCTCCCCCCAACTTATAAGCCCCCCAGTTAGGTCCTGATTTACCAGTGAACAAGAAAAAATGTCCCCCTGGTTGTAAGCCATCCCCTAAGAAAAAAAACCCTTCAAACCCCTTACAAAGATGTGTAACCCATGAGCTCATAAGTGATACTTAAACAGGTTTCTCTCTGGATGCATTTGCATAATTACCATCACTTCCTACTAAACTAGTGTCCTGGGAAACACTTTTTATTGGTAACCGGTAATCAAAAGTACATATAGCTGTTTATACCCCTATAACAGAAGTGACAAGAGCTCACCTATACTGTGAAAGTTACAAAACCATGAATACCAAAAGTTATTCAGGAAATGCTATTGCGTTGCAAAGAAAAAGCTAATAAGGGGTGAGAAAACAAAACCTCAAAGAGCGATGGTAATTACTTTGTGGTTTTGAGGTTTGGTTGTGCATGTGTACTGAACATTATGTTGATTGGTCACTACACAATCAACATTTTTCAGGTATTAATGATTCTCTGAGTCTGACAGCAAAATTATTGAAAACTTTCTCTTTGAGGTACTGTCTCATGATGATTTTTAGTTAGGAGATGATACCTGAAATCTTTAGGAGGATAACCGCCCCCCCCCCCCCCATAAACACCAAATGACCCCGAAGTTTTATGATTAAGGTTAGGAAACTGGCGTTCAAGTTCTGAACTGGAATTTGATTCACTCAGTACTGTATAAAGTTGCCATGCATGGAAGCCCATGGAACCAGCCCATGGAGGTGTATTAGACTGTCACTTCTCCTGGACAAACCTTGTAATATAGGTTTTTTACCCTGGGTCGGTAAAATGATTAATATTGATTTGTTTCGACGTAAATCCTTCGGTTGTCTAACACGTGTTGTACACAAAAGCTCATGGGCAAAATTAAAACCACGACATGCGACACTACAAAAGGAAATAAACATAGGAAAACACACAACCATCTCGAGTGAAATGAAATATATTTTTTACTCTCCGAACACAACACATGAATGGTTTCGTTTCAAAAAGCGTTTTGAAGTAAGATAGCAGTTGCAGGACATGGAACAAGATACCTTTTTAGATTGACTTTTTCCCGCATTATATCGATCTTTGCGATATAGCTTTCCCAGTGTTTGTTCCCCAAACGGATTGAAAAAAAACTCACATAACTCAGACGATAGTTTGCCGATTAATTGTCTCAGTTCTGCAAACCAACAGTGTGTTCAGCCGGTTTCTGTTACTGTCTTCTTCAAATTCTCCAAATTATCAGTGAACCCAAGTCGAGTGAAGTGGTGCATTTTCAAAACATCCCACAGAAGCCACTCTCTGGAGAGAGCTCAGGAAGTAAAACTTTTCCCCCAGTGGAGCGGGGAGGGACAAAAATCCGTTATGAGCATGAGCAGTGAGACTTGTAACTTCTGCACATGCGCGACCGGATGTCAGAAATTTTCTGACATCCGGTAACGGCTGCTTCCAGAGCCCCTCGTTTCCCGACCACGTGACCAAGAAACGACGGGCTCTGGGGACGAGACATCCTCGGAGACCCAGGGGCAGTTAGTCGGGTCGATAAAATGTTGGCGGTGAAAGTTTACTGTAAGATCGAGACGAGCCCCTGGGCACTTACTCTTACCGAACCAGTTCCAGAAGCGTTTGAATTGCCTCCTTCTGATTGGCCAGAAAAATTTTTTTCTGGCCAATCAGCGAAGAGAAGCTGCCGGGTGACTCTCGTGTTTTCTTACACGACGTAGTTTTCGTCATCGATCGCCATAGTTGCGTAGCGCGTTCAACGGGGAAAGTTTCTCGACGAAAGTTTCAGAACAAAATGTTAACAACCCGCAAAATTGCAACCTGTAGCACGGCTACAAGAAACAAACACTCTCCGATGAATTTTTAGGGCGGATCTTTCCAAGGTATCGTAAATTTTTATTGCTGATACGATACGCGATGCATGACTTTCACTTTCCACACCCTAATATGTTCACATTGTCTAGTATACAACACCAAGCTTACATTTTAGATGTCCACGTTCGTTGCACGACTTCTGAAACTTTCTACAGCGTGAAAATTTCCGTTGCACGGGCCACGCAACTACGTCGATTGATCGTGGGAAATGCCGGCTTATTGCAGTGCCTTCTTCTTGCTTTCGCTCCAAACTCCTTTCGAAACTCTTAAGCTTAAAAGCTTACAGCAGTTGACCGTACGAACTTTGCCGAAGTTGATAGTAGTGTTAACTTTAGATTCGAGGGAGACCTCCAGCAAGCGCTTGAAGAATTAGAAGGCTTGTCTTTGTTTCCTGTGGTACAGTGGTACAGTTCAAAGCGAAGCAAAGATTTATTATTGAGAAGATTGTGGAAAGAAGAGATGTTTTTGGGCAATTGATAGAAGAGTCTAACCTTCCAAATGTTGCCTATAAGCTAGGGGGTTTAAAAATCGTTAGATGCTAAAGGTTATGAATTCCCTAGTAATCCATTGGTCATAGTGATTTCACCTCTCATGTCAATTGTTGGGGACCAGGTTAAGTACTCGAGGTCACTAGGAATTCAGGCCGCTTAATCTTAGGGGAAAGCAAAACAAAAGATCAGAAATGTAGAATGGATAGGGAGCGTTTTCTTTGTTGTATGGAAGCCCGGAATCATTAACTGGGGGACAAGAAATTCAGGGCAATGTTCTTTAAGAAGTTTTACCAGAAGAATCCTGTTACAGGTACATACAGCTGTTCATTGGTAAGTATGCTGATTTGTTTACTAGGAAGGTTGCTACACTGAATTCATTGTGGGGAGTTCTGAAGGGGTAAAATGGGATGTTGTTGCTCTGGAAAAATGGGATTTAAGTCACTGGCAGGGGGATTCTATCACTGAGAATGGGAAAAAATGTAAAAAATGGGAATTGAGGGTTAAACAGTTTCAATGGGATTGATATCCCCCCTTCAGGACCCTCATTATACTTAACAATAGATCTGGCTTTTATTCAAGGATGCTCAGTAATCTTATGTCTAAAAGCTGACAGACTTTTCACAAGAATTATCATTTTTTTTTGTCACCATTTATTGACAATTGAAAGGTGATGAAGTAAGCCTTGCGACTGCTTAATTAAGATAAAAGTGTAATTGGACATTTACATATTATAAATGGAAAAACACTCCATAATACAGAACTACAGATGCCATTACATTAATTTTATTTCTAAGCTGTTGAGATTGTTTTTTTACTTTTTTATTGGAGTTCACATGTCTTCTTATAATACTGCTTGAGTTATGTATATACTAGGGAGCTGTAATATTTTATTTTATTTTAATTTGTTGATTCTTTCTGTTCCAAAGGGTTTGTTTTACTATGTGGCCAACAAGTATACTTGAGCATATTATTTGAAAACTGTCTAGAAAAATGGGGTGTGCATTATATTCGGGTGCACATTATACACAAGTAAATATGGTATACCTACATATAACATACAAAAACTGTTTTCCAACACTCTCTGGAAAAAAGGGAACTGTGCTGAAATTGTCTCTTACTGTTTTCGATAATTCTTAAAGTCTTTCTTCTTTTAGATTTCATTAAGCATACAACCTGTAGAAGAGAAAAAACTCCTTCCTTTTTTGATGACAGTAATGAAAACAGCAGAATCATTCCAAGCCACTTATGTTGCGACATCAGTGCCAAAGACTGGTAGTCTGCTTAAAGAAAATCAATGATCTGTGACAGGAATTTCAAGAATCAAATCTTCACTGCTTGTATTCTAGAATTTGTATTCTCTGATTGTCTTCTACACGAAACAATAATTGATAGTTGTAATAAGTTATGTTCTGTGGAAAGTATTTTAAAGACACTGTGTGGAATGGTGACCATGCGATGAAGATTTTTACCTTTCTGAAGAGGGTGTTTAAAGATTTAAAAATAATTATCAAGAATGAAGAATATTATTGTCAGATGAGGAGAATTATGATAGGGAAGTTATGAAATATCAAACAAATGCACCAAAAGAAAATTGTTAATATTGCAGCATTATTTTTTCAAAATAAGTCCAATCTTGTACCATCAATTCCAAGGGAGTTAAAACAATGGCACTGTGGATGTGTTTGAGGGGGTCAGTAAGGGGAAACATCCAGTCAATCATAGATAAATAGTTTGGCAAAAAACCACATATTATGTGAAATTACTTGTATACATGTATCTTGTAATAAAAATTCATTTCTACTACATTAGCCATAATTCTAATCACATTGAAGATTAACCCAGGTTCTCTTATGCGGTTTAGTAAGCCAGAGACCCAGGTCCTTGAAATCAAGAGCTGAAGTTGGATCTTTGGAAAGTGTCCCTATTGCTTGGTCTCTTCTCCCTGGAATTTCCTTAAGAGCATTCACTTCTTGTAAAGTTTTAGTGACTACAAAAATATCTATATAGACATCCCACCCTTCCACGATTTCTCAACTCTGTACCTACACGAGTCACACACTGCGCGTTTATTGCCCTCCAAAACTTTCACACCAACCACTTTCAAACATTTTCGCAAACTCACCTTTATTTTTTTTTCTTCACTTATCCGTAAAAATAAACCCCCACAAGCTGCAAAAATCGACCTCACTTAACAAGTCAGGATTCAACACATAACCGGACCGAGATTTCGAACTAAACACAACGGCTGTATTTAAAATACGTACGGTAAGGGATCGAGTTTGGCGCGAAAGCAAAAAGGTGCGTGCACTGCAGCAAGCCAGCAATTCCCACGATCAATCGACGTAGTTGCGTGGCCCGTGCAACGGAAATTTTCACGCTGTAGAAAGTTTCAGAAGTCGTGCAACGAACGTGGACATCTAAAATGTAAGCTTGGTGTTGTACACTAGACAATGTGAACAAATTAGGGTGTGGAAAGTGAAAGTCATGCATCGCGTATCGTATCAGCAATAAAAATTTACGATACCTTGGAAAGATTCGCCCTAAAAATTCATCGGAGAGTGTTTGTTTCTTGTAGCCGTGCTACAGGTTGCAATTTTGCGGGTTGTTAACATTTTGTTCTGAAACTTTCGTCGAGAAACTTTCCCCGTTGAACGCGCTACGCAACTATGGCGATCGATGACGAAAACTACGTCGTGTAAGAAAACACGAGAGTCACCCGGCAGCTTCTCTTCGCTGATTGGCCAGAAAAAAATTTTTCTGGCCAATCAGAAGCAGGCAATTCAAACGCTTCTGGAACTGGTTCGGTAAGAGTAAGTGCCCAGGGGCTCGTCTCGATCTCACAATAAACTTTCACCACGAACATTTTATCGACCCGACTAACTGCCCCTGGGTCTCCGAGGATGGGGACGAGAATGCCGGCGAAGTGGAATTCTTACATGTTCGACCATCTGTTAAACTCAAATTTGTGAATGCCAACGAAGGAGAAATTGTACGAGTACGTAAGAAATGCAACTCGTAGAAAGAAATGTTACGTAAACCAGGGATCAAGGAAAATGTTTTTGACTGTCCCGGCGAGGTTTGCCATTGTTTTGATCGCCAGTAAGCGGCAGTAAGTTTGCACAAAGATGACTGAGAAATTAAAAAAGAGCAATGTGCTGGAGTTTGGGCGACTTTTCTTCGATGGTACGTAAACGATTTACTTAAACATTACGTTGTTGTGGTTAAGGAGGAGCATATCTTTGTAATGTAGCCGAGCGATAACAGTTGTTGACCGTTTCTTGGTGGCGAGAAAGCCGGCTTTGAGCGCGATAATACCAGTAGCCTGTGAACAGGCTCTCTGTTTGGGGAAAGGGTGAAAAAATCGCGAGGAGAGAGAAGGGAATCCCTCTCCTCGCGATTTTTTCATCCCCGTCCAAAAACAGAGAGCCTGTTCAAATGATACCAGAGACACAAGAAGTCATGAAAGTCATAAACTTTGTTACAAATCTTCGTGCATCTTCTTTTGTTCATAGCCAAAACGGATGAAAAATTACGGAGATGGAAGTTTACGAGAATTGAATAAAATACCTTTAGTTTAAATGGGAGCCTTGAATATTCGGAAACCACCTTGAAAATAGGGAAAATGTGAGGATGTTTTGAAAATCCTTTTGCAAACGATGCTATTTATAGCCGGGACGCTTCGTTCGTTCGTTTTCTTTTGTTCATAGAAAAAAGTAGAAGAAAAATTACAAAGGTAGAAACGAGAATTGAATAAAGTATGAAATAATCTACCTTTACTTTAAATGGGAACCTTAAATATTCAGAATCCACCTTAAAAATGTCCAAAATGTAGGGATGTTTTGAAAATCCTTTTGCAAATGAAGCTAAATGATACTTGTTTAGATCCCAGACCTCTCCCGTCACTGCACATGCACAGACGTTGTTCAGCTCTGTCGAACATGAGTCAAATGGCGGATGAAAGATCGTATGACATCGCTGTTTTTGCAATTCTCGTGAAGTTTTTAACCTGGAGATGTTAAAAATGATTTGCAACGGTCTTGCAATGATGGGAGGCCGTGCAGAAATTCTACAAGTATGGTTGTATTTTCACTTTGATACGCCGTGGGAGCTAAAATTGTTCGATGAAGATATCACCAAGTGCCATAATTTTATGCATAAGCTTACATGTGCTATTTAACAATTATTCCTTGAGCTCGAATGGGCTCTGAGTCAATAACCCATGAGGCGGAAGGCTGAATGGGCTATTAACTCAGAGGCCATGAGGAAAACAGAACAGAACGCAGCATTGATAATAGACCACTAATTGGATTTTACTAAATACAGTTATGCCACTTTCTCACCTATTTCTTATACATGTGTTTTTTCCTCCTGAATTTGCAAGGTAATCCATTTACAATTATCTCTTTATCATTTTTCAAATTAACCATATGAGCTCGTTGTTATAGTCACCAAAGAATATCAAAGTGAAGTTGTCTCAGCAGGGCAGGATTAGCACTTGACTGCAGAGCGGGAGGTAGCGGATCTGGGGCCGGACCAATACTCAGGGTCTTAAAATAACTGAGAAATGAAGGTACTCCCTTTGCAGTGCAAGCGGCTAGACCTTCCCATGGCTCCGATGACCACATAAAATGGCGGTCCCGTTTCCAGTTGGAGACATAAAAATAGTGTCTCAAATTAGTACTTTCGTGTCAAATACCTTGACACTCAAATAAAGTGCTTTTTTTTTTCAGGTGATTGCTCAGTTGATTGTTGGATGGGAATGTGCAATGTGTTTGCCAGCAAAGTGATTCAGGTACATACAGCTGTACTAGGGAATCCAAATGTGAATGTTAGGTTTGTTGTAAGTTTTTTCCTCTCCCTCTGCTGCTGTGGTAGCATTTGTCATTTATAAGAGAATCATTGTTACCACTAAAAAGAATGCAATAAGCTAAAATGAAAATAATATTATAAATTGGCAGCTCTAAGGACAAAATTTAGAGACATTTTCAAATGAAATGCAAGAAAAAGATCATAGTGAATGGTTGGTTGGGCTTCTGTGTAAGCCTTTGCTTTTCTCTGTTTCCTTTGTAATCTACACCTTGCATAGTACTGGAGACTTCCATAAACTTGACACTACATCTCTGATGTGTTGTGTGACATCAGTTTTGCATTTTCACATGGTTTGATTCTGTTGTACGAGAGCCCAAATTATGACAGCAGTACATGTATTTTGAAGTACACTGGATCAGTGCATTGTGTACACATCATGGAATGTTATTAGGTACTGTAGCTTCAGTTTCAGTTTCACTTCATTTATTTGCCAGAAAAATACAGTCATTCAATACATTGCATTAAATATACACGTAGGAACAGTACTTGAGCATCAAAAGTTTAATGGCTTCTTGGAAATAGGCAACCACTACAGCAATGGCTTAAGAAGTAAATCTGCACTGTTTCAAAAGTCATCACCTTGTGCAATTTCCTAAATTTTGGCAAGCTTTTCTCTAGTTGAAATCTCAAGGACTGTACAGGTATCTACAGTGTAAGTTCAGAGAAACAATTTGCTAAAAAATTTAATGTTGGAAAGCTTTTCTCTAGTTGAAATCTCAAGGACTGTACATTAATTTATCTAAGTTCAGAGAAACAAAAAGACAATTAATTTTTTGTCTTGTGTCTTCCATACAGACACAAAAGTGTAAAACATGAAACAATTTAGGAAGTTTTGTGTGGTAGTTGTGTAGTGATAGTGATAAAATGTACGAAAAAGTGTGATACATTGCAAACTTGTTGTTACGCTAATGTAAACCTACATTGTATTGTTTTTTCACCATTCTTGCTGTAACTTGCATGGGTCCAGGGTCCTGTTTGCACTGCTGTGTATAAAAGTCGGACTGGGTACAAGGGGACAGGGACATCGGGACGTGTGTGTGGGGACTTGGGACTTGGGGATGCGAGACGAGAGACTTGAGGACATCAAGTGTGAGACGCAGGGACGTGTGGCACGGGGACGTGGGGACGTCAAATATAGGGACACAGGGGATGCGGGATGTGAATGATTATCGCAAAAGTTGTAGGTAAAATGCGATACCTCTTTCTTTGTGAAAATGTGTTATTTATGGTCAACATTAGATTCCATCTTCCAAAACCACATTGGAGACCTTATGATGTTTACATGCAATATTTCTTTTTAGTATATACACACTCAGTGATCTTGGTGATTGGTTATTGAATATAAAGCAAAAACAAAATCGCTGTCATGAACTGGGTGTTTTTCCAAGTTTCAGAGTAAGAACTTTTTTAAGATACAAGAATATCCCAGAGTTGATGATTTTGAAGGTAAGAAAAGACTTCATGGTGTTAAAACAGCGTGATTTTATTGCAAAGTGATTTACTGTAGTTGACTTTCATACGCTCGAAGCAATGTTTTTATTGACCTGTACAAAGGAAAACGAGGCTGCTATTGTCACTGTTTTGTGAACTTGGGATTTCCTTGCACAGTCAACTTTGCCTGAAAGTATAAGTTAATTTCTGGAGAAAAAAATGAAATGCTCAAATATTTTCGAAAATTGTTCGTGGCAGCGAGTTAACGTGGCAAAGAACACTGCACTGTAGATAAACAACGCCCACCTTGTTCGTAGCCACTGTTGACAGCATTTGCAAGAAGCGACCAAAAAAAACTGTCTCATTCACGGTTATTTGACAGAAGAAAATAAAGCTCTGTGTTTCTTCTCAGAAAGGGGAGTTATTTAAACTTTCAACGTTTTCTTTTCAATCATTGATGCTAAAGCTTACAAAAAAATAAAACTACGATTTGCCATGTTTGAAAATACTGTAAAGATCCAACTGTTGTGCATCTGCTCTTTACGGCTACATGTTCACGCATTAATTCACCCGTGAATCAAACTAGTCGTTTTTTTTCATAATTTCCTTTCTGATTCTGTTGAGATCACTTCGTGTGTATATACTAAAACAATTATTCACCTCAGGCTCAGTTAATATTGTTGAATCCCCTCGACTTCGTCGGATTATTCAACAATATTAACTTTGCCTTCAGTGAATAATTGTTAAATAATAGGAGTAAGCACACTGACTATCGTAATTAGGGTTAGGGTTGATTTCTGCTGTCGCGTAATTTTTCCATGCCTACGTGTGTAAAATTTACGTTCACAAATAAAATAGAGGCAATGTCAGAAAGGTCGTGCACATAAGCATAAAAGTAGAATCTCACTCAACTTCACGTTTAATCTCAACAATTTATATCTTTCCTCTATCTTATTTACCTGATTAAAATGTACTTGCGTTAACGTGCATAGCCAAAAACACGTCAGTGGAAATCAACCTTTAAGTACTGTTAGCAAGCATTTACTGTTGGGTTTGCCACTAAAAATATGTAGAACAAAATAAATATTGCTACAATAGTTGAATCCCCTGTGGATTAACAATACTTCAAATACCAGTCATCCGTTAGAAATGAAAAATTATATTAGCTATCTTGGTATACTCATTGATTCGAACCTTTCATGGAAATTTCACGTAGATTACGTTAGTCAAAAAGTCAGTAAAACAATTGGAATTATCGCCAAGCTCAGACATTTTGTTCCCTGTCATGTACTTCTCACTTTATACCACTCTTTAAACTCATCACCAATAGATGAGCATGGGCGTTGGTGCCTTCGAAGTTGGTGGAGCCGGGCAATGCTCTAGCATGAGGAGGAGGTATCCATGGCAACCCTGCGAGCGGCCCCCACCAGGCACCGTCACACTGAACAATTCAGTGGAATACTTACCAACCCAATACTTACCTAGCCCACACCAAGAGGGAGGGAGGGATGGGAAAAACCAAAGCACAAACTGGCAGGCAAACAGCAAGCAATTGAAACAACACTTTGCGAAGAACTGCAAGCAAGCAACTGCGTATATAAGTCACGAGGTGCCCCTGCTGGATACATCGGGCCACCCCTAATATAGCTGGGGAAACAGCTGACCAGCATTGCTTCGAGGTTAACTTTGCCTAAATTACATTTAGCCACATTTAAACTCATCACCAATAGATGAGCATGGGCGTTGGTGCCTTCGAAGTTGGTGGAGCCGGGCAATGCTCTAGCATGAGGAGGAGGTATCCATGGCAACCCTGCGAGCGGCCCCCACCCAACCGGGATCTCCTTGGTGCTTGAAAAAGGAGGGGCCAGCGAACAAGGGAGAAATGGAACCTCCGACTCCAACAACCCCAAGCACCAAGCGCAGCAGTTGCATCGAAAAACAAACACTTACCAATTGAAAGCAGCTGACAGGGAGAGCAACACCCAAAAACTGCAGTGCAAGCCCCGAGCAATTTGATGCTAAACTCGACCGCAATGTAGAAGGAGCTGTGAATGACCAACGGCAAGGACACACGATGTCAAGCCAGCTGACCAGAGAAGCCCGCAAGAGCTTCCGACGGCGTGCGAATATAAAGCTGGTATGCGTTGCTAGTCCAACGTCCAAGAGCCTGAATCAGGTGATCAGGAATGCCATTGCGAGCTGCTACCGTGGCTGCCCCAATACGGAAGCTGTGGCTGGAGAAATTTCCCTCAATCCCCGCGGTAGAGAAAATTTGCCGCAGCCAATCGGTCAAAATTGCGCGAGACAGAGGTTGACCACTCGCAAGAAGGAACAAGGGGCCAGGGGCCTTTCCTCGTATGGAGAGGTATGCCAGCAAAGCGTGCACTGCGCAGAGGGGGGCCCTTCCCAGACCAATATGGATGTGGCAGCCTTGACGGAACGGATCCGTTTTCGAGGCTTTTATCCTAACACGGAGGCAGGTTGGCGACTGGCGCGAATCCACTGCGATGTCAGCCACTGAAAGATGAATAGCTGGAGAAAAGCTGGCTAAATTGGGGACTGTAAATTCAGCAGCACGGAGAAAACCAAAATAACCCAGCATGCAGGCTGCCCAAAAGGCGCAATGATCGAAAAGCTTGAAGTCCAACGCCCGATGAATGACCAAGAGAAGGCTGTCAGTAATCGGAAGGCGCTGAGCAGCCGGGGAACCCTGGGAACGCTTGACCCCTCTCAACACTCGTTGAAGCCGCAGGCAATTAAGCAGAGGGTCAGGAAAACCTTGTTCAATGTGCAAGGAGCGAACTGCAGATAAATAAACTTTAATAGAAGAATGCTGAATCGAATCTGCAAGAAATGAAACGAACAAACATAAAGTCCACTCGTCTGTAGGGCAAGGCGAGCCATTGGAGTGGAGCTTTCCAGCTTGGCGGCAAAATTCCACGAACTTGCGTTGACCTGACGCATAAGCTTTTCGGGTGGAAGGAGCCAGACCCTGGGCCAAGAAATGCAAGCACCATTGTTCTAGGGAGGAGGTGTTAAGCTGTCCAACAGGAGCTGCGGAATCGGACAAGGGGACGAATGAGCCTCCGGGGCCAGCTGCCTGAACTCCTGCCAACGGAAACGAGAGATAGCATCAGCAATTTTGTTCTCGACCCCAGGAACATGAGCAGCAGTGAAAGTAAAACCCCAACGCGCCGCCGAGAGCAGAAGATCACGGAGAAGGTGCATTAAAGCTGGAACCTTCGAAGTCCTGGTCGTGAGAATCGCGACTACAGCCTCGTTATCTGAGCGAAAAAGAACATGCTTCCTGGCCCACAACGATCCCCAAAGATGAGCAGCAATCACTACAGGAAAGAGTTCTTGGTATGCAATAGATTGCCTGGCCTGCACCGTTGACCAGGCACCATAAAACCACTGGCCTTGAGAATAGGCGCCAAAGCCAATCGCACCTGCTGCATCCGAAGTGACCTCCAAATCTGTGGCAGCAGACATGCCAGGGTACAACCAGAATCCAACGCCATGCCAAGAAGCTAGAAACTGCTGCCACCACTGAAGGTCAAGACGAAATTCCTGGTTAATCCGAACAGGATGGTCCTTGTTACGGAAGCAGCACAGTAAATCAATAAACCGACGGAGAAAGGCCCTCCCTGGCCAAACTACTTTAGCCGCATGGTGTAAATGGCCAATAAGGGACTCCAATTCCCGCTTTCTGCACCAGCGACGGGGCATCCACGAATGAATGAGTTCCCTTAGTGCAAGCAATTTGTCCTCAGGAAGACGGGCCACTTGGTTGACGGAGTCTAATTCAATTCCTAAGATAGTCATAGAAGTGGCTGGACCCACACATTTGTTAGCGTGAAGAGGCAACCCCAGCCGATGGCAAACAGAGATTGCTGTGTTAAGATTATAAGCACACTGGAGTGACTGTGGAGGACCTGCGGTAATAAAGTCATCCAAATAATGTAACAGATCGGAAAGGCGATGCTTATGGAGAAGGATCCATTCAACCATATCAGCTACTGAATTGAAAATAAATGGTGCAGAACGGAGACCGAAAGGAAGCGAGAGGTCAACGTAGAACTGACCACGCCACCTCATGTCCAGTAAGAAGCGGTCATCTGGATGGACTGGGATGTTCCGATAAGCGGATTCCACATCAAATTTTGCCATAAGGGCACCTGGGCCATGACGGGAGACCATGCGAATAACTTGATCAACCTTAATATACTGCAGAGAAAAATCCTGAGGATCAATGCCGTCGTTAACACTAGCACCCCCTGGGGAAGACAAATCGACTATCAAGCGCCACTTGCCTGGCTGGCCCTTCTTTGGAATGACCCCAAAACTGCTAATATGCAAACGAGGAAAAGGGGGGGAGGCGAAGGGGCCTGCAACCCTGCCCAGGGAGACTTCATTAGCCAGATACGCATCAACAATGTGGGCATGGAGAAGAGCAGAGGGCTTGTTTCTTTTAGCTGGCTTAAGCTTGTGAGCTGAGTCGAAGCCTAACCGAAAGCCATGCTGGAGACCCTGGAGGACATAAGAAACTTGTTGCTGGTCGGGATGACTGGCCAATTCCTTTGAAAACTCCTCCACCTTAAGGGGACTAACTGCTGATACAGGAGGGAGAACTGGATGAGCTGGGAAGAAAAAAGGCTATTTTAAAATAAGGCCGAGCCAGGCTGGAAAGGGGCAAACCAAAGAGAGAACTTTTGAACAACAAACCACAAACTCAAACAACTTGACAACTTTATTGCAGCAAATATGGCCCGACCTAGCTACTGTTGACAAAAATTAGGTAACACAACGTAAGAAGTAATTCGATGACTAAACGTCAGGAAACATGGGGAAAAAACTAAAGGCAATCAACGCATATAAAAAAACAAGGCAGAAAAAACAATCAGGAAAACAAACAAGGCACATCCATTAACGCCTGGTTTTCGAGGTGGACGAGGGCACGGAGGGAGGAGAAGCCGATCTACGTTTGCGATCGTGTGACAATGTTTTGTCAAAACGACGAGAGCATTCTGACGCACGGTGGGAACCTGCACAGGTGCTGCAGGGATGGGCAAACCGACACGAAGCAAACTGTGCCGAACAGCGGCCCCTGTTCCAAGACCGGCAAATGACCTGGGAGGAGTCAGCTCCAGATGGTTCGGGTAGCTCGCTCAAGGAACCACCAGACCCAGAACGCACCGAGGCCCCAGCAGCGTGAAAATTGTAAAGCTGAACGTTCATGGTCGACCAGTCCACGAGCTTCGTCGCCGCAGCGTGCTGGCGGAAGGCCTGATCGTAGGCCAGCCAAACACGACCACTGAACTGGCGGTACGTGCGCAGAATGAGAAGCTTGTAAGAAGTTAAGTCTTTCCAGCGGTGCGGAAAATAAGACGTCAGAATCAGCGTAAAAATTGTAAAGGCTTCGGACCAGGTCACGATGTCCTCGATGCGTCGACGTTGCTTTTTAGTGCTTGGCAAAAACACTAACCGGCCGTCCAGGAATGCTTGTGATTCCGGCTCAGTCTGAACAATGTTGACTGACAGCAAATCCCCCAAATCCACGTACTTGCCGGCAACAATTTGGCTAACCGTTTTCGCCGGAATTGGTGAAAAACCGGGGCCAACTACAAACGGCTGGTGGAGTAGCGGTCCCGAGGGCAGGTTTGCAGCCAAGGTGCTGTCGCTGAGTGGCACCGAGACAGAAGCGCCCGCCGTGATCGACGTGCTTAAAATCGGCGAGCGCGGGGTTGCAAAAGTGGCAACAAAGGATGGCACAGAAAAATTAGGCCTACCTTGCGTGGCTGAAGGTAAAGATATCGCCTGTTGCTCCGGAAAGGCGCCTCCAGAAGCTAGAAAGGTCGCCGTTTGCTGCGACAAGCTGGGCAATGGGGCGGGAACGCCCCCAAAAGCTGCTTGTGGCTCCACGCTATCAGAATTTCCACGCACATTGCTCGAGCTGCAACCAGGACCTTTTTCTGCCGCTAACGAGGCTTTCACAGCATCGACGATTGCAGCGATTAGAGCGGGATCGTGGACACCAGCAGCAACAATTGGAGCGGAAACGGTCGAAGATGTTTGTGGCGCCGTGTTTGCCACAGAAGCGAGCGACGAAGGACCAGACGACTCGGCCTGCAAAAGGGTATCCGATGACGAGTTCTCCCCATCCAAATGAGCAGCCAAACTATTGTTGGTTCGACGAGCAGTCATTGTACAAGCAGAAAAAACAGCAAGCAAGCAAAACCAAAGCACAAACTGGCAGGCAAACAGCAAGCAATTGAAACAACACTTTGCGAAGAACTGCAAGCAAGCAACTGCGTATATAAGTCACGAGGTGCCCCTGCTGGATACATCGGGCCACCCCTAATATAACTGGGGAAACAGCTGACCAGCATTGCTTCGAGGTTAACTTTGCCTAAATTACATTTAGCCACATTTAATTTTGCCTTATATCAGTTATGGTATCTGTGCGTGGGTTAAAGGTGCTGAAACGCATCGTCATAAACTACTGGTTCTCCAGAAGAGAGCCCTTAGGCTAATGTTCTTCGCTGAACCAAGAACTCATGCAGTTCCGTTGTTTTTAGAAACAAAACAGTTGCCGATATCGTTCTTGCTATTTGAGCAAATGAGCCTTTTAATGTACGACATCCATAATAATCTCGCTCCTGATAACAGTCATTAAGAATATGTTCACGAAACTGTCTTCTGTCCACAGTTACCAGACTAGATCTGTTACTAATGAAAATATTACTCTGTTGAACAAGTTAGAACTGAAAATATGAAGCAAGCCTTCTCTATTTCCGGTGCTTTAATTTGGAATAGTATTCCACTTTCTATGAAAACACTTTAAAAAAATCAATTCAAAAGCGAACTAAAGAGAAAACTCTTTGAAATACTGGAAAAAGAGGACGACTATATTAGAGTTTCTGATATTACAGGGCAATTTTCAAATCGTTACATGGTGTTCTTCCGTATGAAGTACAGTCTGCCTTCCTGTCTCACTCTGGCTATAAACCACACGACAAACTAGATTGCTTCTAGGATTGTTCATTTAACAGATATATATATTTATACAATTTTCATTTTTCTCTTGTGCCCGCCTTGAATAGCCTTCGCTAATTGCGGGCACAAGCTTTGTAAGCTATATTTAATTTGAAATAAACTTGTTGTTGTTGTTGTTGTTGTTGGATTAGCGGTACAGGCGATGGATTTCGGAGCTAGCACTTCGGGGTTCGAAGCTCGCTTATGCCACTTAATTTTTTATTTATTTGGAATTGAATGCTGTTATTCTACTAAAATTTTGGCGACCGCAAACCACCCTACCCTGCTTTGGGTTCCAATATTCTATTAGCAAGAAGATGAGGACAACGGTTTCACTTTCTTCAATGCAGGGGGTCTTCGCCGAGTCTTCACTTCGTAAACAGGCATGGAGGAACCCTAAGTTGCCTTCACCAAGACATATTCATGAGGAAAGTGACTGATATCGCATTTACCTCCGACTTTTGCAATAGTTATTTACAGTCCGTGTCCCCTGCGTCCCTGTATTTGATGTCCCTAAGTCCCCATCCCGCACATCCCCGTGTCCCATACTTGATGTCCTCAAGTGCCTCGTCTCACGTCCCCAAGTCCTGAGTCCCCACACACGCGTCCCAATGTCCCTGTCCCCTTGTCCCCGTCCCACTTTTATACACAGCCGTTTGCACTTGTCCTTTTGGGGATTTACTACCCTATTGTTGCCTTCATCAACATTCATGATGCTTGCAAACGTAATTACGGAGGTTATAGTTCTGTACAATAAAGCATTAAGAAGAAGAAGGAAAAGTAGAAATTGAAGATGCTTCTTTCTTGAGTGTCATTGCCATTCCCATGCTCTGATCTGGACGGCGATAAATTAAAGCACAAGAGAGGGATGGGTTTGCTACATCAACTTTATGAGAGACCAATTTACATGTACTTATAGTTAGCTCTTCCAATCCAAATTTCTATTCAAAAATCAAGCTATGTACAGTGTATGGAGTTTAAAGCACATAGAGAATCAATCATTGATTTGCTAATGTGTTTACATTGTATCTCTGTTTTATGAATGTTTCGTTGACTGACAAGTGATGTTTAATCCTGGATTGCGAGAAGACCTCATGCTAGCTTAAGTTAATGTAATAAGTTGTGTGTACAGTGTACTGTCAGCATTTTATTATTTGCATTTGACAAAGGAATAATGTTAAGAACAAAGATTTTACATTGTACAGCGGTTCCCAATAATCCGCACCCTCAAAAGGTTTTTTTCTGTTGGTTGAAACTTGAGTCTTCTTGGATGTCAATTAACTGTTTGCATTGTTTTTTGCCATTCTCTGCTAGAGAATGTTCTCTCAGTGTTTCACTGGAAGAGCACCCACATGTCCAATATACACAAACGGATATGATTCATCATAAGATAGCGCTGATTTGATTCTCTTTGATAGCGTGACGAATGATAAGAAGTTCTCCAACCTAACAAATCCATATTCACATTCCACTTTGCTAATACATGTCTTTCTTTTCTTTGACTTATTTCTTGGCAGATTTCTCACATCTTGTGTTTTCGTACAAACAAAAATTAATCTTACAAGTAGCTACCTGAAAACGTTTGTATACATGTAGTAAAGAAAGAGTGTTTCAGCTATTTTATTCAGCTATTGTCCATTTTGCTTCAACTTTATAATCCTCCATCTCAGCGAAATTGGAAATCCCTTCATTATTCAAAAATGTTCTTGCCCAGCTTTGTCCCCAGGGTTCTCTCCTACCAGTCCCTGCGGAGCGAGAGAGAAATAGAGACCCTGGTTGCGTCTGGTCACGTGTCTCCAGAACAAAATTAATTTTGAGGGAGGAGTCCTTTGTCTCTCAATTTTGTCTCATTCACACAATGATCACAATGGTCTGCAAGAGCAAGATACATTTGCTAACTCTACAACTATAATGGAAACTATGGAAAATTTCTGCCTAAATGGAAATGCCACTAGATAAACAAGTTAAGAGAAATCAAAACCTTGTGTTCTGGCTAACCAACGACAGCAATGTTTAAATTGAAGTGAAAATCCCTCTATGTTAAACTTGCATTGAAGGTTTGCCTGACAGTGGCTGCTGGTAATCGAGCCGAATCAGTGTACTGCAAAACCTACACCATTAGGGCACATGAGAGCTCTGCTATAATGGTAGTCTTGAAAACACATACATGTACATCTGTTTTCTGTGGCCTCCACAACATAGAAATGGTAATTCAAATCCAGTGCATTTTGATCGATATGAATACCACTGCGCAAATTATTTTTGACTGCACAAGCAGCGAATCCGCAATTTCCTCTGCATGTGCCGAAGCATCCCCGATAGATTAATATCCAGATATTCTGAAGTTCAGTACACTTTCGCTGTCAAAGGATTTTGCAAGGGTTATGTTTTGGCTAGTCATGACCTTTAAGACAAGGTCAGGTACGTAGTTTCATGGCTGCACTTTCCATCTACACGTACTTTATGTTCTGCAGAGACAAATCTCACACTTAATAAATATACCCCTCCCCCAAATCGTTTGTTTGTAATCTCCCAGATTCTAATAGACACAAAAACGGACCTAACCTGGGTCTCTTGATGGGTGGGAGAGAGAACCTGGGAATGAGGTTCGTTCTTGCCATTTTTTGCTTGTTGAGTGAAATAATTATTTTCTGTTGTAGAGCATGGGGAAAAACAATAGAAACAGTTGATTGACGTTCACAGAACTCAAGTTTCAAGTGATAGAAAAAGACGTTTTGAGGGCGTGTGTTATTGGGAAGCACTGTAGTGTACTTCAGGTTTTCGTTATTATTTGTTTTGAGGCCGAAAATTGAACGAAGCTTGGACAGATGTGACAGTGAGTGAATACTTTGATCATAGAGCGGTTTTCACTTGACTGTCGTAAAACCAAAACCAAAGTAAATACACTACCCAACCAAAGAGTGTAGTAAAACCAAAACCAAAACCAAAACCAATCCCTTTCGACAGTCAAGTGAAAACCGCTCTAATCATTTTTCTTTCATTTGCTATTTATTATACAATAGACACCGGCCAATAATAACCTACCAGTACTATTTTTTGAAGTCTGGCAAAAGAAAAAAAAACATTGTACAATGGACGTTCTTGTAGTACGTAGATAATAGATTGTTGACTACCGAAATGAACTTGGGTTTGGTCTTAAAAATACAATATATTTATTCACAATATTGTATCCTTATAATGACTCTACAGTTGCACATGTAACAAAGCTGATTACCAAACAGAATAATACAGTTTGGTCAGTATGTTCTTGTTATACTAAATTTCACACTGTCGACGTTGCACTCCTTGGTTAAATTGTTTACACTGTATCATACCTTAACTTAATTTTTAAACCCACACATGAGAACCTGCTTGATCTTGTGAATTGGCTGTTAAAACAGGTTCTTGTATTTTGGGATATTAAAGTGGCAAATTTCTGCCAGGAGGTTCTTAATCCTGCACAGGTTCTTATTCGCAGGTGTTTATTGTATTTACATAGGATTGCTCCAAACATGATTGTAATTGTCTATGTTATAATTCTACAGTTTCAGTTGAAACATTTTATTCTACAAAATACATCCTGAATCTACATGTACATGTATACTCATGTAAGGTCATGCAAGAAATAATGTAAGCTGTGAAACTCAATCAACATTTCAACGATGTCTTCACTAATATTTAGTTACCTAAGACTTTTGCAATCTCTTGAGGAAAACCCTGTTACCCTTCAGTACTAAGAACCTCTTATTCATGTAAACAAAGTTTATTTCCATAAATGAATGGGTCTATAAGTTTTGAAGAGTTTGAACTTTTGCTGGGCAACTTGGTTTTCATTGGGTCAAAGTAAAGCAAGGAATGTTTCTAAAATTTGCACTCCAGACATAATAAATCAGTAACTTATAAACTGATTAGACTCAATGACAATGATTTGGAAAACCTGTCGTTTCTTCTGTCATCTGAGATCAGGTTCAATTAATACATTTGTTTGTTTTGCTTTGTAAATTTTGCACAAGCATACACGTAATGCCTTTCAAATACACCTAGCTGATAAGTTTCCTGTAACCAAATGAGCACTGTAAGATGTCTTTCTGAATAAAAATGCTGATAATTCATCTGGAGAACCTTTTTTCCAAAACATTGATTATTTTACACTAGATATCTGTTGAGTTGAGCTGGAATTCAAAACATCAGAATCTTATCAATTGTTTTTCATTTTGTTCATCTTTGCTGTGTGAAATACCTCCATGGAACTCCATGGAATTCCATGGAATTCCATGGAAATCCATGGAAATCTATGGAAATCCATGGAATTCTATGGAAATCGATGGAATTCCACGGAACATCCATGGAGTATCCATGGAGTTCCATGGAGTATCCATGGAGTTCCATGGAATGCCATGGAGTTCCATGGAGTATCCATGGACTTCCATGGAATGCCATGGAGTTCAACGGAGTTCCATGAAGTAGTGATGGAGTTCCATGGAATACCATGAAATTCCATGGAGTTTCCTTGGAGGTCCATGGAATTCCAGGGAATATTGTAGAGTTCCATGGAATGCCATGCGGTTCCCTGAAGTACTGATACAGTTTCATGGAATGCCATAGGATGTCCATGGAGTTCGATAGAATACCTTGCAGTTTGTATGAGAAAATCCATAGAAATTCAGTAATCAAGCAACTCATCAACTCGTTAACCACATGTTCAAGTCTGCACTTTTTATTGGATAGAAAAATAGGAAACATTTGGAAGTTTTCTAAAAGCAAAATAGTGCATTTAGTTTAAATTACACAGACAATGCAAAAGTATTGTTCACCGACAGGCGACGCTGAAAGTCCCAGTGTAAGAAATTTTATTGCTAACTATAAAGAGGAATGTTTTGAGTGCTTAATAAAGAAATGATCCTGTTAAAAAAATAAATATAGAAAATTGTTTTTTAGTAGGGCTGTCTGCCATTTATCTTTTAAAAGCATTGTTGCATTTAAAATATGAGAAGATCACTGTTATTAACAACATGCAGTTGCTTCATTACATTGACACAGTGCTGCTATTCGTACAGGACCCATACACCCACATGTATTTGCTATGACATACGGGATCAAGTCTCTACTTAAAATTTATATGAAATTTTCAAGTCTCTTGAAATTTCTGATCAAAAAATTTCCATGAAAGTGTAAGTCTCTTCAACCACTGTTCCATTTTTAAGGAAAAATTTCAGTGGCAAATTTTGAAAAGAAGAAAAATTCGATGTGGCAAGATTGAGAACCGATCCAGGGGCGTAGAATCCACTGAGTTCGTAACCTAACCACTCTAGCACGGAGTTTGATTTTACTCATATAAAAACAACTGTAACCCTAATTGGAAGCTAACCGTTTCGAGTCAGTGCTTTAATAGCCCTAATCAGTTTTGTCGGAATCCCGTATGAATAGCAAATACAAGACGATGTACGGGTCCCGTACTTGAATAGCCAGTAGAAAATGATCCCACTAGCTAGGCACATGAACTCTTCTCGGTATCGAAGTGTTTTTTTGTTGAGAGCTGAGATTTTCCCTATTACTCGAGTCCAACCTGATTGATAAGATTGCTTTGCATGGAGTATTTCGGCGAACCTACACAAGCAATATTAGAGATTTTTTGCCGCATCCGTGGATAGGCTAGTCTGCTACACAGCCGATTTTAGTGGGGAGGAGCGTTGCGTGACGACACTAAGAACGGTTGTGTATCAGACTATGAATAGGCCTGCTGCCTTTTTTCAAAGGTTCCCTCACCTGGGAGAACAATGCAATATTTTCCTCTCACTGCTTTACTCTTCGACAGCGCTGGAATAGTACAATTAACTCTGAAAGGGACCACAATTGAAAGCCTTTAAAGACAGACATCTCTACGATCGTGCCGTGATTTGACGCCATGTTTGGTTCATGAACTAGCGTCCAGGCTTCCCCGCTTAGTGACTTACGCGATCACGTGAGGCTTTTGAACCAATAGAAATGCGTAGAAGATCAGTTTTCTTGGTTCGAATCTTTAGGCGGACTTCTGTGCAGTACGAAAGTGTTGTGTAAACGGATTGTCTTTGCAGTGAATGCATCCGAAAAAGATGTTATTTTCAGCGCAAGATATCACTTGTTAGGTTTCTTACATTTGGCTTGTTTCAAATCAACTTCGATTGAACAATGACTCAGCTGGATCGCACATTAAAGGAGGAAGGTAAGCTTAATATGTACACAACTCGTGTTTGGTTGCTCAACTGAATTCGTCCGCTCGATTGTCTCTGCTAGATTTACAAGGGCGACTTTTCGGGTGCTGTTTATCTGTTTTAATATGTAGTTTTCATCTTTTTTCTTTATACAGATATGAATGTGGTCTTTCCCGCAAATTGCCCTTGGAATCCTTCGGAATAGTTACTAATTCTGGCAGAATTAGAAATCGAAGACTGTACTTCGATGGACTGCTTCAATGTATAAGAAGAAATATCATATTTAGAATTTTCATGCCTGCTACGTAAAAACTGTACAAGAGACTGCAAAATTATAATTGTAGCTGACGCTGTTTTTCCCAAGGATTAGGTAGGACTTTGCTATAACTAAATACCATGGTTCTGATCGAGGAAATAAGTAGCACTTCCCTTTTTCGTGGCATAAATAAAGCCATGTTTAAGTCTTACATACTGACGGTTTATGCATTCAAGTATTAGCTTATTTTTTTCTCTCAATTATGCATCTGTTCGCCTGTTACTTTTCTTAAACACCAGGCCAAGATTCCTTGCTTTATATTAAATCTAAATTTTTCATTTAAGCTACTTCACAATGATTGCTGCATTCTAAACTGCAATGTATATAGTCACAAGTAAACATTTATTTGTTTTAGCTACAGTATGTCAAATTTTCCACCAAAAGCATGTTAACTATTGATTGATCTCTTAAAAAGAGATTTATGCGGTCCTTTTATTGATTAAATAAATTGCAGTGGACCAAAATCTGTTATGTATTCCATTTGATTCACTGGATATTTTAAATGTGTAATTCCTGTGAATTCCATGAAACTCCCTGGAGATCCATGGAATAATAGGTGGAGTAGTTTCTATGGAATTGCATGGAACTTTTCCATGGAATTCCATAGAAAATGTCGATGCAGGAATTTCCATGGAAATTGGTGTCCTACTCATTTTCCATGGAATTCCACGGGAAATGTCCTAATCCTCCATGCAAATATTTTCCATGGAAATCTATGGAGAAATTTCCATGGAATTCCATGGAAATTGATGTCCTAATCCTCCATGGAATTCCATGGAGAATTTTCCATGGAAATCCATGGAATTCCATGGAGGTTTTTCACACGGGTTTGACCACTGATTTGAAATTACATGCACTTTTAGTATACATGTACTAGCACCTTGTTTTTATCGCAGTTTCTGTTTATGTTAAACCCTTTTGGTAAGCATTCATATATGCTGCACCAAGGAAATCTTGTGTACTGCAGTGGTACCCTGTCTTATACGGCCACCTCGGTAATACGGTCAACTCATTATTACGGCCACTTTTTTTCGGGCCAGCAAAAAGGCCATACATTTTCTTAAAAAAAAGAAAACCCTCATTAATGCGGTTTGACCTGTTAAAACGGCTAACAGCCAGGTCTTTAAAATCCCAAACACTAGAATCTTCTATAATTTCACCCTATTTATATGGTCACTCATTCGAAATTTAGAAATTTAAAATGCGTGTGACATGTGAATTTCATTGACCTACATGTAGTTTAGTAAGCAGAGGCTGTTCTTGTTTTGTTTTTAGACCAAAATGCATTTGTGACGGTTTAATTATGGCTGATTTTTAAAAGTGTTCTATGTTCTGAAGGAAAGTTCCAAGTACTTTTTACAGTTTCTACATTCTGGCTGTTCATTAAAGAGAACAGCTGTCACTCAAGAAGTGTGAATGCAATGTATGGTGTATTTGTCACAACAGCCTCAAGTCATGAAATTTGACCCTGCCCTGGTAATAATTATGGTCACCCCGTTAATACAGCCAATTTTTTTTGACCCATTGGTGACCGTATCAACGGGGTTCCACTGTATATAAATAGCACAGATTTATACAAAAACATGTAATGCTCACATTGATAGTGAATGAATCAGTGTTTAAGCTTTAACATTTGTACAGGTGTAAACACAACTTTTTTGTCCAAAAATAAGTAAATCTTTTTCTATTTCATTTCACTTATCAAGATGAATATACTGTACTGTAGTTAATGGTCCACACTGTTTTCCTTAATTACATTTCGATCCTTTCATGGTACTGATGAGGAAAATTTATTTAACATTAAAGACACTTTTCTCTTAGTAATCATGTTTTGTTATTCTTAGAACCTTTATGTTTGATTGACCTGAGTGATGTGTTAACCCTTTAAGCCCTAACAGTGATCAGCATCAAATGTCTTGTAATATCAATTATTTTATAACACAGATTACTTTTTTAATTATTATCTGCCATTCAGCAGCTGTAACCCACTAATGTTTTTGTTTTTTATAACATAAAAAGGTAGTTAGTGCTTGCCCTGATTTGTTTAGTTTTGGTTATTTGCTCATGAGTACAGTGCAAGCTGGAGAAAGCTGGCGGGCACTTAATACATGTACAAAATTAATGATATCCCCTCTTTCTGAGGGTTGGTTTATAATGCCATAGTTTCTCATGGTAAGGTTAAAAATGCACAGTCAGAAAACACAGACGGAAAGAAAAAATGTAAAAGTTTCTTGTGTTCTTGACGTGGAAGGCAAAAAAATCAAGTAACTACAAAACAATTTATTATTAATTTTTGCCTATTGAAGGAGTTAATTGTTTTCTCTGTTTTCTTCACAGCAGAGATCAGCACGTCCAGTAACTGTTGTGAAACAACCAAGATATCTGTAACAAAGTTTTTAAAGGATTTAAGGTACCTGATACAGTGATTTGAGCTTTACAGTCAAAGAATGTCTTGAAATGAGAATTGATTATTAGAAATCTATAATACAATGTAAGAGTAAGAGTGTTTATGCTGACTTGAAGATTACAGTGCCATTGAAGAGAAATATCACACAAATTACAAGCACATACAGTTAAGAACAAGTTATTTATGCACAACTGAAACCACTGACCCAGTGCAATGGATTGAACAGCTCTACAATGAAGATGTAAGTTAATCATTAAAAATTAAACTAATACATTGCCAGTGTGGCTTTTACGGACTGTATGTACATGGACACACTCAGTATTTACTACATAGATTTTGAGAAAATCTGATATTTCTGGTTGCTGCCACTTTGAAATGGAGAAGTACCTCTGAATAGCATACATGTACATGTAATTATTGAATATGTTAACAGCAACACACACTTCTAGACTGCATCACTGTACAGCTGCAAGAGACTACTCACCATTAACCCACAAGGTTGTGCTGGTCGGAAGTGGTGGCCGATGGGATTGTATTTGTATGCAGACAATAATTATTTTTATTGGACCGGACGTGTTATAGGCTGGGAGGAGTGCCTACCTTATTTTCATAGATGATTTTTTTTGTCTTTTCTAGGGAACCATTAAAAGCAACAGACGCCATCTAAAGCAATTACTGATGCCCTGGTTTTTCCAATGCAGGAGGGAATAAGAAAAAAAAGTAGACGACTTGATGGAATGGTATTGTACACAAAAAAATCAATAGACTTTGAGGAATGTTTACAAACCAAATAAAGTAGCACAATTATACACTTAATTTAAATAACAATATTGTACTTGCAAATGTACATTGCTTGCTTATAAGCAATAAATTTTCTACAACTTTTGACAGTACATGTAGTTTAATGTTGTACACTTCTAGAGTTAATGAAGCCGCATGACAAAATATTATTGAAAAACCATAGGGAGATCATAGCCCCGTCTCTGTTTCGCTGTTTGATCTCTTACTTTTCATCTTTAATTTACTGGCTAACCTTCTGGCCTGTTTTGTCCTGATATTCATGGCAGCGGGAAAGTGTTGCATTTCAGATTTAGTATTTTGAGACTCTTCCTACCCACACTGGTTAATCACTACTTGGAGTTGTACTTTAAAACAGGTTCTGGTTATAGCTTGTGGCCCATCAGACATCTGGTATGGCAGATTTAAGCAATAGAAAACGTTTTCCGCGGTGATACGCAGGTCTTGCACAACGAATTAACAGGGTAATTCTGTATTTTTTGCACATGGTTTTTTCAACATATTACTAATATGAGGCTCACCACAATATTATGTTCTCATGTTATTCGTAATTAGTAAAAAAGGGCTCTTGAAATTAAATATCTGTCTTAACTGACATCTGTTCCTTGTTTGCAGCCGGGCAGGTTACCGTAAGGACTCCGTTTTATACGTGGTTGCTTGCGCGTAGTGTTAGTCTTGATCATAACCATAACCAACAAACAAGTAAACAAGTCAAACTTACAGCCCAAATAGCTCAGATAAATCCGCGAATATCCCGCGCCATTTTCGAACACAGCTTCTTCCAGAAGTTTTCAAAATGAAAGGGATAGTGGTTCTACTCAACCGATTTTCAAAATTAAAACGGAGTCTGTTCGAGAAAAGGTCCATCTTTCATTTGCCGCGCGTAGGCATTTTAAAAGCAGTGTAAATTTTCAGAAAATCTCTTTCGAAAATAGACTGCTTACTAACAAAGGCCGTTTTTGCTGTATTTTCAAGTTCAAAGGGATAATATTTACGGCTCTTTTAGTCTCAAATTGCAGGTACGCCATACTTCAAAAAGCGGCGCGTAGGTTTTTAGAATTTGGCTTTTGGAAAGCAGGAAAGAAAGTTTTATCAGCGCCACCGAGCTTATTTTGAAATTTTCTTAGCCAACTGGCATTCAGATTCGGCGCTTCGCTGAATATGAATAAGTAATGGCGTCCCTACATTCTGCGCGATGGTTTGGAAGAGGTGTAAATAGGTCATTTCCGAGCTCCCTCGGGCTTCTGTATCAAAACGAGGGTAAGCGCTCAGCCGTAAGTAAGAAAATGATTTTTCATTCTCATGCAAATAAAACTCATTTTCACAAGAAAGGTTGTGCACTTGGCCTCATTTTGAAAGTGAGGATTTTTGTAACTCGGCCTATTACAAGTCACACCTTTGTGTTGAAGTGCTTCTCACAAAAAGCTTTGACTTAGCGTCAACGTTGTGCGATAACACACGTAAAACTGCATATGACGATCTAGCTAAATACAGTTTCAAAATGAACGTTATGAACGGCATGTAAAATATGCCTTGAGTTTGATAATTGGGCGGCTTTCATAATCTCAAGAACACAAAGATTGTTGGCTACTAAAACGAATTAATATTGGAAAGTTTTCCTTGCCATACTGTCTGACTGTGTATGTCAAACTCAGTGGCAAAAAGCATCCATTAACAATTAAAAATAACACGTTCTGAGGTTAAAACTGTTACATTCATTGGCTTCTCGACCATGCATACGTATTAGTCTGCAATTCTGCACCTAGGTACCCTAGTAAGAAAAGACCTCGCCAAAGTGCAAATTAACACTCCTTAAACCTGTAAGAGACAAGCTTGTCTTCCCGAAGATTTTACGACCATTCACCTAAGGGTCGGCTGGGTCTGGGCAGGCGTCACCCGAACAAAAGGTTTATTCTTTTTAAAACCTTGGCGCGTAGAAATCTTCCAAGATTTGACAAAATTTATTTTCGGGAAACTAAAGAAATCCCAGGGTTTTCTAAAACAGTTTCGCTCGGGAACGAGCCAGGGCAAGAGAAAACAAGACAAAATCGAAGCAAACAACAGCGCTAAAGAGAATAGCCAGTGTGGCAGGTGCAAACAGGGGAGGCGAAGGGGAGAAAAGCGTGAAAAAGAAAAGGGAAGGGAGAGCCTGCTTTTTGTATTCCGCCCACCAATTTTCATACTAATCCGATGACGACAACTGTAAATACATGACCAGTCACAAGCAAGGGGGCGCTTCCCAGCATGGTCCAAACTGAATATTACTTTGTTTACCGGAACGAAGAAAATACGACATTTTTACTGTTCTGGCTCCCGCAGTAAACATGACAAACAGTAACCACTTTCGTGTGAATACACAAAACTTTTGGTCTTGCCTCATCAAACACAATTTTTTGTTTGGGGAAGGGGAAAATGCGATGAATCTCATCGTGCTATGTTTTAAGAAATTCGTTAATTTTCTAATACACAAATTTCCTCTTAGCCTTGGCAGTAGTGGATCATGTTAATCTTTTCTATCCCAGTTTGCAGTTTATTGTCACTTCTTTGGTGTTACAGGTTTCTGATTTAGCAAATCATATAATTAATCTCTCTTTCATTTCAAGCTTGATATTATCTCAAATGCAAAATAACGACTCAAAGTCTTGCAAGAGAACTCGTTTTTATTCACTATCCCTACGGCAAAAATACAACCTGCACTCGCAAGGTAGGTAAAGGCGCACCAAGGCTATGCATATGCACCTAGGCTTAAACGGGTTGAGCTAAATGCGGTTTCTGTAGCATGCAGTACCTCCCCCCCCCCCCCCTCCCCAAATCCCCATGGAGAGAATGCTAGTCCATGGTAGGTTTACGCATGTCGCTGGTGCCAATTTATAAACCAGATTGACCAAGCCTCTAACATGAGCGGTAAGCATACTCCAAAATGAGCAAAGAGGTCCCAAGACGACGCCTACTGTTCAGAATAACTTAAGGACGTTTATTAATTATCCTTTGCTATAACGGGTCTTGAACATATTCTCCTTAGCCTGACTCATGCACCCTCTAGAATACCTTTCCCTTAATACTAATAATTACTATAATTTCTTTAGCGGTATCAATACTTTACAACAACATCGAGGGTGTCTTTTATGACCCGAAAAAAGAGATGCTTGGCATCTTTTACGACCCCTCTTCTTTCTTTAGAGGAAGCCCATATTGTGTCTTCTTTTAACATCCCCCCTTCCACCACCACCATCACAAACACGCACCCTCGACTTCGAAATGCTATATGGCGTAAAATCTAGCGTTTCTTTTTCACATGTGCATTGGGACTACGGACACGCTTATCTTATGTGTACAATTTGATCTGGCAAAGAGACTACCCCGTGGACTACGACAACCGCTTTTCCACTTGACTTTTTAAAAATATTTTTGCCTCTTTTTGTATTCTTTATTCGCTATTGTTGTTCTTGCTATGAACTAAGGTGCTTTTTAAAAAAAATAGATCAGATGTGAAGTGACTACCTTTTTTCAATATTCTCGAGAATTTTAGTGCAAAGGAACGCGAACAAATTTTACGAGAATTCCTGAGAAACCCTGGGATTTTCTGGCCAGGTCAAGAGAATACAGGCAATTTTGAAACCAAACACAACGTCAAAGGGAAAGGCAACGACAGAAGATCGAGAAAGGCGACGAAACCGCATGAATACGTTAGGAGATGACAAAACGAGAAGCAGAAGCACGTTCCGCTTTTTCAAAAAAATAGCGCCGACCGAATTTAAGGAATTTAAGGTGTAAGGAAAAGGTACCATTTTTGGTACGAGGAACGGAGAGTGGGGCTTTAGAGGGGGGGGGGGGGGGCGTCGGGGGAGAGTCAAACCTAATTTGTTTATCGCCTGGGGAGAGTTAGCTTTTCTTTTTAGACAAACTGACTACCTCGCTCCCTTTTTCATCCAATCTATATCACCATTTAGTGACACACCCAGTTCCACTTTGTTTTGGCTAAGTTTTTTGTTTACGTCACCTCTGGCTAAAAATTTGAGCGAAAGGATCAAACAGCATCGTCTTTGAAAATAGCATCTGGTGGATCAAACAGCATTGTGCTTCAAAATAGTAGGAGAATTTTCATTGATATGCTGCACCTCTATGGCACACGCGGGGAATACTAAGATATGGGCGAAAATAATTTCCGCGTATGCGAAGAAGTGCATAACCGGGTTTTTGTCGCTGAGGGGAGGAGGGGGCGGGGCAGAAAACGCAAGTATATATGCCCCCTCGGGGCATGAACGCATAGAAAAGCGATCTGATCAGTGATCCTGATGTTGGCAAAGCATTTAAATACCACACTCAATACCCAGGGGTAATGCAAGGGTCCCAGGAGGGAAAACGTGCGAAATTATGGGGCCCGCGTGCCCATTTTGGAGCAAACATATCAATGAAAATAGCATCTGATATATAAATCACAGCTTCTCAATCCCTCTACAGAGGCCAAACTACTTTATCAAGTTGATAAAACTAATTTTTTGCATTTCACTCCCCACCACTGCAACACCACAGTTTCTGTATTTGGAAGCTAAACCCTTCATTCAAAATCAGTGTTCACTTGGTACTACACTACGTACCTCTCAGAATCAAAACATTCAATGCGTAATAAGTTCCAATCTAAATGTTCTAATTTAAAGCCGCCCTTGTCCTTTCTTTGCGTTTTGCTTTTTTGACTTGCAAGGCGCTAAAATGCTGTCAACTGTCTCTCAGCACTAATTAAATATGGTCGTTTCTTCGATAATTTTCTCTTAGCTAAAGCTGGCGATATGAGAGAAGCTCGGGCTTCCACCTCTGCCTGTCTTGCAAGATTTGAACTTCACGGGTCCGTTTTAAAGGGCTGGAGTTGAGTTCACTGAGTAGTGAAGAAGGATGCTAAATCTGAATTTACGGCATATCCATAAGATGGAAACCTTTCGTCCAGTGAGAATAAAAAACGCGTCACGTTAGATAGAGAACAATTACTGTATAGTTAAAAAACGTAAGACGAATCACTGAAAAATAAAAGGAGTTGCTGCTTCCTCTCTTATTCTCGCTTTATGACCCTGGGTTAACTTAATTCACTTCCAGTGAGTAAAATATCGGATGGTATAAAGAGGCAATTCAAGAAAGGAGAACAAGTTATTAACTGGCCGTTTTTATGCTGGAGACGTTAAAGTCGTCTGGTGTAAGACCGGGACGCATAAAAGTAGAGGTACACATTTTGAACAAAACAGAGTTTTCTGAAAAGAACAAAACACTGAGTACACTCTTCCCAGTCGTTTTCGGACTGTTTGGGCATATAAATTCGTCCCAGTTTACGCCGTCCAGTTTATAGGCTAGGCCCATTTAACGTCTGAGGCGTTAAAGTCGTTTGTTAATGAGTGCGTCTAAACAACGCACTTAACAGAAGACGTTGATGTCGTCAGACGTTAAATCCGTCTGTCTTATCGTTGTTACAACAGATGTTATAGTCGTCTTATGAAGGCTTTATCGTCTCTAGCATAAAAATGGCCACTCAGTTGAGTATAAAAGTAGGTCTGTGTACCCACTTCTCGGTGTTTGGATATTGAATGAAACAGTGTGTGTCTTGTCTGAAATATTACTCTACATTATCTTTACCCTTTGAGCAGAGGCTAGTCTTCTCGCTTACGTTGCGACGTGCAAAATGTAGTCTCGATCATTTTCTCGATTTTTTCTCACATTTTTTTTTGGCAAATTGTCATAAATGGGAGAGTCAAACCTAATTTGTTTATCGCCCAGGGAGAGTCACCCATTCAAACTAGACAAACTGACTTAACCTCTGACCGTTTTTCACCCAAGCTACATCACCATCTAGTGACACACCCAGTTCCACTTCGTTTTTTGCTAAGTTATTAGTTCACGTCACCTCTGGCTGAAAATTTCATCGAAATGATCAAAAACCATTGTGTTTCATAAAAGCATCTGCTATATAAACCACAGCTTCTCAATCCCTCTACGGCGGCGAAATTATTTAATCAACTCAGCTGATTAAACCGATTGTGCAAATACCAGGCTTAGGTCGCCTGTAGTTCGACGGTTTATTCTAAATGAGTTCCCTTACCATACGCGACATGATACTTTGCACATTGCTGTCCAACCTTCCCTGAAAGCTATCAACTGTTTTTGACAGACGCATTGTGACGAAACACTTATCTCACGTAGTGAGTTAGGTCTGGCCAAAAAGCTACACCAACTGCCTCTCCACTTGATTTTCCTTTATTTTTCTTTCTCCCTTGTATCTCTGTTGTACGTTGTTGTTACGAAAACACAAACTTTTCTCTGGCAATCACGAGCGAGTAGATCTAGTTCTAGTATTCGGGTACAACTTGGGATCAATAGAAGGATGCTGTATTCTGATGCGAAAGTGTTTTTATACGTGTTCCTAATTTTTGAGTAAGATGTGTACCAGCCGCAGAACCATAATGTGAAAATACTTTGCTGCTATTATTTATCTTTACCCAAATAATAATTACGGTTCAATCAATCCGTTCTTTAAGGAACATTTGTTAAAATGCTTTAAGAAAAATCAGCTTTATTAGCCCAACGACACCTTAAAGCAATGACTGAATTTTCAAATTCCCACACACACCAACATTAAAGCACGATTTTATAGGAAGTACTCAAAGTCTGGCAACTCGTTGCAGTTTGACCATGGAGACGGTGGAGTTTGCGTTAAATTTCGCTTCAAGGCAAGCAGATTTTGCTCTTCCATCGTGCTAAATGAACCTCCCAAAATTTTAACAAAAAACGCAGTATTTGTAGGAATTGAGTGTAGTCTACTTGCTTATTTTATTAAAGGCTATAGATGAGTACAAAATAAAAAAAAAAATGAGCGAGACGGGATATGGAAATTATACCGAGTGATATATTTCCGAAACCTGATCTTGATTCTGATTGATAACGGTATGACCAATAGTTATTACTCGAGCCAGTTACGAATTTAATTAGGGTTATGGACACAAGATTACAAAACCGTGGCTGAACCCATTGCCACACGTGCGTTATTTGGTACCATGAGAATTTACAAAATAGAAAGATTATGAGACCTTTGAAGTCTAAACGACGCTCAGCGATTGCTCCACAATGAAGTTTTAGTCTAAAAAACTAGGCAGCCATAGGAACATTCAGTAACAAATCTAAACTCACTCATTTTCCCATTGGTAGCGAGGGGGGCGTAATCCTCGGAATTCGTATTGGGGTGTGCTGCACGATTCTCCAATTCGCGAGCCTGTTTCATATGTCCTTTTTAACGCCCGTTTCAGACCTGGCTTCCTAAAATCTATACGTCTTATCACAAATAGCTTTCTGACGTTGTACTCGGTTTGCAAAACCATCAACTAATTGTAGACCTTGTCCTCTTGAAATCAGCATATATTTTAAAATATGTTTGATATTTAACAGTATTTAACACTGAACATTGATTCATGCACAAAATTCTAGACTAAATCAAATCAGTGATCAAATTACATATCGTGCCGTAATGAATACATCATGCTTGTGCACTAATCAATCCCTGCATGGCGGTTATATGAAGAATAATAGAACGAAACAATGATAACAAACTGAATAGAAATACATAGACTAAACGTATAGATACTATAAGACTAAACTATTGGTTCCTAAAAGAAGGTTATTTTTTTTAAGTGCTGCGAGCAGATGCTGAGATGACAAGCGTTATACTTCTCCATCACCAAAAAAAAGATGGAAATTAGGTAATTTATCTGGAAACAGCGTTCATTTGGCATAATGTATTCATTATAAGTGTGAAAGCGTTTTTTTTTCTATATGGTCATTAGGTGACCTACAAAACACATAAATTATTGCCCATTTGCCACAAAGGCAAGCAATTAACATCAATATAAAAGGTAAAATACGGTATGCGAAAAAATAGCTCTGAACAGACGTGCAAACAATAAGAGCACCCTTCTATTAAATTTTTGATTTTGCATGCATCGAATCAAGAGAATAACTCTTTTAGCTAAATGGCTTTCTTAGCCATAAATGTACAGCTATTGTAGGTCTGCAACTCCTTGAGTGTCAGAGCAGTAAAATAAGTCCTGTAGCACAATACAGGGGATTGTGAATCCACCTGTAGCACAATTCATGGGATCGTGACTGTCTAGTGGACCATAAGTACTCCATTCGCGATCAAAGAAGGATTGCGAAGACTTATTGCGGCGTATTAAGTAGAGAGGTACGTTTCTGAGAACGAGAAATTCAAGGCCACTTTTTATTTCTAGGTGTCAGAGGAGGGAGAGATGGATGCGGCGCACGTAGGAAAGTTGACACTTAAGCGATTTGACGGGCTGCATTTCATCCCCACCATAACGTTATATAAGTTTAACAAATGGTTTTGCCAGCTTGTCCAGTTTTGTTATAACACAAAAACTGCGAGAGCGTCCTTTTTCGGGCGTAGGCTATAACACCAGGAAAACCTTAAATTATTTCCTCATTTCGGAAAGATTTAACTTCAAATGTCAGCGAAAAAAGTAGCAGCTCAAAATCTTAATTGATAGTAATTGCTTATGGATCCATTATTGAAATCGCTCAAAGACCCGAAAATACTAAAGCAAGTAGGAACAAGACAAAGTTTTTCTAAAGTACGATTTAAATGTGCAATGTCAATTGCTAACGTGCCTTGCCTCGATCTATTTAAGGATCCAAGGCTCGTCACTCGTACAAGAAAGAAAGACGCCATCAGGGCAAAATAAGAACACGATCTCTTATGTACGATAAACGCTTAATTAATTAATTAATTAAAGCACGATTCTCGGTGTTGCCTACATTAATGCATAGTGTGGCAATTCGTCATAGTTTGACAACGGAGACAATGGAGTTTGCGATAAATTCCGCTTCAGTGGAGGTGTATTTTGTTCTCCGATCGTCGTGCAAAATGAATCTCCTCGAATTTTAACGAAAGAACGCGGTATTTGGAGGAACTGAGTATAGCCTGGTTGGTTACCCATTAATAAGGGCGCTATCAGTGGGCACAAAATGAGCGCAATGGTTAATGTTAAAGTTTATACAGACCGATATTTTCGAAAAGTCGCTCTTATTGTGATTGATAACGGTATGAGCAATAATAATAAAGCGAACCAGTAAAGGCTCCTTAAGATTACAAAACACCGAAATAGTTACCATATAAGTTGTCGGTTACATTTGTTAACTTGGGCATATAATCATAGAAAGATTATAAGCTAACAAGGGCCATACAATGTAAACGACGTTCAGCGATTGCTCCACATGTGTTTGCTCAAGAGAGGTCGATGAAGTTTTAGTTTAAGAATTAAGCTAGGCAGATACAGGAACACACACTGTCTCGTAACACCCAACCTTAAAGAGTCATTATCGCCCACAGGCTCTTTTTAGCCTACTGCACCAATTTTGTAATATTTCAAACAGCAACTAAGAAGGGTGTTTTTATATGCGGCCACATGCGCCTTGTACTACAAACTAACAGTGAGTTCAATTCTGCAGTGTATCAGCATATACTGGCACCAATATGTGTCTTAGCACAGTAATAAAGTTACTCATGTTATTCAGAATAAGCAATAATGAAAGAAACTACTAATCGCCCCATGTAAGGCAATCAGGATTTCAGAATCCGAGAATTTTTGTTGGAGGAGTCTGGAATCCTGGGCTTTGGAATCCGGAATACAGCTCAAGGAGTCCGGAATCCCACTAACGATTGGAATCCAGAATTCAAGTTCCACTGACAAAAACTGGAATCCAGTACCTGGAATCCAGAATCCACAGCGTGGAATCCAGAATTCAAGACTGTCGTGGATTTCCTTATATGGGGTGATACTAAACACTTTAAAATGTGTATTACCTACATCTTTTCGTGTTGCACTGGTGCGTAACTATCCGGCTTTATGTTCCTTGTATGCTAGCCGCGTAGGTTATGAAACCGTACGGATTCTTATAATTATCTGTTGTTGCTTTCGCATACTAGTGTTGTGGTCTTGTTAATAAGCAACAGACAATGCAAAAAAGATTCAAACTTACAATATCACTAGCCTAGATAGCTTGGAAAATACCCAAGACGGAAGCTGTTCGATTTTATTGTTCTGTAGGTACCTGCAAGAATAAGTTTAATTATATTAACTGCGTATTTCATGACAAGAATGTTCAGTGAAAAACAACCTTATCCTAGTCTATTTTACTACTATCGTTGTTGCTTGTTGCTGTGTTACTGACCTCTGCATGTACTGGTAACTTTACATGCGTGCATGGAAAACTGGTCATTTTTTTAACAAAAAAATGGAACTATGCGTTATATGCTATTTAGAATGCACTTACACCCAATATTTCTAACCCTGAGGTAAGCTAGCTTTTAGTTTTAGATTAACGTAACGATAAACATGCTACATTCAAGTAATTCACCTAAATCCGTGGTTTTAAAGAACTGTTTTTTTGAAACTAGGAAACGCAGATAAAAGACAGCCAGTCAACAACAACAAAAAAATAAGGTTTGGTAGGCATGTTTTAGCGGGTTACATAAGCTGCATAAGTTACACATTTGCTGTTAGGTGTTCTTTACAGAAGAAAAAAAATTGATCTTAAACGTCGACGTTGCAAGAAACCAGATGTAAAACTGAAATAGGACGATCCAATTAAATCCAGTTGTAAAATAAATTTGTCTTGTGCAACCATCACTCAATCGTTTAATCCAGGCAGCAATTTGCAATTGTTTCTCCAGAATTTTCAAGTTTTAGCTGATAGCAATTATAATAACTAAATGTAATACCTAAGTTGAAAGAGTTTTAATTGCGTACAATAAAGAAGGGGGCAGGAGTCTTGGTGGTAGCTACAATCGGCGACAAAATTAGTTGAGACACTTAATTCGCCCTAAAGGGGATTTCTGACGTTTTACTGACTTCAAAAGGGGAAAATTAGGCTTTTCCTCCCACATCCCCTCCATGCAATGTTGTGCCACTGTTCGAGCTACCTTCAGAAAACAACAGACATCCCACCTTTGAATGGAGGGGAGGAGGGAGGGGTGTGGATTCTTTTGTTCTCTGAAGTTACCCTATTTGCGTACAATGCCTCAAGAGTTTTGTCGCCGATTGCATTCCAGTAATAGATTTATCCTTCCTTGATGACCATGACGAGGGAGAATTATAAGACCTCATCGTGAGAACTTAGAACTTGACAGAAATGTCCCGGAAATTCCCCGGAAATGGGCCATGGGTACTAGGCCTTTCCCGATTGCGCTCGTAAAATCCTAAAAAAGTGCTGGCAAAAATGGCTAAAAAGTGCTCAAAAAGTGCTCAAAATCTCGAAGTAGTGCTCAAAAAGTGCTAAAAGTTGTGAACAGTTACCTCTAAGCTTTTCGTAAATATGTCAATTTTTACTGAAGTAATTAACAATCTATTTTGCGAGTGTTATTCGACAGGTTGTTACGAAAGGTTGATAGAATATAGAACAATAATATTTTTAAAAAACTAAAGCCGGTTACGAATTGTAAATAAATTCAGCAGTGCTAGCATCAGATGATTTAGAAATTTGAGATGACACACGCATGATACATCAGCCAATCAGAAACTTCTGTACTCACGCTCAGTGAGGATATAGTTCACGTGCCTTTCCATGACAACGGTCTTTTATTCTTGACAACATCATTAATTATTCAAATTTATGACCTGGAACACGATTCTCGTTGCGAGCGACACACAGTTTTGGCTTTAAAATTTTTTAGAAGACATATGTTGCTCGAAATTTGCTCGAAATGTGAAATATTGCTCAAATGTTGCCCAAAGTGCGGAAAAGTGCTTAAGGGTGCTCAAAATACAAAATAGTGCTCCAAACTCAAAAAAGTGCTCAAAAGGTGCTCAGCGCAATCGGGAAAGGCCCAATGGGTACGCTTAGAATTGACTAGGCCACGAGGTTGGAAGCGAACTCATATCGTCATAGGTTTATGCGATGCCTCTTTCGCGTCTGGCTAATATCAAGGCACTGTTTCAGTACAGCGGAAACATCTTTTACGACCCCTCTTCTTCCTTTAGAGGAAGCCCATATTGTGTCTTCTTTTAACATCCCCCCTCCCACCACCACCATGACAAACACGCACCCTCGACTTCGAAATGCTATATGGCGTAAAATCTAGCGTTTCTTTTTCACACGTGCATTGGGACCACGGACACGCTTATCTTACGTGTACAATTTGATCTGGCAAAGAGACTATCCCGTGGACTACGACAACCGCTTTTCCACTTGACTTTTTTTTTTTTATATTTTGGCCTCTTTTTGTATTCTTTATTCGCTATTGTTGTTCTTGCTATGAACTAAGGTGCTTTTAAAAAAATTGATCAGATGTGAAGTGACTACCTTTTTCCAATATTCTCGAGAATTTTAGTGCAAATGAACACGAACAAATTTTCCGAGAATTCCTGAGAAACCCTGGGATTTTCTGGCCAGGTCAAGAGAATACAGGCAATTTTGAAACCAAACACAACGTCAAAGGGAAAGACAACGACAACAGATCGAGAAAGGCGACGAAACCGCATGAATACGTTAGGAGGTGACAAAACGAGAAGCAGAAGTACGTTTCGCTTTATTAAAAAATAGCGCCGATCGAATTTTTTTTTCAGGAAAGGTACCTTTTTTGGTACGAGGAAAGGAGAGCGAGGCTTTAGAAGGGAGGGTCGGGGGAGAGTCAAACCTAATTTGTTTATCGCCCGGAGGAGAGTTAGCTTTTCTTTTATTTTAGACAAACTGACTACCTCGCTCCCTTTTTCATCCAGTCTCACCATTTAGTGACACACCCAGTTCCACTTTGTTTTTGGCTAAGTTTTCTGTTTACGTCACATCTGGCTGAAAATTTGATCGAAAGGATCAAACATGCATCATTGTCTTTAATATATAGATTTAGCCAGGGCTAAAAGCGAAGCTCCCGTTAATAAATTCATAAGTTAAATCAAACCATAAACTTGTAATTCACAGATCAGGGCACATTCATTTGACTTTTGAGGCAAAGGCTGAGTGATTTTAGAGAAAAATCAGAATTTGACCGTCCAAGAGTGAAACAAATGTTACATCAAGTTATTTGTACACCGAAAAATAGCAATCATGTTCGATCACAGTAGATTAGGCCTGGAAAACATAAGCTGTAGCATCATAATGTGGCATTCACCAGTCTCTCCAACATTGCTCCGTTAGAGCGACTACGGATAATTGGACAACCCCGAAATATAATTTTAAGAAACACATGCGCCACGATAGTCCTTGGTGGCAGTCAATTTACACGTTGCATTCCTCCGTCTAAAAGAGAGGCCAAAAAAAAAATCAGGCCGGATTTTTTGTGTTCGACAAGTTTAGTTTACTAGTAAATCTTGGCGACGAATCTGGTGGCGTGTAAACCAGCCTTTTAAACATACTTTTTCTCATCACGTCTCAGGTAAACAGTACACAGACCTCGGACAGAATTTGTTCTTTTTTGCCCTATTTAAACCTATAATTCTGCAGTTTTTCACAATTTTGCAAGAGAACCTGCACTCATTCAATATCCACTCCGATCAAAGCACGCGCTTCCTTTGCACAACAAATTATAGCATTGAATTATAAAACGTTTTCTGTTAGAAAAATCTGGTCCTATGTGATATGCGGGGTAATAATCATGGGCTTTTAATGAAAACGATAAAAAAAATTCCCCAAATCACTTTTCGGCCAGCCGGACGGGTTCTCACTTTTGACAGGCACCAAATTTGCAGTGCGATTAATAGAGTTACCATTTACGCTTCAACATGATAGAGAAATTCTTATGTTTAGGTTTTATTTCCCTTTATCCATTAAACTGTGTATGATTTTGTTATGTGTAATCTTTAAAAGCGAGTGATATTTACGCACGGCGTTTTGAGTATTCCTACATGCGATGTTTATGTTCGACTGGAAACAACCGGTGCAGCGATGAAAATTGCGAGAGGGACTACTAACAATCAATAAAATAAGTTTAATTCGGTGAAACATGTACAGAGACAATAATTTTCATTCACGAAGAGAAGTATTGAGAGTAAAGTGTCTCAGAAAAACATGAGTCAGGCAAGCATAAGTTTATTTATGTTTTAAGCCGGCTTCCCGGTGTTCGCTCTTTTTCAAGATGAACTTGAGGCAAGAAAATCGCTCAGAGCTTTCTGTTTGCGTTAAATTTCGCTTCAAGGCAAGCAGATTTTGCTCTTCCATCGTGCTAAATGAACCTCCCAAAATTTTAACAAATGAACGCAGTATTTGTGGAAATTGAGTGTAGTCTACTTGGTTATTTATTGGGTAAAAAAAAAAAAAAAATTGAGGGAGACGGGATATGGAAATTATACCGAGTGATATATTTCCGAAAGCTGATCTTGATTCTGATTGATAACGGTATGACCAATAGTTATTACGCAAGTCAGTTACGAATTTAAGGGTTATGGACACAAGATTCTGACAAAACCGTGGCTGAAGCCATTGCCACACGTGCGTTATTTGGTACCATGAGAATTTACAAAATAGAAAGATTATGAGACCTTTGCAGTCTAAACGACGCTCAGCGATTGCTCCACAATGAAGTTTTAGTCTAAAAAACTAGACAGCCATAGGAACATTCAGTAACAAATCTGAACTCACTCATTTTCCCATTGGTAGCGAGGGGGGCGTAATCCTCGGAATTCGTATTGGGGTGTACTGCACGATTCTCCAATTCGCGAGCCTGTTTCATATGTCCTTTTTAACGCCCGTTTCAGACCTGGCTTCCTAAAATCTATACGTCTTATCACAAATAGCTTTTTGACGTTGTACTCGGTTTGCAAAACCATCAACTAATTGTAGACCTTGTCCTCTTGAAATCAGCATATATTTTAAAATATGTTTGATATTTAACAGTATTTAACACTGAACATTGATTCATGCACAAAATTCTAGACTAAATCAAATCATTGATCAAATTGCATATCGTGCCGTAATGAATACATCATGCTTATGCACTAATCAATCCCTGCATGGCGGTTATATGAAGAATAATAGAACAAAACAATGATAACAAACTGAATAGAAATACATAGACTAAACGTATAGATACTATAAGACTAAACTATTGGTTCCTAAAAGAAGGTTATTTTTTTTAAGTGCTGCGAGCAGATGCTGAGATGACAAGCGTTATACTTCTCCATCACCAAAAAAATGATGGAAAATTAGGTAATTTATCTGGAAACAGCGTTCATTTGGCATAATGTATTCATTATAAGTGTGAAAGCGTTTTTTTTTTTCTATATGGTCATTAGGTGACCAACAAAACACATAAATTATTGCCCATTTGCCACAAAGGCAAGCAATTAACATCAATATAAAAGGTAAAATACGGTATGCGAAAAAATAGCTCTGAACAGACGTGCAAACAATAAGAGCACCCTTCTATTAAATTTTTGATTTTGCATGCATCGAATCAAGAGAATAACTCTTTTAGATAAATGGCTTTCTTAGCCATAAATGTACAGCTATTGTAGGTCTGTAACTCCTTGAGTGTCAGAGCAGTAAAATAAGTCCTGTAGAACAATACAGGGGATTGTGAATCCACCTGTAGCACAATTCATGGGATCGTGACTGTCTAGTGGACCATAAGTACTCCATTCGCGATCAAAGAAGGATTGCGAAGACTTATTGCGGCGTATTAAGTAGAGAGGTACGTTTCTGAGAACAAGAAATTCAAGGCCACTTTTTATTTCTAGGTGTCAGTGGAGGGAGAGATGGATGCGGCGAACGTAGGAAAGTTGACACTTAAGCGATTTGACGGGCTGCATTTCATCCCCTCCATAAAGTTAAATAAGTTTAACAAACGGTTTTGCCAGCTTGTCCAGTTTTGTTATAACACAAAAACTGCGAGAGCGTCCTTTTTCGGGCGTAGGCTATAACACCAGGAAAACCTTAAATTATTTCCTCATTTCGGAAAGATTTAACTTCAAATGTCAGCGAAAAAAGTAGCAGCTCAAAATCTTAATTGATAGTAATTGCTTATGGATCCATTATTGAAATCGCTCAAAGACCCGAAAATACTAAAGCAAGTAAGAACCAGACAAAGTTTTTTTAAAGTACGATTTAAATGTGCAATGTCAATTGCTAACGTGCCTTGCCTCGATCTATTTAAGGATCCAAGGCTCGTCACTCGTACAAGAAAGAAAGACGCCATCAGGGCAAAATAAGAACACGATCTCTTATGTACGATAAACGCTTAATTAATTAATTAATTAATTAATTAAAGCACGATTTTCGGTGCTGCCTACATTAATGCATAGTGTGGCATTTCGTCATAGTTTGACAACGGAGACAATGGAGTTTGGGATAAATTCCGCTTCAGTGGAGGTGTATTTTGTTCTCCGATCGTCGTGCAAAATGAATCTCCTCGAATTTTAACGAAAGAACGCGGTATTTGGAGGAACTGAGTATAGCCTGGTTGGTTACCCATTAATAAGGGCTATCAGTGGGCACAAAATGAGCGCAATGGTTAATGTTAAAGTTTATACAGACCGATATTTTCGAAAAGTCGCTCTTATTGTGATTGATAACGGTATGAGCAATAATAATAAAGCGGACCAGTAAAGGCTCCTTAAGATTACAAAACACCGAAATAGTTACCATATAAGTTGTCGGTTACATTTGTTAACTTGGGCATATAATCATAGAAAGATTATAAGCTAACAAGGGCCATACAATGTAAACGACGTTCAGCGATTGCTCCACATGTGTTTGCTCAAGAGAGGTCGATGAAGTTTTAGTTTAAGAATTAAGCTAGGCAGATACAGGAACACACACTGTCTCGTAACACCCAACCTTAAAGAGTCATTATCGTCCACAGGCTCTTTTTAGCCTACTGCACCAATTTTGTAATATTTCAAACAGCAACTAAGAAGGGTATTTTTATATGCGGCCACATGCGCCTTGTACTAGAAACTAACAGTGAGTTTAATTCTGCAATGTATCAGCATATACTGGCACCAATATGTGTCTTAGCACAGTAATACTGTTACTCATGTTATTCAGAATAAGCAATAATGAAAGAAACTACTAATCGCCCCATGTAAGGCAATCAGGATTTCAGAATCCGAGAATTTTTGTTGGAGGAGTCTGGAATCCTGGGCTTTGGAATCCGGAATACAGCTCAAGGAGTCCGGAATCCCACTAACGATTGGAATCCAGAATTCAAGTTCCACTGACAAAAACTGGAATCCAGTACCTGGAATCCAGAATCCACAGCGTGGAATCCAGAATTCAAGACTGTCGTGGATTTCCTTATATGGGGTGATACTAAACACTTTAAAATGTGTATTACCTACATCTTTTCGTGTTGCACTGGTGCGTAACTATCCGGCTTTATGTTCCTTGTATGCTAGCCGCGTAGGTTATGAAACCGTACGGATTCTTATAATTATCTGTTGTTGCTTTCGCATACTAGTGTTGTGGTCTTGTTAATAAGCAACAGACAATGCAAAAAAGATTCAAACTTACAATATCACTAGCCTAGATAGCTTGGAAAATACCCAAGACGGAAGCTGTTCGATTTTATTGTTCTGTAGGTACCTGCAAGAATAAGTTTAATTATATTAACTGCGTATTTCATGACAAGAATGTTCAGTGAAAAACAACCTTATCCTAGTCTATTTTACTACTATCGTTGTTGCTTGTTGCTGTGTTACTGACCTCTGCATGTACTGGTAACTTTACATGCGTGCATGGAAAACTGGTCATTTTTTTAACAAAAAAATGGAACTATGCGTTATATGCTATTTAGAATGCACTTACACCCAATATTTCTAACCCTGAGGTAAGCTAGCTTTTAGTTTTAGATTAACGTAACGATAAACATGCTACATTCAAGTAATTCACCTAAATCCGTGGTTTTAAAGAACTGTTTTTTTGAAACTAGGAAACGCAGATAAAAGACAGCCAGTCAACAACAACAAAAAAATAAGGTTTGGTAGGCATGTTTTAGCGGGTTACATAAGCTGCATAAGTTACACATTTGCTGTTAGGTGTTCTTTACAGAAGAAAAAAAATTGATCTTAAACGTCGACGTTGCAAGAAACCAGATGTAAAACTGAAATAGGACGATCCAATTAAATCCAGTTGTAAAATAAATTTGTCTTGTGCAACCATCACTCAATCGTTTAATCCAGGCAGCAATTTGCAATTGTTTCTCCAGAATTTTCAAGTTTTAGCTGATAGCAATTATAATAACTAAATGTAATACCTAAGTTGAAAGAGTTTTAATTGCGTACAATAAAGAAGGGGGCAGGAGTCTTGGTGGTAGCTACAATCGGCGACAAAATTAGTTGAGACACTTAATTCGCCCTAAAGGGGATTTCTGACGTTTTACTGACTTCAAAAGGGGAAAATTAGGCTTTTCCTCCCACATCCCCTCCATGCAATGTTGTGCCACTGTTCGAGCTACCTTCAGAAAACAACAGACATCCCACCTTTGAATGGAGGGGAGGAGGGAGGGGTGTGGATTCTTTTGTTCTCTGAAGTTACCCTATTTGCGTACAATGCCTCAAGAGTTTTGTCGCCGATTGCATTCCAGTAATAGATTTATCCTTCCTTGATGACCATGACGAGGGAGAATTATAAGACCTCATCGTGAGAACTTAGAACTTGACAGAAATGTCCCGGAAATTCCCCGGAAATGGGCCATGGGTACTAGGCCTTTCCCGATTGCGCTCGTAAAATCCTAAAAAAGTGCTGGCAAAAATGGCTAAAAAGTGCTCAAAAAGTGCTCAAAATCTCGAAGTAGTGCTCAAAAAGTGCTAAAAGTTGTGAACAGTTACCTCTAAGCTTTTCGTAAATATGTCAATTTTTACTGAAGTAATTAACAATCTATTTTGCGAGTGTTATTCGACAGGTTGTTACGAAAGGTTGATAGAATATAGAACAATAATATTTTTAAAAAACTAAAGCCGGTTACGAATTGTAAATAAATTCAGCAGTGCTAGCATCAGATGATTTAGAAATTTGAGATGACACACGCATGATACATCAGCCAATCAGAAACTTCTGTACTCACGCTCAGTGAGGATATAGTTCACGTGCCTTTCCATGACAACGGTCTTTTATTCTTGACAACATCATTAATTATTCAAATTTATGACCTGGAACACGATTCTCGTTGCGAGCGACACACAGTTTTGGCTTTAAAATTTTTTAGAAGACATATGTTGCTCGAAATTTGCTCGAAATGTGAAATATTGCTCAAATGTTGCCCAAAGTGCGGAAAAGTGCTTAAGGGTGCTCAAAATACAAAATAGTGCTCCAAACTCAAAAAAGTGCTCAAAAGGTGCTCAGCGCAATCGGGAAAGGCCCAATGGGTACGCTTAGAATTGACTAGGCCACGAGGTTGGAAGCGAACTCATATCGTCATAGGTTTATGCGATGCCTCTTTCGCGTCTGGCTAATATCAAGGCACTGTTTCAGTACAGCGGAAACATCTTTTACGACCCCTCTTCTTCCTTTAGAGGAAGCCCATATTGTGTCTTCTTTTAACATCCCCCCTCCCACCACCACCATGACAAACACGCACCCTCGACTTCGAAATGCTATATGGCGTAAAATCTAGCGTTTCTTTTTCACACGTGCATTGGGACCACGGACACGCTTATCTTACGTGTACAATTTGATCTGGCAAAGAGACTATCCCGTGGACTACGACAACCGCTTTTCCACTTGACTTTTTTTTTTTTATATTTTGGCCTCTTTTTGTATTCTTTATTCGCTATTGTTGTTCTTGCTATGAACTAAGGTGCTTTTAAAAAAATTGATCAGATGTGAAGTGACTACCTTTTTCCAATATTCTCGAGAATTTTAGTGCAAATGAACACGAACAAATTTTCCGAGAATTCCTGAGAAACCCTGGGATTTTCTGGCCAGGTCAAGAGAATACAGGCAATTTTGAAACCAAACACAACGTCAAAGGGAAAGACAACGACAACAGATCGAGAAAGGCGACGAAACCGCATGAATACGTTAGGAGGTGACAAAACGAGAAGCAGAAGTACGTTTCGCTTTATTAAAAAATAGCGCCGATCGAATTTTTTTTTCAGGAAAGGTACCTTTTTTGGTACGAGGAAAGGAGAGCGAGGCTTTAGAAGGGAGGGTCGGGGGAGAGTCAAACCTAATTTGTTTATCGCCCGGAGGAGAGTTAGCTTTTCTTTTATTTTAGACAAACTGACTACCTCGCTCCCTTTTTCATCCAGTCTCACCATTTAGTGACACACCCAGTTCCACTTTGTTTTTGGCTAAGTTTTCTGTTTACGTCACATCTGGCTGAAAATTTGATCGAAAGGATCAAACATGCATCATTGTCTTTAATATATAGATTTAGCCAGGGCTAAAAGCGAAGCTCCCGTTAATAAATTCATAAGTTAAATCAAACCATAAACTTGTAATTCACAGATCAGGGCACATTCATTTGACTTTTGAGGCAAAGGCTGAGTGATTTTAGAGAAAAATCAGAATTTGACCGTCCAAGAGTGAAACAAATGTTACATCAAGTTATTTGTACACCGAAAAATAGCAATCATGTTCGATCACAGTAGATTAGGCCTGGAAAACATAAGCTGTAGCATCATAATGTGGCATTCACCAGTCTCTCCAACATTGCTCCGTTAGAGCGACTACGGATAATTGGACAACCCCGAAATATAATTTTAAGAAACACATGCGCCACGATAGTCCTTGGTGGCAGTCAATTTACACGTTGCATTCCTCCGTCTAAAAGAGAGGCCAAAAAAAAAATCAGGCCGGATTTTTTGTGTTCGACAAGTTTAGTTTACTAGTAAATCTTGGCGACGAATCTGGTGGCGTGTAAACCAGCCTTTTAAACATACTTTTTCTCATCACGTCTCAGGTAAACAGTACACAGACCTCGGACAGAATTTGTTCTTTTTTGCCCTATTTAAACCTATAATTCTGCAGTTTTTCACAATTTTGCAAGAGAACCTGCACTCATTCAATATCCACTCCGATCAAAGCACGCGCTTCCTTTGCACAACAAATTATAGCATTGAATTATAAAACGTTTTCTGTTAGAAAAATCTGGTCCTATGTGATATGCGGGGTAATAATCATGGGCTTTTAATGAAAACGATAAAAAAAATTCCCCAAATCACTTTTCGGCCAGCCGGACGGGTTCTCACTTTTGACAGGCACCAAATTTGCAGTGCGATTAATAGAGTTACCATTTACGCTTCAACATGATAGAGAAATTCTTATGTTTAGGTTTTATTTCCCTTTATCCATTAAACTGTGTATGATTTTGTTATGTGTAATCTTTAAAAGCGAGTGATATTTACGCACGGCGTTTTGAGTATTCCTACATGCGATGTTTATGTTCGACTGGAAACAACCGGTGCAGCGATGAAAATTGCGAGAGGGACTACTAACAATCAATAAAATAAGTTTAATTCGGTGAAACATGTACAGAGACAATAATTTTCATTCACGAAGAGAAGTATTGAGAGTAAAGTGTCTCAGAAAAACATGAGTCAGGCAAGCATAAGTTTATTTATGTTTTAAGCCGGCTTCCCGGTGTTCGCTCTTTTTCAAGATGAACTTGAGGCAAGAAAATCGCTCAGAGCTTTCTGTTTGCGTTAAATTTCGCTTCAAGGCAAGCAGATTTTGCTCTTCCATCGTGCTAAATGAACCTCCCAAAATTTTAACAAATGAACGCAGTATTTGTGGAAATTGAGTGTAGTCTACTTGGTTATTTATTGGGTAAAAAAAAAAAAAAAATTGAGGGAGACGGGATATGGAAATTATACCGAGTGATATATTTCCGAAAGCTGATCTTGATTCTGATTGATAACGGTATGACCAATAGTTATTACGCAAGTCAGTTACGAATTTAAGGGTTATGGACACAAGATTCTGACAAAACCGTGGCTGAAGCCATTGCCACACGTGCGTTATTTGGTACCATGAGAATTTACAAAATAGAAAGATTATGAGACCTTTGCAGTCTAAACGACGCTCAGCGATTGCTCCACAATGAAGTTTTAGTCTAAAAAACTAGACAGCCATAGGAACATTCAGTAACAAATCTGAACTCACTCATTTTCCCATTGGTAGCGAGGGGGGCGTAATCCTCGGAATTCGTATTGGGGTGTACTGCACGATTCTCCAATTCGCGAGCCTGTTTCATATGTCCTTTTTAACGCCCGTTTCAGACCTGGCTTCCTAAAATCTATACGTCTTATCACAAATAGCTTTTTGACGTTGTACTCGGTTTGCAAAACCATCAACTAATTGTAGACCTTGTCCTCTTGAAATCAGCATATATTTTAAAATATGTTTGATATTTAACAGTATTTAACACTGAACATTGATTCATGCACAAAATTCTAGACTAAATCAAATCATTGATCAAATTGCATATCGTGCCGTAATGAATACATCATGCTTATGCACTAATCAATCCCTGCATGGCGGTTATATGAAGAATAATAGAACAAAACAATGATAACAAACTGAATAGAAATACATAGACTAAACGTATAGATACTATAAGACTAAACTATTGGTTCCTAAAAGAAGGTTATTTTTTTTAAGTGCTGCGAGCAGATGCTGAGATGACAAGCGTTATACTTCTCCATCACCAAAAAAATGATGGAAAATTAGGTAATTTATCTGGAAACAGCGTTCATTTGGCATAATGTATTCATTATAAGTGTGAAAGCGTTTTTTTTTTCTATATGGTCATTAGGTGACCAACAAAACACATAAATTATTGCCCATTTGCCACAAAGGCAAGCAATTAACATCAATATAAAAGGTAAAATACGGTATGCGAAAAAATAGCTCTGAACAGACGTGCAAACAATAAGAGCACCCTTCTATTAAATTTTTGATTTTGCATGCATCGAATCAAGAGAATAACTCTTTTAGATAAATGGCTTTCTTAGCCATAAATGTACAGCTATTGTAGGTCTGTAACTCCTTGAGTGTCAGAGCAGTAAAATAAGTCCTGTAGAACAATACAGGGGATTGTGAATCCACCTGTAGCACAATTCATGGGATCGTGACTGTCTAGTGGACCATAAGTACTCCATTCGCGATCAAAGAAGGATTGCGAAGACTTATTGCGGCGTATTAAGTAGAGAGGTACGTTTCTGAGAACAAGAAATTCAAGGCCACTTTTTATTTCTAGGTGTCAGTGGAGGGAGAGATGGATGCGGCGAACGTAGGAAAGTTGACACTTAAGCGATTTGACGGGCTGCATTTCATCCCCTCCATAAAGTTAAATAAGTTTAACAAACGGTTTTGCCAGCTTGTCCAGTTTTGTTATAACACAAAAACTGCGAGAGCGTCCTTTTTCGGGCGTAGGCTATAACACCAGGAAAACCTTAAATTATTTCCTCATTTCGGAAAGATTTAACTTCAAATGTCAGCGAAAAAAGTAGCAGCTCAAAATCTTAATTGATAGTAATTGCTTATGGATCCATTATTGAAATCGCTCAAAGACCCGAAAATACTAAAGCAAGTAAGAACCAGACAAAGTTTTTTTAAAGTACGATTTAAATGTGCAATGTCAATTGCTAACGTGCCTTGCCTCGATCTATTTAAGGATCCAAGGCTCGTCACTCGTACAAGAAAGAAAGACGCCATCAGGGCAAAATAAGAACACGATCTCTTATGTACGATAAACGCTTAATTAATTAATTAATTAATTAATTAAAGCACGATTTTCGGTGCTGCCTACATTAATGCATAGTGTGGCATTTCGTCATAGTTTGACAACGGAGACAATGGAGTTTGGGATAAATTCCGCTTCAGTGGAGGTGTATTTTGTTCTCCGATCGTCGTGCAAAATGAATCTCCTCGAATTTTAACGAAAGAACGCGGTATTTGGAGGAACTGAGTATAGCCTGGTTGGTTACCCATTAATAAGGGCTATCAGTGGGCACAAAATGAGCGCAATGGTTAATGTTAAAGTTTATACAGACCGATATTTTCGAAAAGTCGCTCTTATTGTGATTGATAACGGTATGAGCAATAATAATAAAGCGGACCAGTAAAGGCTCCTTAAGATTACAAAACACCGAAATAGTTACCATATAAGTTGTCGGTTACATTTGTTAACTTGGGCATATAATCATAGAAAGATTATAAGCTAACAAGGGCCATACAATGTAAACGACGTTCAGCGATTGCTCCACATGTGTTTGCTCAAGAGAGGTCGATGAAGTTTTAGTTTAAGAATTAAGCTAGGCAGATACAGGAACACACACTGTCTCGTAACACCCAACCTTAAAGAGTCATTATCGTCCACAGGCTCTTTTTAGCCTACTGCACCAATTTTGTAATATTTCAAACAGCAACTAAGAAGGGTATTTTTATATGCGGCCACATGCGCCTTGTACTAGAAACTAACAGTGAGTTTAATTCTGCAATGTATCAGCATATACTGGCACCAATATGTGTCTTAGCACAGTAATACTGTTACTCATGTTATTCAGAATAAGCAATAATGAAAGAAACTACTAATCGCCCCATGTAAGGCAATCAGGATTTCAGAATCCGAGAATTTTTGTTGGAGGAGTCTGGAATCCTGGGCTTTGGAATCCGGAATACAGCTCAAGGAGTCCGGAATCCCACTAACGATTGGAATCCAGAATTCAAGTTCCACTGACAAAAACTGGAATCCAGTACCTGGAATCCAGAATCCACAGCGTGGAATCCAGAATTCAAGACTGTCGTGGATTTCCTTATATGGGGTGATACTAAACACTTTAAAATGTGTATTACCTACATCTTTTCGTGTTGCACTGGTGCGTAACTATCCGGCTTTATGTTCCTTGTATGCTAGCCGCGTAGGTTATGAAACCGTACGGATTCTTATAATTATCTGTTGTTGCTTTCGCATACTAGTGTTGTGGTCTTGTTAATAAGCAACAGACAATGCAAAAAAGATTCAAACTTACAATATCACTAGCCTAGATAGCTTGGAAAATACCCAAGACGGAAGCTGTTCGATTTTATTGTTCTGTAGGTACCTGCAAGAATAAGTTTAATTATATTAACTGCGTATTTCATGACAAGAATGTTCAGTGAAAAACAACCTTATCCTAGTCTATTTTACTACTATCGTTGTTGCTTGTTGCTGTGTTACTGACCTCTGCATGTACTGGTAACTTTACATGCGTGCATGGAAAACTGGTCATTTTTTTAACAAAAAAATGGAACTATGCGTTATATGCTATTTAGAATGCACTTACACCCAATATTTCTAACCCTGAGGTAAGCTAGCTTTTAGTTTTAGATTAACGTAACGATAAACATGCTACATTCAAGTAATTCACCTAAATCCGTGGTTTTAAAGAACTGTTTTTTTGAAACTAGGAAACGCAGATAAAAGACAGCCAGTCAACAACAACAAAAAAATAAGGTTTGGTAGGCATGTTTTAGCGGGTTACATAAGCTGCATAAGTTACACATTTGCTGTTAGGTGTTCTTTACAGAAGAAAAAAAATTGATCTTAAACGTCGACGTTGCAAGAAACCAGATGTAAAACTGAAATAGGACGATCCAATTAAATCCAGTTGTAGAATGAATTTGTCTTGTGCAACCATCACTCAATCGTTTAATCCAGGCAGCAATTTGCAATTGTTTCTCCAGAATTTTCAAGTTTTAGCTGATAACAATTATAATAACTAAATGTAATACCTAAGTTGAAAGAGTTTTAATTGCGTACAATAAAGAAGGGGGCAGGAATCTTGGTGGTAGCTACAATCGGCGACAAAATAAGTTGAGACACTTAATTCGCCCTAAAGGGGATTTCTGACGTTTTACTGACTTCAAAAGGGGAAAATTAGGCTTTTCCTCCCACATCCCCTCCATGCAATGTTGTGCCACTGTTCGAGCTACCTTTAGAAAACAACAGACATTCCACCTTTGAATGGAGGGGAGGAGGGAAGGGTGTGGATTCTTTTGTTCTCTGAAGTTACCCTATTTGCGTACAATGCCTCAACAGTTTTGTCGCCGATTGCAGTCCAGTAATAGATTTATCCTTCCTTGATGACCATGACAAGGGAGAATTTTAAGACCTCATCGTGAGAACTTAGAACTTGACAGAAATGTCCTGGAAATTCCCCGGAAATGGGCCATGGGTACGCTTAGAATTGACTAGGCCACGAGGTTGGAAGCGAACTCATATCGTCATAGGTTTATGCGATGCCTCTTTCGTGTCTGGCTAATATCAAGGCACTGTTTCATGACCAGTACAGCGGAAACAATTCAAACGGTTGCACCTGCGCTCGACCTGCCCTTCTCATCCATTTTTGATTTACTCAGTATCTTGTTTTCAGGTCCGGAAGTAGCATGTAACTGGAAATGAAATTATTACCTATTGACGAACTTTTCGTGATGACTTTTTCGTTTTTAATGCGATGGCTCCTAACTTTGCGGGGAACAACAGATATCATTCAGCAATAAACAAAATATTTTTTGCGAAATTAGCGCTTAAGTAGACCCTGCTGTTTAAGCAAAATCGTGTCTAGTAAAAAACATTGCTGATATTTTTGACTGCAAATTCTAGTATCGGCTTTTATTGATATAATAAATATACCAGAGAAATTTCAGAGTAATTGTTGGAGCGCTACTCCGTAACTAAAATTCGTTCAAAATTCAGCTGTGACATTGTTTTGGAATTTCAATAAATGTATTTCCCTGAGTTAAAACGAGCCACCACTTCGAATTTTCGGGACAAGTAATTCCAGTGTTTACCTTTTCTTAAAATAAATCCGATTGTCAATCGGGATATTCTTTAAAACGAACTCTTTAGTTTCAGAAGCACTACAAATTGCTCCAAACTTTGCTCTGAAGTGGAATGACTTGTTCCTCAACATTTTTGAAATATTTCGGCTTAGCAGTATTGGATGAAACTCCTGTTACATACATTTTGATGTATTGCAATGCATCTTCAACGGCTTTTACTGCTGTACGTTGCCTCCAATTCAAAAAAGACATTGGTTTTGTAAGCTACTCTGTATCAGATAGAACTGTCGAGCACCTTTGTTTATGATTACCCTCCCGAAAGCAAAGCCAGACACTTAACATGAACCTGGAGACAGAGATGTTGGACTAAACTTGAATGTGTTAACACAAGCTGTAAAGAAATTACATGCAAACTGTAATCAAACTGAAATAATCAAACGAAAAAGTGCAAAGTGACCACAAGCATGTAACAATGTCAGCTTAGAATGATTCCCCTCTCAGTAAAAATCTCACCCTTTTAGTGCCATATCTCCATGACAATTGTCAATGGATTTACAGTGAAAACAATAATTAACTGCTGTTCTTATGACTGCAGTAAGTATGAGAAAAACCTTTTGAATTTTAAGCAAGAGAAAACCAGCAAAGAGAGTCAAACAACGATAAGGAGGGGAGGGGGGGGGGGGGGGGTGGTGGAAGGGGATTGTGTTCCACAGATATCGAAGGGAAGCCCATGATGAACCGCTGTTTTGTTGAGCTTAGCGCGAAATCATAGGCATCAAGTGTTCATGTCACAACTTGCATCTGATTGGCTGAGCAAATCATTCAGTGTGACAGGGGTCACATACAGGAAGTAACCCGTGAAAGGAAGTGAACTGGTTTATTCTCCCTAAAAGGATTACTGGTAAAAACGGGTTGTCACATTAACTTTAACTTATCCTGTTGTATAAATTAGCTTCTTATATCTTAGTTTGTTTCTTCTTGTTTACGTTCGTTATTGTTGTTGTTCTTGCTAGAGTGCTTTGAAAAAAATAGATCGGATGTGAAGTTACATATTCCATATTTATTGGGCAAGATTGAACTAAAGGAAATATGCCCACAGGATAAAAAAAAAGTTTCAAAACAGAACGGATTTATGTCCAAAAGGGAAAGACACGAACGGGACACTTGGATTCATGCGGGGAACCCACCTAAGGGAAATTAAAAAATTTGAAATACATACATAAGAAAAAAACTAACTGACATGAAAAATCTATTAGTTATAAAAGAAGAAATCAAATTGTAGTAAAAATTCTAATTGTAAGAAGTTGCAGTCTAATTGCAGTAAAAATCTAATTTATAAATTATAAAGCAATTTAATTTAGTGAGATGGACCATGAGCAGACCAGATCCACATCAAAAACACTCATTAAAAGAGACTTCAAAAGAGGTTCTCTAAAAATGATTAAAAACAGCTAAGGGACGTACGTAAAACTTCTAGGTAAAGCTACGTTGCACATGTTGTTCCACAGTTTTACAATACGAATAAAGTATAAAGCTTGAAAAGTGCAAATCTTACAGGCCGGGACAGTAAGAGTAACAGCCAGTAGAGCTCAGTAGGCTGGCCGCAGCGCCTACGTTGTTAAAGGTTACATAATATGTAATGTCTACATCAATATATAGTATTACTGGCTGTACACGTGTAAAAGAAAATGAGATCCTTGATTTCTCTATCGAAAGGCAATGCAAACAGTGTCTCCCCATATGACATTTGGCCAGTCATCAAACTTAAAATCCATCTGGTGGCACGCTTCTGAACTTGTTCAACCTCAAGTTTTAGTGACTTCTGAGCGGGAGATCCGGGATTTCTGTAGCGTAACAAAGGTGGGGTTTCATAATTGCTTGATACTTATAGAGACTTTCTTACTGCCACTTTAGTTAACATGGGACATGATCTCTTTAGCAAACCTAGAAGTTTTTTTGCTTTTGCTGTAATCAGGTGTAAATGTAGGTCTCAGGTAAGCTTGTCCGAAATAACTATACCCAGATCCTTCTCCTCATGCACACGCAGTAAATTGTCAATAAAGAGAACAAATAAAACTGGACCAAGTAGGCTCTCCTGAGGAACTTCCAATGAAACTTGAGACCGTGACCTACACCAGACACCACTTTTCAAATTCTCCACTTAGGTGATCTGTAAACCAACAAAGAAGCGTGCCGCCTTCCGCACCATATCGTTTGAGCTTTTGAAGCATAACTTAGTGATCAACGGAATCGAAAGCCTTAGCCAAGTCCAGGTAGATAACTTCTGTTTGAATATTTTTGTCCACATTTTGATTAAAGGCATTAGAAGATAGCAGCTGTGTAGTGCAGAAGCGATTTAAGTCATGCTGGAGAGGAATGATGAATTGTTTAACATGATTGTTAAGTGTAAAACGGACACAACTTCCTAAGTTCTTGCTAATAATACATAACAAGGAAATAGGCCTATAATTTTCATTCGGTTCCATAGAGTCTTTTATATTCACTGGTGTGACATTGGTCTTTTTTCTATTCAGAGGACTAGGTGTACTTTGCTTACTGCATTCTTTAAGGAGGAATGGCGGAATGTGATATATCGGGCATTTGCATAACTGGTTTATGTTGTTGCGAAAGAACAGAAATATCGCTGTTTACAACGAGACTCGTCGGAGTAAAGGCGGGTGAAAAATAATAAAAAAAAACAATAAAAAAGATCCGCCTTTAATTTTCAACTGGTGTCGTAGCCTCGATGCCTGATTATAGGTTATCACGGAATTTGGTTATAATCTTCCATATATACCTCAGAAGAAGTTCGAATTCGTCC
>NC_133201.1:18746297-18763797 GCF_958299795.1 Porites lutea
TCTGGAAAAGGAAGGAACTGTTACGTTAGATGAATTGTTGCGTGTTGCAAGATCCCAAGAAGCGGTTGATCGACAACTGAAGCAATACAGTACCGACCAAGCAGATAACCAGGTCAATGCAGTGGGTGGCAGGCTGTATGGAAACAAAAATCCCAGGAAAGCAAAGACGTGCTTTAGCTGCGGACAAGAAGGACACTTCAGTCAAGACAAAAAGTGCCCGGCACGTGGTCAAACTTGCAGGAAGTGCGGCGAAACAGGCCATTTCAAAGTTAAATGCCCTCGACTCCATCGGCTAAGCAGGACCCATTCGGGATCTAGAGGACCTGCCTGAGGGTAGCAGAGGCGGACGCGGCAGAGGAGGCAGGAGTGCTGGTGGACTGGGTCGAGGTGGACGCGGACGCGGAGGGCGAGAGACGAACCTCGTGACTGGAAGACCTAGCCCTGGAGAGGAAGACAAAGGAGATTTCTCTGCATCAGGTCATTCGCAAAGACCCGATTATGCCTTTTCAGTGGAACAGGTGAATGATCGCAAGGAACAAAGGGGCGTTTTGGTAACGCTGGTCATTGGTGGTGTAGACGTACCCGATGTTCTCATTGATTCGGGAGCTTCATGTAATGTTATGGGCCAGCAGACCTGGGAGTTGTTAAAGCAAAAGGGGATTAACTGTGAATCTCGCAAATCTGCAAAGGAACTTTTTGCTTATGGTGGTACAGAACCTTTACCGACCCTAGGAACGTTCACGGCAGATGTCACGCTGGCTGGGTTTGAAAACGGAAGTAATGCTGATTTTGTGGTGGTTGAAGGCGATGGTCGCACGCTGTTGGGCCGAGAGACTGCCGAGGCGCTAAACCTGTTGCATATTGGTCCTTTTCAGACAAACAGTGTTGACGGTGGGCGATCGGACGGGGATGTCAGAGAGAAATACAAGCACTTGTTTAGTGGTGTTGGTCTTTTGAAGGGCTACGAGCTTAAGCTACACATTGATGAGTCGGTGAAGCCTGTAGCGCAGCATGTACGTAGGATACCGTTCGGGTTACGCGAGAAGGTGGATGCAAAGCTGGATGAACTTTTGGAGCTTGACATTATAGAGGAAGTGCCGGAGGGGCCGTCAGGATGGATTTCGCCGTTGGTGGTGGTTCCCAAAAGCGATGGCGACGTAAGAGTCTGTGTTGATATGCGTCGTGCAAATGAAGCAATCGTCCGAGAGCGTCACCCAATTCCAACCGTTGAGGAGCTGTTACACGACTTGAATGGCAGTACGGTGTTCAGCAAGATAGATCTCAAGTGGGGTTTTCACCAGATTTTACTCAGTGAGGAAAGTCGCCACATCACTACCTTTGCCACGCATCGAGGGCTTTATCGTTACAAGCGGTTGATGTTTGGCGTAACGTCGGCGCCGGAGAAATATCAGCAGATCCTTAGAGATGTGTTAAGGGGTTGTGCTGGGGTTGCGAACATTGCGGACGATCTCATTGTTCATGGCCATGGGTGTGACGTGGAGGAACATGACAAGCGTCTTTTTGCGGTGTTGGATAGGCTGAGTGAAGTGGGGTTGACGGTGAACGGAGACAAGTGCGAGTTTAGATTGTCAAGGCTTACGTTCTTTGGTCACGAGCTGACTAGTGACGGCATAAACCCATCCGAAGAGAAGATTGCTGCTATAAGAGATGCTAGATCTCCCAAAGACGCAAGTGAAGTGCGATCGTTTATGGGTCTTGTCCAATATTCCGCTAAGTTCATGCCTGACGTGGCGTCCGTGGCCAAGCCTATTCAAGAGTTAACCAGGAAGGGCATCGTGTTTCACTGGGGTAAAGAGCAACAAACAGCCTTTGAGGAACTGAAGCGTCTAATCACCCAGGCAGAGACACTGGCTTATTTTAAGGTTGGCTGCAGAACGCGAATCATTGCCGATGCATCTCCAGTTGGATTAGGAGCGGTTCTCACCCAGCAGCAGGGGGGAATGTGGAGAGTTGTCTCCTACGCGTCGAGGAGCCTAACTGACGTGGAACGACGCTACAGCCAAACAGAGAAAGAGGCACTTGCCTTGGTTTGGGCGTGTGAACGGTTCAACATGTACGTTTCCGGACAGAGCTTCGAGTTGGAAACAGATCACAAGCCCTTAGAGCGTGTCTACTCGCGCACTTCAAAGCCTTGCGCCCGAATAGAGAGATGGGTCTTATTAAGACTACAAGGGTACGATTTTAAAGTGGTGTACCGCCCAGGGAAGACAAATATAGCCGACGCGTTGTCCCGTTTGAACTCCTTGGATCAAGTGGACCATGGAGAAGACTACGACTTTGTCAGAGCCATTGCTATAAGCTGTATACCCGTTGCTCTATCACCTACAGAAATTGAAGAAGCTTCCTATTTTGACGAAGAATTGACGATAGTAAAGAGTTGCGTGAGGTCAGGGGACTGGGACCGGTGTACACTTCCCTCGTATGCACAAGTCAAGGACGAATTATGCGTCTATGGTGAGCTATTGCTTCGCGGCACAAGGATTGTGGTTCCCAAGCTCCTGCGCGACAGGGTGGTGCGGCTGGCACACGAAGGGCACCAGGGTATAGTGAAGACGAAGTATCGGCTCCGTAGTAAAGTTTGGTGGCCGGGAATGGACAAGGAAGTTGAGAAATTTTGTAAAGTTTGTCATGGCTGCCAGGTCACTTCTGGATTTAACCCTCCTGAGCCGATGTCCCGCGTTCTTCCTCCGAGTGCTCCTTGGCAGGATTGTGGAGCAGACCTGCTGGGACCCCTACCCACAGGAGAGAGTATTTTGGTGGTGATCGATTACTACAGTCGTTTCTTAGAAGTTGCTATTCTGAAGTCTACTACAAGTGCCAAGGTCATCGAAGCACTTGCACCCATGTTTGCCAGATTCGGTTTTCCGTTCTCTTTAAGGACAGATAATGGGCCCCAGTTCGTATCCGAAGAATTTGAAGCATATTTACGCGCAAATGGTATTGAGCACAGGAAAACGACGCCGTTGTGGCCTCAAGCTAATGGAGAGGTGGAACGCCAAAATCGCTCGTTACTTAAATGTCTACAGATTGCACATTTAGAAGGAAAGAACTGGAGAACTGAATTGCTTGTATGGTTGATGGCGTACAGATCCACTCCGCAAACGTCGACGGAGACTACCCCCTGTTACATGATGTTTGGCCACGAGGTTAGGTCCAAATTGCCAGAGTTAAGGAGAGAGACGGTCGGGGTGCCAGGCGAAGAAGTGCGAGAGCGGGATTGGTCAAGTAAATTAAAGGGCAAAGCTTATGCAGATCTCAAGAGAGGTGCCACGCCCAAGAGCATACGTGTTGGTGACACAGTACTTTTGAAAGCCGAAAAAACGAACAAGCTGTCTACCAACTTCAACCCTGCTCCTTTTAAGGTGGTTCAGAGGACAGGAACAGAGGTAACGCTTAGGAACGAAGCTGGTGTGCAACTGAAAAGGAACACTGCATTCGTAAAGAAGTACAACGATGGTGTATCCAATGGCAACGGAGACCAAGTGGTACAAGCAAGTTCTACAGTACAGACAGATGAGCCAGGGCCAAGCAGAGTTCCGGAGACGACAGAGGTATCAGGGCCAAGCGGAATTCCAGGGACTACAGGAGTATCTGAAAATTCCCAAGTACAAGCTGGGCATTCTACCGAAAAGGAAGATAACGCAGCGGAAAGGCCTGTGCGGAGGTCGACCCGAACTATAAGACAGCCTACGCGCTATAAAGACTTTGTCCTGGATGTTTAGGACTTCTTTTCCTGTTTTGTCTAGTTTAATTCAAAGACTTTGTTTTGCTGAACATTTAGGGTTTTGCAGCCTTTTAAAACTGCCTTCCTGCTAAATTTGATCAAAGAAGGGAATGTAGTGTATACGATGCTAATGCAAGCGCGTAGAAGCGAGAGAATGAATGTGATGCGATACACACGGGAATTACGTAATTTGCATGTACTATAGATAGCGTGTGTTGTAATTTATTCGAGTCGGTTAGCGTTCTGAGTTCGGAGTGTAACGGTCGTGAATAAAGTGTGTTTTAACCTAACCGCGGTACTACACTACATGTTGAAATACAAGTGAAAAATAAAAAAGCAAATAAATAACAATAAAGATACAAACTAAATTGGCAATTTGAGAGTTGCTCCAATGCTCAGGTCAAAGCGAGGCTAAGTGTGAAGGTATTGGTTTGAAAAATATTTCATATTCTCATGCAAATAAAATTCGGAAAGATTTTACACTTACGCTCGTTTTGAAAGTGAGAGTTTTTGTAACTGTTGGGAAAGAGGAGAAGGTTAAACAGCAGGGCAAAGGATCTTTCACCTTGCTTTGACCAATGAAATTCGTCGGTTACAAATCTCGTCCCCATGGTCCTGTGGCCGCCATATCGAAAAAAGAGAAAACCCTGGGGACGATGTTGCTCACATGTATCATCAGAATCATGGCGTTTAAATCATGGCGGACTCTGGAGCTTAAGGACGGTGCCCACTAATGGGAAGTATTTTTTCCCAGATAATGACTATGTGAGACAAGTAGATCATATCAGGGGCTATTGAAATCCAAAAAGAAAACTGGGGGTAACCACACATTTTTCAGAGATAACTGCGCCTCAATATGGAGAAAGATGCTGAATAGGCGTTTTTTAAAAAAATGGTAAAAAGTTATTTTTTCCCAAAATTTCAGAGTGTACACGTGAACTGGCACAAATGCAACGATAATTGTAACAAGGTTTCAAAATAGGCAACAAATGATAACATAACAACTGCTCTTTATACGTCTTTTTTTGAAATATCAGCACAACTGGGAACTTATCAGCAGCTACCCCTCTCCACGCGTTTGCCTCAAAAATAGTGTAAACGATATTTTGCCCGAACCAAAAATTGATCGTTTGCTGAGTAGGCTTATTACTTTCATTTGGTAAGATAAAAAATAGGGGTTACCACGCGTTTTTAGAAGTTAAATTGGTTGGTTTCGACCTTAACTTAATCGCTTTGGGGGTTATTTACAATTTTCCCCATCCCCTCCCCGGTCAGTTTCACTATTGCTTCACTCAACGCGAAGTACTCTGGGATATCCACAATGGCTAACAGTCAGAGAAAACAACAACACACGGAGGAGAGCAAAAACAGAAAGTGAAGCAGGACATTTCATGGACTCTAAGGAAAACAAATTATATTATTTCATTCAACTGGAGCTTCTCCGTCTCAAACATTTAACAAAAATGTTTGGAGAAGAGCAGTCTCCAAGGTATTAGAGATTACTTGCAGCGCACACATAGAGTAGTATGGCGAGCTCAAGATCCACGGCTGGTGCTGTAAACAAACTCCTATACTGTAGTGGAAAATAGTCGACAGAGACTCTAAGACAGGTACTCCTTCAATCGTTTTTTTACCTGTACATCTCCTCAAGATTTTTTGACTGTAGATGCAATATGGATTGTAAACCTTCTATCGTTTTTTTATCATTTACCGGGTACCTCGATCGAATATGTTATTAAACTTGCACACATTCAATGAGCTTATATCTGTGCTTTGCGCTACCTCTTTCGGGCTTTGCGACAAATGTCATATGACATAAATGATTTGCATAGACTAAAGTTCCATACATGTGCTCTCTTTTAAAAATGCTGAATAGTGTGAAAGTAGTTGTGCCGAATGCGTTTATGTACCCTGATCATATATGCACTGGGCTATAATGATCATTTTATATATTTCGTTTTGGTTTTTTTTTACTCTAGCATTCTGTGTTATGATCATTCACAATTTTTCGTTTATAAATGTTAATTTTAGACTTAACAGTGTCTGTTAAACCTAAGAAAGTCTTAGAATGGAAATACTTAAGTTTATTTTACCTTCCATCTTTAGTTTGTAAACAGCGAAATGGCAGCTATGTCTAAATGTCCAGATTACGTGTGGCGTGAAATTAAACCTTAAGAAATACTATCTACACGACAAGCTGTCAATGTGTCAATAATTTCAAGGCTTAGTAATGCCAAAATGCTTAAATAACAATGATAATAGTAAAAAGCATAAAAACTTTTTATCATTTTTTCCACGATGAAAGCGTTTCCTTTGCGGTCCGCAACTGTTTGTGAAGCTGTGATCTCATGAATTCAAACAATCTTGTGATAGTTTTTTTCTTGTTTGTTCAACAAATAAAAGCCTCGGACTCTCAATAAAAGGGACATCTGTATGTACTCGAACACTGTAAGTCTATCTTCTGGTGAATAATTACATAAAATCTTACAAAATTAAAGAAATATTCGGGAAAGTGTTTATAGCCGATTACTCGATAAAACGCGAAGGACGCGAGTTAAAGGTAAGCTTGCAGTTTCTTCATTAAGCGGAGGACTTAGAGCTATTTTCCTTCTGATTTACTGATCCTTGCCTATTAAGGGATTTGTTAATACCCAAACCCTAAGCGTAACATCTCGAAGCAATAACTTTTGATGTTTTAGAATTGACTTTTGTTTGACTATAAAAATGTTCGGTCAGATCGATCATACGTAGAAATAGCAACATGCACATAATTCTTCGGTTTCCAAAGAACTGAAAAGGTAGATAGAAATTATTTTTCATCGGTTGAAAACGACGTATCTTTTCCACAAGAAATAACCCGAACCTCCCAGACTTACAGGAGACAAAATCAGTCCTCGTGTCTTGCGTGTTTCCCATTTCTGTCGCGTCGCGCGCGACTTCCTTGGCATGCGCAAAAAATGTGCGCAGTAACAATAGTGGGCACCGTCCTTAAACATCCAAGGTGTAATAATTTCGCTATTTTTGCATTTCTCGTGAACGTTTTTTGGCTAGAGATGTCAAAAGTGGTCTGCTACGATGTTAAAATGGGAGACCGTTCAGAATTTCAAAAGGTATGGTTGTATTTTCGTGTTCGATACACCATGGAACCTAAAATTGTTCGATGCGATATGAAGTAATATATCAAACATGAGATGCAGTGTTTCATCACCAGATGAAACACCGAGAAGAGAGTTGAAAATACGACGCGCAGCGGAGTATTTTTGACGAACTTCGAGGTGTTTCATCTGGTGATGAAACACTGTGTCGAATGTTTGATATTTCTTCTCAAACAAAATCATTTTTGGAGGAGAAATTAAGGATGCAAATACTAAGCAGTGTTTCATCCGATTTCCAAACACTCATTAAACATTAATTTCCTTTGTATTTTCTTAATGAATTATTAATGAGTTTGAGAAGCTAAGATAACGGTTATGCCGCTTTCCCACCGATTTCTTATACATGTGCTTGTTCCCCTGAATTTGCAAGGTAATTCATTGACGATTATGTCATTACCCTTTTTGAAATTAATTGTATGTGCTCATCGTTATAGCCACAGAAGAAAAATCTTATCAAAGTGATGTGGGATGGATATCTGCGAGGTGTTCACCAGCAACTGCAAAGTGATTCAGGTACATACATGTACTAGGAAATGTGAATGTTAGGTTTCATTTCATTTTTTCCTTTTCCTCTGCTTCTTGCTAAAATGTTTCATTTATAAGTGAATCGATCACTGTCACTAAAAACACCCATTTGTTAAGCAAATGAAACTTGATGTTTTCAAAGCTCGTACACTGCACTGTCGTTACCACAACAAGGAATGACGTACAATGAGCGTATACACTGATAAACTATGAGCTACAATGAGCTTGAATGACCTACAAAAAATTAATATCGACCTACAATGAGGTACTAGTTCCTGCTTGTTCTTTAAACATTACATGATGTAGTGTATTATGCAGGTTTAAAATCTTGAGGCCAGTTTTTTGGAATGGCTTCAAAATCTCTGATACAGATCAACTCATTCTTGCAGTAATATTTAGGTTTGTGGTTATTTGGTTTTAAAAAATTGGACGTGAAGTTTAGCCTTGCCTATTGTTTTTTCTTTTAATTATGAATTATGAATGAGTTTTTGAAGACATGAAACTAGCTAATGACCTGCCATGAGTAATAACCTTATCAATTGGCAGCTCTAAGGACAAAATTTAGAGACATTTTCAAGAGAAATTCAAGGAAAAGATCATGGTGAAAGGTTGGTTGGGCTTCTGTGTAAGCCTTTGCCTTTTTTCTGTTTTCTGTGTAAATATCTATCACCTTGCATACTACTGAAGAATTTCATAAACTTGATGTTACATATCAGTTGTGCACTGTCATACAACGCTTTTAGCCTAATGCATGAGAGCCCAAATTATGACAGCAATAATTGCTGTCATAATTTTTTTTTTTTTATTCATTTAATGTTGGCAAGCTTTTCTCACGCACGCGGAGCAATTGTTGCCATTTATCAGTTCAGTAAGATCCCTACATCTAATATGAAACTTAAACCTAGATGGGCTGTTCGTTTCAGTGATGTTTTATCTAGCTTGTTCCATAAAAAGGGTCCAAGATATCTAAGAGAGTGTTTACCATACAATACAGAATTACATCTAGGAATATCGAAATTGTGGTTTCTAAAATTATATTTACAAGACTTAGTGCTGAAAATGTCACAAATGAAATCAGGAACTAGCCTATATTTAACCTTGTACATGAGTATAACTATGTCTTGTAATCTCCTATTCAGAAGGCTTGGTAGTTTAGCACAATCTAATAAGTTCATATACGTTTCTGAATGTGAGTTATAAACTATCCTTAGTGCCCGCTCTTGAATTCTTTCAACCTTTCTTGTATCTGACGCCTTACAGAAATGCCATGTGAGATGACAATAGGTGAGATATGTAATATGTACTATAAGTAATAGTTTAGCCTTCGTAGTAATTAAATTTCTTAACCTGGCGAGAACGCCCACCCTTTGACTGGCCTTTTTGCATAATTCGTTAATATGTTGGCTAAAAATTAGATTCTCGTCGAAGTTCACACCCAGTAGCTTGATATTATCTGTTGTCTTAATCGCTTGAACACCGATCTTGATGTTAATCTGTTCAGTTTCATTACGTCGTTTAATCCCTATGGCGTTAAGTTTTTCTGGGTTGGACAGTAAATAGTTGTCCTTATACCATTTAAGGGCAGAGTTTCCTTCCTTTTCCATATTAGTACACATAATGGACATATCGCTGCCAACTATATACATCTGATGGTCACCAGCATACATATTTGAATTTGCAATCTCATTTATGTGATACGATAGATCGTTTTGGTACAAGTTCCACAGTGTTGGACCAAGGGAGGATCCTTGAGGGCATCCACCTTTCATCACATTCCAGTCACTAGTAGCTTTGCCAACTTTCACCCTGTTGAGCCGGTCTTTAAAATATGAACGCATTAATTGCAATGATTTGTCATTAAAACCGTAAGCAGCAAGTTTGGCCACAGTTAATGAGGGAAGAACTAAGTCAAAGGCCTTAGACATGTCCATCGATAACAAAAGTGCTTTCTGTTTGTTATCCAAGGCTAGTCTCCAATGTTCCACCCAGCTAATTAAGGTATCAGCCACCCTTCAGGACCGTCGGCGCGCGGATCGCTGTAGCGTTAGTTGTTTTTATAAAAACCCCTATAAACCATATATTTTTTAAAAGCTTAATAATTCCAGATTATGGATTTGAACTAACAAAAACGATTTACTTAAATGTGTTTCAAAATTGAAACGCTTTGTGTAAAAGTACACGTCTCTATAAATCATGTTCCACTCCCGCCGCAAATAAACGGAAGAAAACAATTAACACTGCATTCGCTTCTCAACACGTTCCACTTAAAAACCGTGTCTCAGATTTTTGACAAGTGTGTTTGTTTTTCTTTTATTAGCAAATGAAGTTGGGGAAGGCAATTAGTCAACACTCCCTGTGGAAAAAAAGCTCTAGCTTTGAAATGAAAAGGAGTATTAAAATTCGCAGACACGGTTTTGTAGAAGAGATCTATGGCATCACTCTGGCCAAATTTTAGCCAAATTGATTGAAAGGCTGCCGACTTGGAGTTCAAAACGTACGAGTCGATCGGCAAAATTTGCGTTCGGAGATAAAATAGAAAATACATTTTTGGCGGCATCCTACCTGGAATGAGATTATAACACCTAAATGTTTATTCTGATTGATATCAGAGAGGGATCAATTTTCTCTAACAATAGGATTTTGACAGGTAACATGTAACAGGAACAAACTTTCGCGGCAAGCAAGTGAACAGTTTAATTCTCCGTTGGAAAACTTCCACTCTTTTACACCACGAGAAGCACGATTTAATTCTTTCTCAAGCAAAAGTTTTGCCTCTCCTTCGATCTTTTTTGTATGATCCGCCCAGGCATTTTTGTTGATCAGCACCAGGCCGAGGAAACTAAAAAACTTTGAAGCCACCGAATGTTCACCACCGATTGCTCGAAGGCCAAGAACTGAGGCCCAGTTTATTTCAAACGCTCTGCTCTTCTCGGAAGAATTAAAAACAGAATTTGTCTTGTGCGACAGACAGCTCTCATTCTCGCACTGGATTCTCCAGGTAGAACCAAGTCTATGCTTAGTCGCTACATTTTCCATGACTTGGACTCTTCCCTGGCAAAATCGACAAGATACAGACTCGTTTAGTTTCTCAAGCAGCTTTTCCGCTCGATACGATAGCTCGACCGCTTATTGTTTTCCACGTTCTATCAGCAGATATCAGCAGATGGGGTCGATGAGCTTAATTGGCTTTCTTCATCTGGTTCTTCAAGCTGGATTTTGGAGCAGCTGGCACTCTTAGTAACTGCAGCATTTTCGCTTTTCTGAATATCCAACTCCTCGAGCCACTTCTCTTGCTGATAAAATGAGCCCTTATCGCTCTCTGCCAATTTTGCGGCCCATTCTTTGTCAAACTCGCTCTTCGATTTCTTTTTCGCTCTCGGTTTCGATGACGAAAACGGACACGACCTTTTCTTTTTTTTTGGCGGCATTTTTACCAAAGCAAACGCTAAATATCCACGGAGAATAATACTAAAGGCTATAAACAACCCGAAGACAATTTGCACGTGTTGTGCATACCTATTTGAAAACGTTGAAACCTCAAATATGGAAAAATGGCAGTTTTAAGGGTGGCTGATACCTTAATGCAGTCTCACAGCTGTGTTTTTTTCTATAAGCTGTCATTTTAGAGTACATGGTATGATCGTAGCTTGCCGTTATCTGTTTACATAGTAGATGTTCAAATATCTTGCCAATTAGTGGGAGGACTGTAATTGGAGGGTAATTTTGGATCAATTGTCTCTCTCCCTTCTTGAACACAGGTGTCCATTCACCCATTTCCCATTTAGTAGGCCAACTACAGTCTTCAACGCATTGATTAAATATGGACTGCAGAGATGGTGATATGGCATGTGAGATTTCTTTAAATATTTTTGGTGGTATAGCTGAATCCTGGAGACTTTTTAGTGCTTATACTCGCAAGCTCCTCATTAGCATTATGCTCTGTGACTGGCTGAAATTTAAAGTCGATATCCAGTTGTTCCTTTCTTATGGCGTTTATGCTAGTGTGATTTTTGTGATCTTCTTAGCTGAGGTCAAGTACATGATTTCCCCCAATGGTGTAGGCTATATTAGTAAAGTAGTGAGCAAACTTGTTAGAAATAATGCTCTCATCAGTTTCAAGAGAGCTTTCTTCAGCTTCTAAGGTGATAGTGTTACTCCCTTTAGACTTGCCAAGAATTGGTCAAAATGTCTTGAAAAATTCCCATGGTTTTTGCTTTAAGTCATCTGTTTTCTTCATCCAAAACTCTTTGATTGCCTTCCTGCGCTCCTTTGTGGCTAAATTCCTGTACTTTTTCTTGAGCTCGTAATTTTCAGTGGTTTTGTTTTTTGCATACAGTTGGGCATATTTCCTTTTCCTTCTGATGGCCTTTTTTCCATTCTAATGTCATGTATGGTACATCGATTTCCCGTACTCTTTTCTTCCTCAGTGGAGCATGAGCGTCCACCACATAAGTTATTAATCCATTCCAATAATCAACTCTATCATCAATATCATTGAAAATTTCTCCAACCTGCCACGGGGCATTAGCCAATTCCTCTGTAATAGGTTCAAAGGTATTAAAATGCTTTTTAAATTCCTGGACATGATTGTTTTTGGCTGGTGGTGTATAGTTTTCTCGTTTAATATACCATATATCAGGCAGTGATCACTGATTTCTGGATCAAATGTCCCCGATTTAATAAAATAATCATGCCTGTCTGTGAGCAGTACATCAATCAGCGTAGACGAAACATTAGTAATAAACATTGTTTGTTTTGAGGCAGAAAAGTGAACAAAGCTTGTTCAAACAGATGTGTACATGTATTTTTGTTTCATTTGCTATTGATTCTATTTGTGTAGATTAGTTCTAAGCATGATCGTAATTGTCTATGTTGAAATTGATCTACAGCTTCGCTTTGTACATTATCTAAAAAATACATTGTGAATCTAATATTACTGTACCAAGCATGATGATGTTTATGGTTAACTAGATTTTTCATTGGTCCAATGATCATCTCTACTGTACAGTTTCTGTGATCGCATAGGTACATGGTTATCATTAAGTGCATGTTGTATGTAGCTGTCTATATCGGTATTTGAATGATTAATTCTGATATCTATTCATTTGACTGGAAATGTATACAGTGCAACGATTCTGTGTTTACAATACATGTATTAAAGGGTGAGGGAAGACATACATGTACACGTAAGATCTTTGCCATGCGAGGTTGTTGATTATAATATAAACCAAATTACCCTTCAGTACTAAAGCACGTGTTATTCTTGTATGCAAAGTTTATTTCCATAAATGAATACTGAGTTGACACAGTTATGGGTCTTGTTTTGAAGAGTTTGAACTTTTGCTCAGCAACAAGGTTTTGATTGCAGTTCAAAGTACACCATGAAATGTCTTTAACATAATTTTGCACTGAAGTTATACACGTAAACTGATTAGATTCTATGAGAATTTGAATTAGGAAAAACTGTTTTTTCTTGTGTCACCTGGGATCAGCTCAATATACAGTCGAACCTCCACATGCGACCGCCACCCATAAGCGACTGCCTTCCCAAAACACCAAAAACGTTCTCAGTCAAAGCCTTATGCTGGAACCTCTCATAAAGGACCACCTCCCGTAAGCAACTGCGACCACTTTTTTGGCTGACAGTTTTAGAATTTTCTATTGTCAGGGTCCGAAATGAACTTTTTAATACGGGCGCCAACTGGCGATTAAGTATAAATTTTTGGTCGCCAGAGGGCAAATTGTCGTCGCCAAAAATTCCCCCTCCCTTTTTCAAATAAAAGTTTAAACACGAATAAAAAATGTATGGTATGGAGGTTTTTATGCTCAGAAAATTGCACTACTTCTGCTCCCGATACCAGAAAGCAACCGTAATTGTACGAGTGACGTCTTATTTTTTCCACAAATCGCTTTTTGGAGATATAAAGCTATCTGACCTAGAACGTAGGAACAGAAAGCTGTCTGCTCATGACTGCACTGATCATCAAAACTCTATTTTCTTCTGATAACTACCACGAAACACGTAACATAAACACGAGTCAAGCTGCCGTGTTGCTCGTACCGGGCCACAACTGTGCCACATCCACAAAGTACATAACGTACTTACCATATTTCAGCTGAAAACAACATGGCGGCGTGGAAACGTTCAACTTGTATTGATCGTAGCTGCTGTGGAGGTATTATTACAGGAAGATTCGTTTCACTTTTAATTAAAAAATATCAGCAGGACAAAAAGGAAGACACCTGTTGGCAAATAGCTTCAATGTTTCAATTCTTAATCAGTTTCTCTGAACGTTAAAGTCCACAATAACAACCAGCTTTACAAGTCGCTAGCTAGCAACCAGCTATGAAATTCTGGTCGCCAGGACTAAATTTTTAGTCGCATTGGCGACAAGGAAGGTGCAATTTCGGACCCTGATTGTTTTCAACCTCCGATAATGGCGACCACTTGACACTTGGTCTTACTAAACAGTGAAGTACATTGTAAAAATGGACAAAAAGGAATTTATTCTTTGGCTTTCATTATTGTTTACAGATCTATTACACTGTGTTTATTAGTTCAATCTATAACTACAATATTTAACAATTATTCCTCGAGCCCGAATGGGCTCTGAGTCAATAGCCCATGAGGCCTTCTTAAGCTAGACTTTAGTCCCTTTTTGCCGCCAAAAAGCCCACGCTTTTCACTACTAGTGGGCTATAACATATAGCCTAGTAGTAGCTCAACCAATCAGAATGCAGCATTGATAATAGACCACTAGTTGGATTTTACTAATAACCATTACCCTTGAGAAAAAGACTCAGATTTCCAGGTTTCAGTTTAAGAAGTTTAGTTTTTGTTCGTCAGGTGTCTTATGAGCTGTCACATAGAATAGCTAATGATTTTGTCAATAAAACTACTATTAATTGGCAGGGGAAAGGAAGCTTTCATAATTTTTTTTGAATAAATATACCACTCCATTTTTTGTTGACTTTAAAATTTTGCTCTTGCGGTCCGACTTTCGTAAGCGACTATCAAGCCTTTGCATATTGGGTGGTCCCTTACAAGAGGCTTGACTTTAATTTATTTCTTTTGTTTTGCTAAGTAATTAAAATTTTGCACATCCATGTAATGCGACTCACAAATGCCTGGCAAGTTTTCTGTAAACAAATGAGCACAGTAACATGTCTTTCAGGGTAGAATTCATTTTGAGAACTCCGGTTTCGAGGGTAGGACTCGATTGATGAGTTTCAGTGTCGTGAGCTTAAAGAAACTTTAAAAACAAAGAAAGTGAATACTAACTCAGTTACGAAAATACGGTAGAATTTTATTACAACAGTACAGTGTAAATATTTGTTCAGCTTATTATTCAGCCAAACTTTTAGCTTCTTTACCATCACATTTGCAAATTATGTCTGTACTGTACTGAATTAGAATTATAATACCTACAAAGACATTTATGGCACCTGAATTTGACTTTGATCGAAACAAAAGATGTTAATCTTGTTTTCGTAGCAGCACAGGAAAGAATGTGAGAAGAACTGTTGGTACTTGTATTCCATTTCCACAGAAATAATGGCTCATTAGTACAAAACTCAGGGCCAGTGTAAGTAGCACAATAGACAGGATCCAAGGACTTCAAAGGAACAGAATCTTCGATGGAAGAGTTTTGAGTTTTTTGTTCCTTGAGTGTACAGTGGCGTTAGATATCGACTGGCTGGGTTAATGCTGTCCGATGACGCGTTCTAGTAGGAATAAAACTAGGAGAAATAATGGACCCGGCAAAAGCGTAGCCAACCCTCATTATGCTCATTATGCCTTATCAAAGTTGCTAGCAATACAAGACCATGCTCAAAATGTGAAGGAACAACTTTGAATGGAGGGGAAGAGGGAGGTGAACATTATATGGCACACAAGTGCGACTAGCTGCAATTTGAAGTACATGTAAGAAAGGCCAGTTTTTTGTCGGAGTGTCTCAACATTTTTGCAACTGGTTGTAGCATACACTGTACTAAAATTAATACCACAAAGATTTGTACATGTAATGCATGCTCATATAGTGAATGAATCAGTGTTAATTTAAGCTTTAACCTTACACTGTATATGTAAGTACAGGTGTAAGCAAAACGTTTTTGACCAAAAATAAGTAAATCTTATTAAGTTTTAATTTTTGTGTGGTTTATTAAAACAAATTTGAAATGATGATAATTTATTTGTTTGTGCTCAGATACTTATTAAAGGAATAATACATTGCTTTTGCCTGTTTCCTTGAAATTGAGTGCATCAGTTTCACTCAATTTCTTTTTGGTCATGGGTGTTGGAATTTACTTCACTCATCAAGATGAATAATTATACTTTTGTCTGTAGATATTCTCCACACTGTTTTCCTTACATTTCCTATCTTGGTACTGATGACGAGAATTTGTTTAACATTGAAGACTTTATTTTCTTAGTGATAATGTTTTGTTATTCTTAGAACCTTTATGTTTGATTAACCTGAGTGATGAATTGTTTTAACCTTTTAAGCCCTAACAGTGATCAGCATCAAATTTCTTGTAATATTAATTATTTTATAAAGAAGAGTACATATAGTGGTCAAAACAGTTTTGTTCAGATTTAAGAACCTTAATTCCTGACATACATGAACAATAACAGATCAGTATTCTAAATTACAGGACCTGAATTACTTTTTTTAATTATTATCTGCCATTCAGCATCTGTACCTCACCAATGTTTCTGTTGTTATAACACAAAATGGTCTGATTTGTTGGGTTTTGGATATATTTGCTTATGAGTACACTGCAAGCTGGAGAAAGCTGGCAGGCGCTTACATGTAATACATACATGTATACAGAATTAATGATTCTCCTCTTTCTGAGGGTTGGTTTATAATGGCATAGTTTCTCATGGTAAGGTTAAAAATGAACAGTTACATGTACAAAAGAGAGATGGAAAGGAAAAGTTTAGAAGTTTCTTGTGTTCTTGATGTTGGAAGGCAAAAAATTTCAAGTAACTACAAAATAATATTAGTAATTTTTGCCTCCAAGAACTAGCTTAATCATTTTCTTTGTTTTCTTCACAGCAGAGAGCATATCCATTTGTGAAACACAACCAAGATGGCAATTGAGAAAATTTTTAAAGGATTTAAGGTACCTGATTTGAGCATTACAGTCAAACAATGTCTTGAAATTAGAATTTGTTATTAGAAATCATACAGTGAAGAGTAAGAGAATTTATGTTGACTTGAAATACTAGACCAAAAATTAAAACAGGTAAACAAAATATTCAATAAAATATTGCTGATCATTTTGTAGGTATCATGTACCACTACAGCATACTGTTTGATCATGAGTTAACATACTGTCACCTGTAATACACAGGCTGTATAATTTGTAGTAGACAGTGTAAATTAAGCATAAAAGTTGCTGCTGCAACATTGTAGTGATGAATTTGTCTGTGTAAGTGCTTAAAGGAACCTTGCCTAATGTTCTCAGTATTTTTTCTATTGTTTATTTACAAATACCCTTAAATTGATATAGTGGAATGTTTGACTGTTTAAAAATTCGCCTTGGGTACATGTTTGACCCATACAGGCTTGGAAAATGCAACCAAATTCAAAGAGAAGTAATGGCTCGGTTTTATATTTCATGTACATGTACATGTATGTAACAACAAATTAATATTAACTGTATGAGAGTATTTTTATTCTTCTACGGTCTTTGTAAATGTTGGGGGCGGGGGTAAAGGTTAGTGTTTCAGTCAGCCATGTTGATTTTTTTCCTTTATGTACAGTGGAAAGGGTAAGCTGATCCTTTGACAAAGGACAACAACAACTACTAAAGTTTATTAGGGACAGAGCATTATTTTAAGCAAATTTTTGAGAGGGGGCATTTTTGGCCTTTGTAGCTGGCAGGATGGTAAGTGGCACAAAGTTTTGGTAGAGGAGCTGTAAAGCCATGTGGAGAATAAGGAGGAGATGCTCACTTGTAGCTTTGCCGCCAAAACTCTCAAGCACAAAAACAATCTGGCCAGTTACATGCAAGCTCAGATTTTCAGGCTGGAGAACTTGTTCTTTTTTTTTCTGCCTACATGCCT
>NC_133201.1:18768797-18818797 GCF_958299795.1 Porites lutea
TTACATAAAACTAAAGTCATTCTTCTTCAAAAAGCCGCGCATAGGGTTTTTAGAACTTGGCTTTTGGACTGCAGGAAAGCAAGCTTTATCAGCGCTACCTGGCTTAATGTGAGCTTTTCTTAGCCAACTCGCATTCATATTTGCCGCTTCGCTGATTATGAATAAGTAATGATGTCCCTAAATTCTGCGGGATGGTTTGGAAGAGGTGTAAATAGGTCATTTCCGAGTTCCCTAAGGTTAAGCGCTCAAGGGAAAAAGAAAAACGCGTGGGGGAAAAGGGAAGGAAGAGCCTGCTGTAAGAGCCAGTGTTTTGTATTCCGCCCACCAATTTCCGTACTAATCCGATCACGACAACTGTAAATACATGACCAATCACAAGTATATAGGGGCGCTTCCCAGCATGGTTCAAACTGAATTACTTTGTTTACCAGAACGAGCAAAATAAAACATTTTTACTGTTCTGGTTCCCGTAGCAAACACGACAAACAATGATCAGTTTCGTGTGAATGCACAAAACCTTTGGTCTTGCCTCATCAAACACAATGGTCGCAAAAAACGGAACAGTCGCCAGCCTGAGAGGGGAATAATTTATGAAAAGGGGAAGGGGGAATTCGGGCGCGCGAGGGAGAAAGGAAAGGAACGCCTGCAAGGGGACCATTGTTTTCTCCATTTTTCACACTCAGATTCTGAGCGTGAAAATAGTGATTGGTCAGAATTAATTAAATGTCAATCTTCGACTTGATACCTTTTTCAGATTGGTTGAAAACAACATCATGCCATTTGAGTAACTAAACATATGTTGTTAGTGAAGCGTGATGAGATTTCGCTACGGGAATTCATCGTTAGAAGGCATCAATTTCAGCTTGAAAGGAGAATAGAAAAAAGCAGTTAAAGAACCGTATGAAGGAAAAGGCCTGCCAGCAGATGCGTTTAACTGACTGGTTTTGAGACGTATCATCTCCCAACGGCTTGTCGGTTTTACTCACCGGAGGAAAGAAAGGAAAATCATGCTGCCAGCAGATGCGTTTAACTGACTGGTTTTGAGACGTATCATCTCCCAACGGCTTGTCGGTTTTACTCACCAGAGGAAAGAAAGGAAAATCATGCTGCCTTTGTGCTTGTTTACTGCTAACTGACCCGCGTTATCAACGGCAAAAATAATAATTACGGTTCTATTATCCGTTCTTTAAGGAATATTTGTTTAAATGCTTTAAGAAAAATCAGCTTCATTAGCCCAATGACACCTTAAAGCAATGATTTTCAAATTCCGCACGCACACACACAATGCAAAAATTCATTCGGCAAACAGTTTGTTACGAAAAATTGTTGCGTGACTGTTTGCTAATTTAGTCTAGAATATTCTTGCATATTAATTAGTTTCGCATCATAGTGACTAAGCAGTTTTATATTCTAATTCGCTACCCCGTTCAAACGGAGTCTATCTTTTTGTCGAGGGTCGAGGGTTCCATGTCGAGGGCGAGGGTACCATGTCGAGGGTCGAGGGTAACATTTTTTTTCCAATTTTTTTTTTTGGAAAAGGTAATAATCGATGCAATCAATGTCATTAAAACAAATAAGAAGAATTTAAAAAACAAATGGTGTGTGAACATCTTCTAGTTGTTGGGGGGGGGGGGGGGGGATAGAGAAAAGCTCCGGGACATCCATAAGGAAAATGTGATGTTGTTGTTGTGTTGTTTTATTAATCGATATTAAAATAGCACGTGGACATTCGAATTCGCTTAAAAGTAAAGAACCTTCTCCCTTCCTGTGAAGGTAGACAGGTTGTGCCTAAATAAAAATGTCATAGAGCTTAGGCAGGGGCACCGAACGACTGTTTTCTGTAAAGTATCTGTCCGGAGAAGCAAAAATTGCCTACAATTTTCTGTTACTTGAGGAAGGCTAAAAATTTCTAGATGGCCGTTCCATTCAAGTACGGTTTTCGTAGCTTATCTAATTAATTCCCTACGATTTTCTAAAGTTTAGTTTTTCACATTTCAGTCCCCAACTTAGCCTATTTTTCGTAGAAAAAGGAAATCTAAAATTTTCGGATTAGAAAATGCGATGGAGAGAGGAATCAGAAAAATTCTCACTTTCGTAAAACCTAAAATTGCATCTAAAATTTTCGGGAAAATAATACTGAGGCCCTAAGTGATTTCGAAAAGATTCAAGTTGCCCTCGGATGACCGAACAGATACAACTTTTATAGCGCCGCTTAGAATGCATTTCTAGAGATTTGAAAGTACTCTGGATAAGCGAAAAAGTGTTTGGGTGCCCCTGCTTCGCGGCTTATATTTCAGTCACGTCTACCTCTTCTCTGCCTTGCTTGGCTGTTCAGTGGAGTAGTTTGAATATGGATATTTCACCGATTCTTGTTTTTTAAGCTATCCCACTGTATGCGACCGAATTGTCGTGCTTTCAATGAAGTAAATACTCGCCATGAAATTTTAAAATACAAGTCATCGATAATCACCGACACCGGAAATCGTGACCTAGGTACGTAGGTGCGTAGCTAGAAAGATAATTTAGATGGTTGAGTCGCGCCGCAATAATAAACTCCTTTAATTACCAACGTTATGTTCTGCAGCTTAAAAAGTGTATCACTGCAGAAATTTGAAACACCCTGAAACACAAAAGGAACGCAAAACGATCCAAAACCAACACTTATCGACGCAGTTGATGGCGGCACAAGGACAATAGGAAGTCAACTAATTTTGTACACATCCGTTATCCCTAGTGTGCATTTCAAACAGAAATCAGAGGTGTCTGCGCAAAAACTTTCTTCACAACGGCTTCAGCGATTATTTCCTATTTTGCACGAAAAGGGGAGCTCTTATTCACGAACAGCGATCAGATTGAAGCAGACCGATTATGCGAACTTTCAAAAACAGAAAAAAGAGTGTACGCTATATGAATATTTAAAGAAAAAAAAATTCCGCAAAAGACAGACTTGGAATACACTGTTCAGTTTCTTACATGATGTTAAAAGTAGTAAATTTACATCAGAAACCACGGAAAAATTGTACAGGAATGGCCTAGCTGGCATTGTAACATTGCAACAAAGTCGATTTTTTTCGGGAATAAAAAACTTGTATTCACGGTTCACGATAAACGGCATTATCGCAGTACTCCGTTTTTTCCTATTCATGTCCAACTTGGCAAAACAACAGATCTTTAGTAGAAATGTGTCAAATGTAACGCAATTAATTGGATCAATGGGAGACATGGACCGTAGGTCTGTTTTTTTTCCTATTCACGTCCACCACGTCCACGTTCACAAATAAATATGACCGATCGTGGCCTAGAAAGATATATTGTATTTTAATGGCAAAGCGACGGCAAATGCCGATGTTCACCTCACCGAAAGTCGCTACCAGGCATTATTCTATTTTAAACCTCTGCGTTAGTGGGTGGCGATTTCCATGCGAGTTCGCGCGTTTTATTAAATAGCTCTGCATAAAGATAGACTCCAACGATTGCATTGTTCGTTTATGACACATTTTATGACACATTTTACAACGCAATAAGAGTTTTTTCCTTTCATTCTTGTTTGTTGGACCAGAAATTCATAATTCAACGCATTCATTCTTGTTTTACGACATTTTAAATTTTGTTTACAACATTTATTTAAAAATCAGTGTTTTCAAGTAACGTGTTCTGTTCGTGGTATGGGTTTCCGGGGTGTTATAAATGTAATTCTTCGAAAACAAATTGGGATGTCCCTGAACTTTTCCCTATTCCATCCCCCCCCCCCCCCCCCCCCAACCAACAACAACTAGAAGATGTTCAAGCGCCATTTGTTTTTTAAATTCTTCTTATTTGTTTTAATGACATTGATTGCATCGATTATTACCTTTTCCGAAAAAAAACATTGGAAAAAAAAATGTTACCCTCGACCCTCGACATGGTACCCTCGCCCTCGACATGGAACCCTCGACCCTCGACCCTCGACAAAAAGATAGACTCCTCAAACGAATATAAAACATTTATCATGTAACAAGCAACCTCAATTGGGGTGTGTCAACACGAGCCGTGTGCGACCCCCTTTATTATGCCTTCATCAACAGAATGGATGGAAATAATACAACAAACAGAATGAAAACTCGGAAATGTAAAAAATTACAGCAAGAAAAACAACCCAACAAAATGATCTAAACTATGCTCGTATAGCAATGATTCATACAAAACGTTCTAAACTTTTTTAAACTACGTCTAAGAGAAACCCCTGGTCACTGGGTATTTAATTTTGAGGGCGTAGAGACGGTCGTAAGACGCGAATGAATATAAATGAGAACAACTCAAATATATAGCCTACCGCTAATGAAGCAACAGAACAGCATACCATGTAACACCCCAAAGAAAAGGTTACATAACCCATGATAAATACATTTATATTCTAATTCGCTACCCCGCTCAAACGAATATAAAACATTTATCATGTAACAAGCAACCTTAATTGGGGTGTGTCAACACGAGCCGTGTGCGAACTAAAAGAACGGGAAATACGCAAAATTAAATACCCAGTGATAACGAAACCGACAACAATGAATGAACACTATCCTTAATGTAACCGTCTTTTGCCTTGTCTGATTTCCAACGGCCGTGTCTTTTAAACAATCTGTCAGGCACTCGAGCATTAGCAGCAGCGGAGGCGCCTCCGGCCCTAAGGCTATGGAGACCGTAGTCTTGCTTTGGAAGGCCGATGGAATCGAAAGCGCTAAGCACTATCTCCCGCGCTCTAGTATAAGACAAAGGAACAGACCCGCGCAATTTATAAGCTCCGGTACTGCGAAGAAAAACAAGAGGGCGAAAAATGAACTCTTCGCTGTCTGCTGAAAAAGAAGCGGCCACAAAATATCGTTGAACTAATAAATACGGACATGTATGCTTGAAAGTTTTAGCGATAACAACCCAAGCCCCATCCCTGTAAACGTCAGTCTTACTTCGATGAACAAAGATTCTCATAAAAGAATCTTCAAACTGAAAATCACACCTGCGTAACTGAACCAACTCGTTAAAGCGAAAAAACCCTGCATAACCTAAAACGCACAAAGTAAGCACTCGTAAATCAGACAAACTAGCTGAAGACTATCCATACTTAGAAAATAAAAGCTGAATAGCCTCGGGGGTCACAGGCTCTTTCTTTTTAACAGGGATACTGAGAAGCCTCTTAGCAGATTCTATTAAAGGGTAAAACTAACGAGGAATTACAGGGGTCCGGTAGACCTGCCAAATCATGCACCCACTTGAGCCCATAATGGACTTCGTCAATAGTACTGCAAGAAGCAGATTCTTGAATCAAGCTAAGAAAGAACAATGAAACGTGCACACTAGAAGCGGGAAATATAACAATTTCTTTAAACTGAGAAGCCCATTTTCTCCACGTATTGAAGCCCTTTTCGTACTTCCTCGCGGTACTGTCGGCTTTGGATTTAAGAAGAACTGCGGGGAGATCTTGAACCAGTGCCCGGAGTCGCCCGTCTTCAACCTGTTGAAAATTAGGCTGCAAGGCATCTTTGAGAACTTCTACGAGGATAAGAACAAAAATATATGGCAAAATTCCTCAGTACACGCACTGGGAGTCAATACAGCAATAAAAAATGGACGCTTGGTAATGCCTCTGACCGGATGCAAAACTATTTAAGGCCGAATGGGCCAACTCAAAAACGACGGTAAAAAAGCCACTCGGCGAGCTAGTTTCATGCGAAACGAGGACAAATGAACCGACGAGCGGAATAAAAAACACGTGAGCCAACATAAAGCCACTCGGCTTGAAAAAACTAAGGCCCCTTAGCGCCAATTCTGACTGCCAGCACCGCGCTGTTAAACCTGTCTGAACCAATGAATGAATCTTTGTAACACCCAAGGGCAAAAATACCTGAGGGGTCGGGAAAATGAATGTACTCAAGGACGTACGGTTGGAATTGAACAGCATTTGCGAACAAGAAAGGCCAAAACACATTAGACGGCCAATAAGAAACGACTAAAGTACCAACCGCACCGCATACAAGGAGATGCTGAACCGCCCTAGTAATGCAGTGGACGGGAGAGACTAGCCAATTATTCTCTCCATTCCACGAGATTGAAAATGCGTCAACAGCTTCAGTGCCGGGTACGCGAAACCTAGAATTGAATCTGGGAAGATGGGCGTTGGCAGCATTCGCAAACCTGTCGACTGTATGTGGGCCCCAAAGGTGGTCCAAGTGTGCGAAGAACTCGGGGGTTGTATACCTGTCATCGAAGCCTACAATGTGGCTAATCGCATCAGCACAAGCATTAAGTTCCCTGGGAACCCACTGGGGAATAAGTGTAATATTGTAAGTTCGACAAAAATAGAAAATATCAAGCGCAATAGAATGCAATTCTGCACTAGGACTCCCTATCTCCACAACACGAACGGCCCCTTGGCTGTCAGAATGCCACTTTACACACTTACCCCGAACCGAGGCTTTGAACGCACCTAAGGCAAATTGTATAGCCTTAAGTTCTATCCAGGTAGAGCTCTAAGCTGCTTCGCAAGCAGTCCACATACGATGGGACACCTCATTAGTGCCCACAACAAAAGCCCCGCAGGCGACGTTGCTAGCGTCCGAATAGCTAAACAAAAGGGGAGCATTATAAGGCAAAATAGGTCTCGTATTAAGACTAACGATGTTGTTTTTCCAGAAAAATATTTCAGAGAGGCAATCATTATGAAGCCCGGTATTAAAACGGGAATCCCAACTACGGCGGGATTCTATGACCTTGTAAAGAAAACGGGTTTTGAGACGAGTCAGGTTACCCAAAACTGGCGACATGGACATAACATGACCTGCGATAACGGCACAATCCCGAGCCGTAACATAAGGTGCGGATAGAAGAAATTCGTCAATCAGAGCGATAAATTTGCAAATACGTCTATCGGTAATAGAAATGGTACCGATAACTAAGTCCCAGTTTAAACCCACACATGTCCAACCCTCCACACATGTCCAATATACACAAACGGATACGATTCGTCAAACTGATGGTCCATTGGTACCAGTGGTACGATTGGTACCAATGGAAAAGCACCCTATTCCAGTGGTTCTATTGGTGAATATGCATCTCATTAAGGAGACTTAGATTATTTTCTCATGTGGTCTGGCTGGGTACAGGGCAATTCCAATGGTCCATTGGTACCAATGGTATGATTGGTACCAATAGAAAAGCACCCTATTCCAATGGTTCTGTTGGTGAATATGCATCTCACTAAGGGGACTTAGATTATTTTGTCATGTGGTCTAGCTGGGTACAGGGCAATTCCAGTATTGGTACCAATGGTACGATTGGTACCAATGGAAAAGCACCCTATTCCAATGGTTCTATTGGTGAATATGCATCTCATTAAGGGGACTAAGATTATTTTCCCATGTGACCTGGCTGGGTACAGGGCAATTCCGATGGTCCATTGGTACCAATGGAAAAGCACCCTATTCTAATGGTTCTGTTGGTGAATATGCATCTCATTAAGGAGACTTAGATTATTTTCAGATGTAGTCTGGCTGGGTACAGGGCAATTCCAATGGTCCATTGGTACCAATGGAAAAGCACCCTATTCTAATGGTTCTATTGGTGCAAAACAAGTTCACTTTTACACCAAGTAGAAACGCGCTAATAATTATTATGAACGTTCCTCGTTCTATAAGACAACCACGTAAAACAAGTTCGCTTTTACATCAAGTAAAAACGTGCTAATAATTATTATGAATATTCCTCGTTCTATAAGACTACCACGCAAAACAAGTTCGCTTTTACACCAAGTAAAGGCGCACTATAATTATTATGAATATTCCTCGTTCTGTAAGCAAACCATGCAAAACAAGTTGCCTTTTACACCAAGTAGAAACGTGCTAATAATTATTATGAATATTCCTCGTTCTATAAGCCAACCACGCAAAACAAGTTACCTTTTACACCAAGAAAAAACGCGCTAATAATTATTATGAATATTCCTCGTTCTATAGGCCAACGACGCAAAACAAGTTCGCTTTCACGCAAAGTGGAAACGCGCTAATAGTTACAAAGCGAGGGCGACGTATATATCTAGCGCTAATAATATATCTCAAGGTGCTGCGAGTATAACAAACATCGTACGAACATTATAAAATTGAAAGGTAACGCGTCACTCTCGTGTTCGTTCTGTTTATTGTGATTCACGAGCAAACAACAACATGACATATGAATGTCTTCTTTCCTGTACACAAGCACTATTTTTTGGTAATTCTTACTTGTTTAAAAGCTTTTAAAAGAACTCGAAACAACGCGGAAAGGCACAAACTCTAGCAAAGTGGTATTGAGGCAACGGGTTTTAACAACTGTACTCAATTCACTGTGAAATTAACTTCTGAAATTACTTAGCGCAATGTCATTATCACATGGAAGTGTTTAAACCAAAACAAGTTTTCAATGAGGAGTTTCCGAAAAGGGTGGTTATATCATGCTGTTGGTTATGACTTTGTATTGTATTTGGTGGCTCCTAAAAGAGGCGTTTTATATTCAAGTGACTGAAGTCACTTTTCACTGTTGACGTGGGGTTTGTCGTGGTAACCCATTGAGGTACAACAGTTTGCTATAATCAAGGTCGTAGTAAAACCATTGATGTCTTTTACTGTCAACGTTGTGGTTGACAAATTGTATTTGCCGTGCTCTTTTCTCGGCTGTAGCTTGCGATGAGGCCCAGGACTGAGCTAGAAGAATCCATCTACTGATGATTTCAGGATTGCACCCGTTGCCGTGGAAAAACAGCAGAAGTTTGAATTTTTCCTTATCACCCATTGGTTTCTTCCAGAATATGAGGCGAATATCCTTAGGCCACGATTTCTCTGGAAAAAAGGCGTCGCCGTTGAGCAGTCGGAATAGCTGTTTCCTTTCTTCCACGACTTCTTGCCGAGATAGCGGTCGTATTTCTTCTCGGTACATAGATATCATAGCCATGTTCCAACTGATCGTATAACCTTGAACTGAGACCACGCCGATAATGAGTGTAGATTTATAAACACGCATCGTTATGTGAGCAACATTTCACATCACTTTTGAGATTTTTTTTTTGTTCTTATAGTCTTATTACTGTTTGTAAGGATTATGCAATTTTCTCACTTTCTCGGTATTCTTTGTTATTCTGAAAATGAAGCGACCTAACTGTTATCTCACCTTTTTATTGGATGAGGCGTGATAGCACTCTAGGGACATTAGAAGTTCGAGTGATTGTGTTCAGGTCTATTAGGGATAAACTGAGCACGTTGTAATTTCGCTGGCTTTTTGTCGCTTCAGTCTACACACCTGCGTGATTTTCGAAACTTCCGTAAAGTCATGGCTGCCCGTATGCAAAGATTGGACGTCGATTTGGAAAAATGTTACGAAAACGATCTGGATTGGACATTGTTGTCAGAGAACCTAAGAAAAGTAAGTACTCTTCTTTTTAGAAATTTGACTATTATTTAGCCAAGGTCACCCAAAGACCGTTTTCTGTAAAATATATGTTCGGAGAACACGGCTAAAAATTGCTAGATGAACGTTCCATTCATGTACAATTTTCGAAGCTTCTCTAATAAATTCCCTACGATTTTCTGAAGTTTGATTTTCATATTTTACTACACAGGTTACACTATTTTCCTTAGATAAAGGAAGCCTAAAATTTTCGGATTTTTGGAATTTTTGGAATTGCCCTGTACCCAGCTAGATCACATGAGAAAATAATCTAAGTCCCCCTAATGAGATGCATAGTCATCAATAGAACCATTGGAATAGGGTGCTTTTCTATTGGTACCAATCGTATCATTGGTACCAATGGACCATCGGAATTGCCCTGTACCCAGCCAGACCACATGACAAAATAATCTGAGTCCCCCTAATGAGATGCATAGTCACCAATAGAACCATTGGAATAGGGTGCTTTTCCATTGGTACCAATGGACCATCGGAATTGCCCTGTACCCAGGCACACCACATCAGAAAATCATCTAAGTCCCCTTAATGACATGCATAGTCACCAATAGAACCATTGGAATAGGGTGCTTTTCCATTGGTACCAATGGAGACCCTTCTTATCACCACTAACACCAATGGAGTCTATACTCACAAATAGCGATGCTTTTTTGAGGATAAGAAATACAAGGCAAGTTGTCTAAGTTCTAAGGGTGTAGAGAGGGATTCGGCGAATTTAGGAGAGTTGACTGCAGGTAGGCGATTTGCCAAGTTGCATTAACCCCCTCCTTATAGTCAAATAAGAATAATATTTTATTTTTATGGTGCTATTTCCAGCAATACCCAATGGCGCTTTACAAGAAATGTTTAAAATATTACAAATATTGCTCATAAATTACATTAAATTGAAACGAATTAAAACGAATTAACAATAGTAAAACTAACTGATAAAAAACACTTTCAATTAAACAGGGCCAAAACATAAAAGGACTAATTTATTGAAAACGCTTTCCTAAACAGATAAGTCTTAAAGTTTTTCCTAAAAACTCTCACAAGATCTAATTTCTAGTAGCATATCATTCCACAACTGTGGAGAGGCTGCTGAAAAAGACCCGAAACCACAGTTGCGCAGATTATATCGGACATCAAGCAGACGCCGAGGAATATACCTCGTAACTAGGTCGGACAAATATAAAGGGGCTAAGCCATTTCAAACCTTTAAAGGTCATTAAAAGAATCTTAAAAGTTATACGCTCTTCTATAGGAAACTAATGCATTTCCTGTAATACTGGTTAGAAATGTTCATGTTTAGGTGTAGGCGAAAGGATTCTGGCCGCTACATTTTGAACATGCTGAAGCGGTATCTTGATAGTTTGTTTCGGTAGTCCATACAGAAGTGAAATACAGAAGTCCAATCTGGAAGTAATGAAAGCATGCCGCCGTATGGCGACTGATATATTTCTTTATGCGGCTAATGTTTCGAAGGTTGTAGAAGGTGGCTAAAAGGCCTGTCTTGCATACGGCTGACTGTAACAAGATATTTCATCGACATGAATGTATCACACAGAACACCAATGTTTCTACGATACTCGTCACAAATCGTTGAAGCAGAAACCGTTTCCCTTGAATTTTCTCTTAAATTTCTTACATTCACTCTTTACACGTTTGTTCTCACTCAAAACTGCCCATCTCCTTCCCCAATGTTGAGCCACGTGTATTTTGGAGCACTAAGACGACTGTAATACCCAAATTAACATTGAGGAAGGGGAAACGCACACAAGTGTTTCAAGATTTGTGACGAGTATTGTAGCTACCGATGACTTGCTAACGTCGAAGGGGCGAAGGTTGGCGATGACTAGCATTTCGCACAACTAGTTCTGTCTTGTCCCAGCTGTTCATCTTAAGCTTGTTTACTGTCATCCAAGCATCGATATCTCGCACACAGTCTTTTACCGCTAATTTTGCCAGTTCAGCAGAGGATGATTCAGATGTGAGAGGCGTATCATCGGCATACAAATGAAAGGCAACTTGACTGGTGTCTCATAATATCACCCAAGGGTGAAGTATAAAGCAGGAATAAAATAGGTCAGAGGACACTACCCTGGGGAACACTATAATGAAGCTCACGCCTGGATGACACGCCACCGTTTACATGTACTTTAACAGTCCGTGGTAACGATCAGACAAATAATTATGATCTAAAGCACTGAAGTGCGCAGTCAACGACGCCAAAATATCGCTCTTACTAGCAGTGTTAGCTGAATAAATTAAGAACGGAGAAATCGTAAATTAAAGTGCACTTGATACATTTCCGTCTAGCGTGCTTTATTTTGGCGGGCCAAAAAAAGCTTTTAGTATGAAATGCAGGAAGAATGCATGGTTTTTCAAAAGACAATTTTCAAAACCGCTAAATATATATAAATATACCCTTGATCCTTGATGCTATTATGCATCAGTCAGTTCCAGCTGCGCCCAGACCCTCCCCCCCCCGGGCTGACCCCCGGGCATTAGCATTTTTTTTGCCTTGGATGGCAAATTCCCCTAGGTGGGGACACTTAAGCGGTCAAATCCCCCGGGTGGGGACAAAAAAAGAGAGCGAATGCTCCGTCCTCCGTCAACACTGCAACATTTTTCATTGATTGCGCAGTCGAATAGTGCCGTTTTAAGCATATTTTAATGAGCGATTTTTTGTTTCAATTAACGTCTTCCTTTGTAATAGCGCTAGGATTCTAATTAAGACTTTACGCCGCGATGACATGCACCAGTTTATAATTTTAGTATTTATGTAAAATTATTGACATTAAAATTAATAGAGCGCTGTAAAGTTATATGTTATGAGTAGTTTTATAAATATGAAAGGGTATTTTTTAAATAATATCAACAGAAATTTGATTCAATAACCAAAAACCCTTGATTCACGTCGATAGCTCCCGATTTCGCCATGTAATTCTGGCTTGATAAGTAATGAAGAAATGTATGCATAAAATCAAGAGCATGCCTTTACAACCTCTTCAATTTTTTCCTGTCCATCAGTCAATTCCAGCTGGTCCCAGCTCCCCTCCCCCCCCCGCCCCCGGGCTGCTGCGGATCATTTGCCGGCCTTTTCAGTCCCGGGGGTGGGGCATTTGCAAATTTTGTGCTGCCCGGAAGCCGCGCATTTGCCAACCCCGGGGCCATTCCCGAGCTTTTGTCACGCACGCGGTTTCCTATCAGAATATAACTAGGCAGATAATTTTACTAGGAAAGAAAGCAGATTCGGTCATCTGTGCTGCATTGTTGCGCGAACGCGGTCGCTAAGTTTGAATATTCACGTCGCGTATTAAACCTGGTCGTTAGCGGTCATATCGAAGCGTAAAGGTCAACAGTGGTTGTTGATGAGCGAGCAATTATTGTGCAGTTGCGATGGGTTTTGTGGAGCAAGCGAGCCAGAAGCAGGAGCATACGTTACCTGCAGATTAGCCGATGGTTATTTGGAGCGGATTCGTCGATTATTCTCGAATTTTTAGCGCTTCGTGTGAAGGCGCGTGGAGATGGTCTGTTTGTTTTGTAACCAGCCTTTAATTCTTCTTTAGTGGATAGTACCTACAATTTCAAAACTCAACAAAATGCCACTTAAACCGGCCAGGAAAGACAAGGATACGTTCAGTTGAAAGTATCTTAGCTTTGTTTTGTTATATTTTGACTTTTAGACTATTTTAGTCCATGGGAGTTTCCACGACTCATCGCATTAATTTGTCCATGTGGATATTAATATATTCATTCAGTGACACAACATACTACGTCTGGGCCGCCTGTGGTCGCGGTGTTTGAAAATAGTTTACCAAAAGGGTCTTTTGGTGAAATTTTTTGAACTGCATGGCGCCGGATTCTCGATAGTTACTGACAACGACTCTCAAATATGAATCGTTCTCATAGATTTTGTTTCCCACCATTTTTTTTTGTTTCTTTTATATCCCGCACTTTGCTCGTGCACAATTGGCTCGTTTTTGCCATGTGTTTGGTCGTCGGAAATTGAATTAAAGTTTGTTTTAAGTTTTACTGTTCGGCTCGCTTTCTTTCATTACGTGAAACCTCAGCACATTACAGTTTCATAACAAAACAAACCAACAACAAAAACACTCATGCACTTTATTGGTAGTACTAATATAAATACGAATTGTTATACATAGTGTTCACTATCTTTTTTCTCATTCTATAAAAGCCTTCAGTTAAGTTTTGGAATCATCGCAACCTACAGATTTGTTAGTTATCTGCTAGCAGGTAACTGACTAATATGTGGATTGTCCGCACAATGCATGATTTCCAAGAGCAATGTCAAACTGTGGTCCGTGCGACGATGTGTTTGTCTATTTCTATTTTTCTCTTTTAAACAATGTATAATAAGGTGAAGGTCTCGGTAAGTGTTATTAGCCTTGGCGTTCGCCTCGGTTCATAAGACCTACCCCAAAATATAGAAAAATCTGTGGAAAAAGTTAGCAAAAAGCGAAAACAAATAGCGACATCCTAAGGATAATGAATCCACCCTTGTTCATTAGCGCGCCAGTACCACGAGAGGCCTTTATATCCTATGAGGAGAGTCGTATGGATTTATAAGCGAAGAAATCCGTTGTTTACTTACAAAACCAGCAAGGAAGAGAGATCTGAAAATATTCCTGACGGAAGCGTCTTGAGCTCGTTATCGTTCAATGTCCTGCAGGAAAACAAATGATAGTTAATATGTGTGAGATATACAGGGCAAAAATCATTTTCAGTTTGTAAATGCTATTCAAAATGTAAGTTTTACAATCATACAAATCATATAGATCATATAAAATGTGTTATGGTTGATGTGCGGGAGTTCATTAAATTGGTATGTTCCTGTGCTATATGCCATACGTGTGCTTCAGTCAAGACACCGTATGGGATACAGAAGAAATGCTGTTGCACGGGGTCTCTGGCACAAGTACGAGCCTTAACCAGGAATGGAACACTTGATAAAGTAAATGGAAATCTTGTTCCTCGCACGCATTGTTTAGTCTTAGAAGCACTGTTAGCAACACTAAGGACACGCGAAGAGTACTTATTTCTCTCATGTTCTGAACCCTTTTGCTTAATTATGCAAACAGCAATGTTACAGTAGTTCTGAATTCTGGGTATACTTCCGTTAAATGTTAAACATACATACATACACACATACATACACACACAATGTAATTTGTGATTACACCGTATTATCATAAATTACTATTTTGTCGGCACGTATCAGAGGTCTGGGGAGGGTGTTAGTGCGCAGTGAGTCATGGGATTCGAGTTTGTAATTCGTGGTCGTTAGGAAGGTGAGGTATTCTACGGTCAGCCTTCACCGTGTTAGGTCGCTTTTCTCTTTTTTATTTTATTTTATTTTATTTGTGTCTTTATTGATGTTTATAGTTTAGGCACTAGCATACCCTAAAACCCCAAGGGTTGCACCACTGCCTTGGTCGGGGGTACACGCTCCCCGTGTTTTTTCCACCTGCTGGTTTTTTGGGGTTTTCGCGTCCGGCTTTGGTGCTTCTGTTCTTTCGTTTATAGATAATACTTCATATTTGTACATATCTGCATATATGTTAAATAAACGGCACGTTGGCTTGGCTGGCCCACGCGCCCATATATGAACATTGTTGTCTTGTGTGTACCGGTTGAGTAGTGGAGGCAAAATTACATACAGTCGACTCCCGGTAACTCGAACCCTCTCTAACTCGAACCTCCCGCTAACTCGAAGCAATTTTCATTTCCCTTCGGATCGTTTTCTATATAATTTTACCCTCGATAACTCGAACTCCCGATAACTCGAACTGTTTTTTATTTCCCTTGAAGGTTAGAATTATCGGGAGTCGACTGTACATACATAGCTTTATTTGTTAACGCAGGTCGGTAGAAGTCAGCCAGAGGCTGATGTGGACCTGCCTAAAACATTAAGATCTAGTTGCATTAACTAGGATATATACAAGTGTGATGTATGCAAACAATTAAAAGTATGTACGTAAACATTGATTGATTAAAAAAAGATTACTATGTCCATTGTAATCGATTTTTGCTAAAAGAGTAAATAAATAAATTGTTCAAAAATAATAGAAATCATCATCCTTATTTGTAATCAGGCATGATTCCTTCTCGAAGCTTAATTTATCTAGTAGCACCTGGTCTTTTTTGATCTTTTTCTTAAAACTGTCATGGCTATCAGAAAGTTTATATGACTCCGGCAGGATATTCCACACAATAGGCCCTCTGTAGGATAAGGATGTTCTTCCCATGGAGTAATTGTACTTTGGTACCTTAAATCCATCCCTTCTTCTTAAGTCACAGATGGGTTTAGGTATTAAGCCATAATAAGCTGAGTACATGAGTGAGGTTGCCAGTGAATGCACTGAATGCGTTTCAACGTAGCTACTCTTAAGTGGATCAGTTCAACATCACATAACAAGGACAGGGTACAATTAGTTCCCCAGACTAGCACGCCACATGTAACGCTGGGATATGCCTCTAAAGTAAATGGCTGCCATGACCCTCCTGGGTAGGACCGTCAATTGCGTTAGATTTTTGACTTTTCGACTAAAGCTCTTACAGACAGCTGTGATCTGAGGCTGCCAGGATAATCTAGAGTCAATGATTACCCACAAGCAGACACTTGAATTAACATTAAGATCTTATCTCCGAGTAGAACTGGTTTCAGGGCCACAAAAACTGTTTCTATTGAGTACCATGACCTCTGATTTCCCACTATGGATAGTTAACTTATTATTTCTGCACCAGTTATGTACATCCCCCAGTACGCGATTTAGTGCATCACACACTACATCGACTGAGGGGCCTATCTAGAATAGTGTTTTGTCGTCTGCATACATGTCTATTTCTCCTTCCTTAATCTGGTCAGGCAAGTCGTTAAAAGGAGAAAAGTCTTGGACCCAGGAGGGATCCATGTGGGATGCCACATTTCACAGCATTAAGTTGTGATTTACATCTATTGACAACAGCAAACTGTTACTAGTCTTTAAGTGTTATTGTCAGGGAAAACCGGGCAGGAGCAAAAGATCGAGGTCGGTGTTTGACCTCCACCTTTTAACCATATAAAAGCCACCTGAAAAGATTATCAACGGTGGTATTTTTAGAGGTTGGTGGGTTTTTTATGTTGAAGATAAAAATTTTCTTGAAATCAGAGCCTTCCACGGGCATGAAATATCTTGATTTTCGGCTAGCTTTTGTCGAACCTAACCTGAAATCTTTAGCCTATAATAAACCGATTGAAATATAATTTTCAATATTTGTCCCAGTTCCATGTCTTTCATGTCGCACCTAATATTACCGTCACGTCGTTAAATTAACCAGACCCAGATTTCTGCCATTTTCACACTGTTTTTTCTCAAAAGCGCGCGGTTTATTTTTAAAGATAGTTACTTTTCTTGATAGCCTATTAAACCTTTACTAAAATACGGCAAACTAAAAATGGTATCTCTCAGTAACTCGGCATTACTGACTTTGGAAAGTTCCACCAAAATAGCGTGAAGCAAAAAGTTTCCCGCCAAATTTTCAGCAACGAATTTTTTTCCATCAACTTCTCTCCGCATTGAGCTCACATCCTCAGCAAGGCCTTCAAGAAGGAGATTAGGTTTAGTCTCTTTCACTTGTTAGTGGCGATTAGATTTTAATTTTGACAAAGTAGATGCGTTTAATTCAGTAAAATCAGGTTTCAACTGATGATATGGAATTGACCCAACTTTCCCGCAAAATATTTTTTTGTGTCACGCTACATCGAATCCCTGTGAATTTATTCCACGTTACTTTTGCTGAACAGTGCATTAGTAAAATTATAAGAAAAGATGCAAAATTTGTGTTTAATTACTTATGTCTACCGAAAAAACTGTTGTTTACATAACAGTGTGTTTTCACCTGCATGTACGATTGATTTAATTTGTCACATAAGCCTTTCCAACGAAAAAGTGTCTGCTTTGCTGGATATTGGTCAGCTTAAATCTCCAGGGGCACCCAACGACAATTTTCGGAAAATTATCTGTTCGGAAGACGATTTGAGGTCTAGAATTTTCGGATCATTTTCTGACAAATTTCTTGCTTGCCTGCCTCTCCTAGGATTTTCGAACTTCAAAAAAATCGTATAATTGCCCATTTTTAACGGATTTTTACCCTAAAAAGGTCACCTAGAATTTTCGGGAGCCTTTTTTCTGGCTGAAATTTTCGAAAAGGTAAATTTTGATCCCTATAATTTTCGGATCACTATACTTTCAGCTAGGAAATCCGAACAGATGAAAAATTTTTAGGGGATAAAAATAAGCCTTTATCTACCGTTTAAATACTAAAGTACGTTTAACAATGCTATGTTTATGTGGTTTTGAACTATACTCTCGTTGGGTGCCCCTGAATCTCTAATCATGAATTGTTCGTTTTCAACGGAAGAATCTTCGTGTTCTGAGAGTGGAGTTGGATCTGCTATTCTTCCACTGTTGGCGTGCAAACGAGATATGACCTCGCACCTCGTAAGTCTTGGAATTAGTGGAAAGCGTGGTCGAGGAGAGGCAGAAGTCAGGGAGTCGGGGGCAGGTGAGTGAAGACTTCTCTTTATATATTTAGTTAATTCTCGCGTACTCACGTGCTGTTTAGGTTATGGGACGTCTGATACGTGCGCTTCATTGCACTGTTCATTCATGTGCAAGTAATTTAGGTTTTAGAGGCATGTAATATTGAGCCAAAGTAAACAGCATAAAACCATGGAATAGCGATTCACTAATATTATATACGAGTTACAAACCATATATGCCAATGGAATAAAAAATGCAGATAGAATAAAGCGAAGTTGAAAACGTTCACGCTTATCAAAAACCAATCTTATTTTAAAGTTGCTGTTTGCGCGCGTGCCATGTGGAGTCTGCGAATTATGCCTCATATAAAACTGGACTAGTGAGAGTATCATCAGTTATATGTAAAACTCTTCACACAAACTTTTCAGTAAACATGTATTACGTTAATACAAAGATTAAAACAAAAAATGCTGTTGGCATAGCAAAAAGAATTGTGATCTTCTTGCATTGTTCATTTCCAGTAAAGTGTCTGGGAGGGAGGTATATGGGTGTGGCACTTTGTAATGATTGGGCTGCGATTCTAATTGTTTTCTGTTGTTGTTTACTCTTGATAGCAATCCGCACAAGGCTGGAACACGATAAAAAGCGCGAGAAAGGTGATTTTGACGTACATTTGGATGAAGGCATGGAACAGGTCAGCTTAATAGCACTGTATATAGTCCAGTCCTGAACGAAGGCGAGGGTTGACTCAATAATTACTTACTTTTACTAGATGAAGTTTACATAATATAGTTGGAACTGTCGATGAAATAAAAATTGGGAAAAAATGTGATATTTGCAATGATAAAACACATGAACGAAGGGATTTTAACCCAAGGGGGATAGCCAAGTCCATGTTCGTATAACGTTTGTTTTGACGAGAAATTCTCGTGAAAAATTTGCCATTACGGGATTCGATGACTCACGATGACCCAATCTTGAAGATGCGATGTTCTTACCAACTGAAGCGACTGAAACATTTTCTTTTATGATGGGCTGCATATTTTATGCTATAGTTTACATTGTGTATTTTCTGAGGAATAATAGGCCATATCCGAGTTCCTCGGGCCTCTGTATCAAAACGAAGTTAAGTGCTCAGTCTTTGATATGGAAATGATTTTTCATTCTCATGTAAGTAAAACTCATTTTCACAAGAAAAGTTGTGCACTTGGCCTCATTTTGAAATTGAGGGTTTTTGGAACTCGGTGGTGGCCTATTCAAGTGGCGTTTATGTGGTAAGGACTAGTTTGTGAAGAACATGAGTTCGTTTACATGAGTTAAGATGTGCAAAATAAATAACGTTACAGCTTGGGACTAAGCCTCGAAGTGGGATAAAAAGGCAAAAAACGAGGTGAAACAGGGCGCCACCCTTTCCCCTTCCCAGACTACAGCTAGGCCCGCTTCACTCGCCGATTTATTTTCGCCCTTGCTGATCTGATATATTTTTCGCCTTTTTCCCACTGCGGAGCTTGATCCCAGGCTACTGAAGTTAGGATTCATTAATCCACTGCCTAGTTAGATGTCATCAAATAGTTTGCTGTGATCTAAGAACTGTTCAATATTGAAACTTCAGAATAGGAGAAGTGCTTACAGTGTAACTACATATAAACGCAGTATAATAAAGGCGGAGATTGCCAATTCGTGTCAATGAATTCAACTATTGGACCAATGCTTGGCTGGTAATCGTTATTTATTATCTACCTATTTTTTTACAGGAAACTGGTGTGCAGTCTTTTTCAGGACAAAGCTTTGTGACAACTCCAGGAGAAAATGAGGAGGTAGAATTAATGGAATGTGAAGCTACCATGAGTGAAGATGTAGACAAGACTCTGTTGTTGCAGGCCTCTCAAATCAGTGATCCTGAGGAAGAAGTAGGCATTTGGTGCGACGAGAAGGAAATCCAAAATGAGAGACGACAGGCACTAAACGATGCCCCGGGAAACCTGACAAGTGGACGATTTAGTCCCATCATTTCTACTTTAAATGCTTCATGGGACGATATTTCATCTACACAACAAAAGTACTATACTCTCAAGGCGAGGGAAGCTGTTGCAGCTATGCTGTCAGTCATAAGTCCTGGGCAAGAAAAAGACCTTTGGAAATGTATCTAAAATGTTTCAGACTTAATCGAGAGGGACGAGAGTACCTCATCCAAAGGAAAGCATTTCGACACATACACTGGGCTCATTGATGTCTTGATCAAAGCTTATGATCCCGCGGAGTCGTGACAAACTAAACGCCAGATCCTCTCTCTTTTCGCAAATGACTTTAGCCGCAGAGAATAGCAAACGTTAATCCCTGGTTTAACTAAATGGAGAATTGACCAGGCTCGTCAGCATGCCACTGAGGCAGGAAAAGGACAAGCTGTTCCAGAACAAACAATCTTCCGAAAAAGGATTGATCAGGGAAATTTTGATCATTTCATAAGCTATATTTCCCAACCACAGCTGCATCAAGATGTTGCAATTTGAACAAAAACTCTTAAGCTTGACTCTGGTGAACGCATCATCATTCTCGCTGTTGTGCGGACCTTGATTCCCACTCGAATTATCGAACAGTACACAAGCAACTGCAGAGAGCAGCAGTTTGAGCCGGCAAGCACACGGTGTCTGTTTAGAATGCTCGAAGTTTGCTCAGCATCTATGCAAAGGTCCCTTCACGGGCTTGATAATATCACAGTAGAAGGGACTGAAGCATTTGACAACCTGCGCGCAATTATCGACACTTTAGTTGAAAACGGGAAAGAGCAGCATTGGGCCGAAAAACTGAATGCGGAGACTTGAAAGAAGCAAAAAGGATATTTGAAGACGGACTATAAAACGCACGTGGACAGAAACGAAAACAACAGCGACCATTGTACCGTACATGACTTTAATAAGCGACCCGGAGAATCCTGACTTCTGTGAAGAATGTCCACACTCCCATGACATTCACTTTGATAGATGTGACTCCCTTGATTCGAATTTCCGCAACATATTAAAGAGGATCGATGACTTAGTCATCAACGACGAAACGAGAGCAAGAATAAACTTGGAGAATCAAGGAGTGCTCTCGAGCACTCCATGTCTGGAAAGCTCATTTACTTCGTTCTGTTAATCAAGAAGAAGCAAAACAGAACGCTCTTACTCAGCTTGACGAAGAAACATGCCTGCATCATGGACTGGGCGATGAAATATCTGCCGCAGCACTGCAGGAAGCAGATGTCTGAGTTCTTTGGCAAACGGGGTAAGAGCTGGCATATTAGTGCTGTCATAACACGCTCACAAGAGGAGGGCAGATGTGAAGTTGAATGCTTTGTGCATCTCTTTAACACTTGCAAGCAAAACAGCTTCGCGGTTATGTCAGTCATTGAGCATCTACACCACACCATCAAGATCGTGTACCCTTCAATCAACAATTGAGGGAAAGCATTTTTTGCGATCAGACAACGCTGGTTCTTATCACGGTGGGCCCATAATCCTCAGCCTTCCGTACATCCGGACAAGATCTGGTGTAACAACACTACGCTACGACTTTTCCGACCTCCAAGCCGGAAAAGATATTTGTGACAGGAAATCTGCCCCCATGAAAGCTCACATCAAGAAATGGGTGTGTGATAACTGCAGAAGATATGAAAGAGGCTTTAGAATCCCACAGTTGCCTCAAAGGCTGTAGAGCAGCTGTCGTACAAGTTGATACCTGCACTAAGTCGGTTGGCGTGGAACAAAATCCCTGGAATCAGCCTTCTGAACAACTTCGTATATGAGGAAAGGGGAGTCCGTGCTTGGAAAGCTTACAAAGTTGGTCCAGGTTGTTTCATTCCGTATGACAAAGTAATTATCGAAAGGCAAGGGGACACTGGACTGAAGGTAGTTCAACCTTTTGGTGCCAGAACGAAAGAACGAGGTACTATTGTAGAAAACACTCGGCCTCTAACTGAAATTTTCCCGTGCATGGAGACTGGATGCGTTCTCAGTTTTAAAACACTCGACGAGGTTGAACAACACATGGATTCAGGAAAACAAGTAAGAGAGTTAGAATCGGAGTCCCTGTATGATAGCATCAGAAAAAAGTGGACCAAGAGGCTTACTGGCGTTAATGTAGCCTTTCATGAAACTGGAACTTACTCCGCAGAAGAACTAGACTTTTCACATCCCTCTTTGAGCAAAAAAGATCAACAGCCAATGGGATGGGCACTCAAAACGGTAAAGAAGCCGTCGAGAATGGGGCCCATGTAAAAGCGTATTTGGTTCAGAAGTTTGACACAGGCTGTAGAAGTGGGCAAAAGGCAGATCCGATTCAGGTTGCTCTGGAAAAGAAAATCGTTAAGGACGATGCTAGACATTTGTTGCTCACCCGACAGGAGTGGAGAAGAGCACAGCAGATAAATAGTTTTTTCTCAAGGCTATCAGCAGTCCAGCGACAGACACAAATGGAAAAAGATACGAGTGAATATTCTACGAGCCAGGAATTTACCGAGGAGGACCCGGATTTAGAAGCGTTAGAAAATGAAATTACGCTTGAAAATCTGAGAGTATGTCCAGGATCGATCTTGTTAGCAAAAACTTGCTAGCAAATTTTATTCGCAATTGTCGCAAAAGAAATAATTGAGAAAAAATTATGTCAGAAAATCGCTTACAAATATCGCAATAATCGCAAAAATAACAAATCTAACAAGAATCAAGACTTAGAAGAAAAAAAAGAAACCAAGAAGGACCCCAAAATGTCCGCAAATATCGCAAAAATCGCAACAGTAACAAGGATTTTTTTGCTAGCTGAAAACACCCGTGAAAAATATCGCAAAATAACAAATCTAACAAGAATCAAGCCTTAGAAACAAAAGAAGCCAATTAAGAAGGTCCCGGAAATGCCCGCAAATATTGCAGAAATCGCAAAAGTAACAAGAATTTTTCATGCTAGCGGAAAACACCCATGACAAATATCGCAAATATCGCAAAAATAAAAAATGTAACAAAATTCCAGACAGAAAAGAAGCTAAGAAGGGCCCCGAAATGTCCGCATGTTGAATATCGCAAAAATCGCAAAAGTAACAAGGATTTTTCTTGCTAGCTGAAAACACCCGTGACAAATATCGCAAATATCGCAAAAATAACAAATCTAACAAGAATCAAGACTTAGAAAGCAAAGAAGCCAAGAAGGGTCCCGAAATGTCCGCAAATATCGCAAAAGTCGCAAAATAGCTTCAAACGTCCACTGAGGGTATTTCTTAAATCAGAGGTTGTAAGTGAAGCAATCATGTTATGACATTTTGTATTTGTATGCCCTGGGTCCTTCAGTGTCTTTTCTCGGTGGTTTTGTTATAATTGTTTATGATTCATGAGTAACAGAACGAAGCACACATAAAATGCACAATTGGATCAATTGTTATTTAAAATAAATGGATTGGCATACACATATATAAATAACATTCATTGAGGTGGTTGTTGTTTAACTATAAGCCTTGATTTAAAAGGGAAGGATTACCAAATCACTGGCAATCCCTTTTAAAAAACTTTGGGTATTGCACAGCAACATTCATGTATAATGCCCGTTTCCTTTCCCCCAATGTGCTATTCTTGATATATTGGAACGATTGTTATGGTAGGTTCTTGGCCATGAAAAGTTCTGCTACCACCACCTTTTATTGCTTAAAATTTCCCTTACCAAATCCAACACTGTTTTGAATGTATTTTTAAGCTATTTTTGAAAACTGTTTTTAACCTGTTTTGTGAAATAGGTTTTAAATAGGGTGAAAAGTGTATTTTTAATGTATTTTTCGACTGCTTTTAAAGATGTTTTAACCTGTTTAAAACGCTATTAAAAAAGAATTTTAAAGTATTTTAAAATTCGTTTAAAATATATAAAAAAATTTCGGGGCTTTTGCAAGGCTCAAAACAGGCCTAAAACAGTTTTTAAATACCTTATAAATTGGAATAAAAACAGGATAAAAACAGTTTCAGAAACATATTTTAATTTGCTATACTATTTTAATACTATTTGTAATGGCAATTTAAAACGTATTTTGAAAAAAAAAAACAGGTTTGAAATAGGTACGAAAATATATTTTTAATATATTTTCGACTGATTTTAAAGGTGTTTTAACCTGTTTAAAACGCTATTAAAATGTTATCCTTCAAAATATATTTTAATAGCTATTTAATCGGTTTTGAGATTTAGTAAAATACTCTTATTTGCAAATACAATAAAAATACTTTGAAAATGGTATAAAAATACCACAGAAGAAGAAAAGCAGTAGCAGGCATATATTGTGAAAATACATCAAAAATAGGATGCAAAAGTGCAAAAACAGTATAAAATTGTCAGAAAATAGCCTTAGAGTTGTCTGAAAACAGTACAAAAATCGGTCAAAAGAGCATAAAAACAATATAAAAACATTTTAATTTGCTAGCAAATTTTTGCTAACAAGATCGATCCTGGACATAAGTGGAAAACCTACGTATAGCAGTAAACCTTCAGGTGACTGCACCTCAGCATCCTATTGTTGTCCGAAATAGGAACCTGTGCGACCTTTCAAAAGCGAGGAAACCCAACAAATGGAAAGTAGCTGAGCTGAGAGAAATTCTTCAATTAGAGGTCTCTGGCTCACTAGCGAGAAAGAAATTATTCATCGAACCCTTAGAAACACACGTTAAATGTTTCACCTGTTTCACAGGTGTAGAAAATGAACGTTAACGCCCATGCCATCGTTAAATCTTCGAATCACTCTCTTGATTTTTTTTCAATATATGCTTAAATGTTTACGGATTATGGTGCAGCCTGCAATGGAGACCTGTGGTGTCTTCCGAAATGGCCCTACACAATCAATACTTTGTTACAATACTTTGTTACAATCAGAAGAAACATTGAGTTGTACCTTATTTACAATTTACTTTGGTATTTTCAGAGTTAAAATATGATATTAACTAGACCGCAGAAAGCATTTTAAGTCTTGTTTTGTTTTGTTTGCATGCAGTTTGCTTCCAATCTGAAAAAATCCCTATTCCATTTGTTGTTACTGCGGTGTATTCTAAGATAGTATCAATGACTTATAAGAGGTACCGTCGAGAATGAAGTACGCGAAAAACCTTTGCGTGCTCTCACTTGCAACAATAGGAACTACCTTTTCTTACATCTTTGATGTGTCAGCTATTATTAACAACAATGTCAGTTTCACTGCCAGGATAGTCCGCAGTGAGATCTTTGTTACGCTTTTACAATTGACACTGACTGGTTTTCTTCTTCGGAAAAAGAGAAAAACAAAATTTAACGATAGTTAATTGTAAGTGAGAAAGGTCTATGTTTAACAAAGCTCGAAGTCTTACTTTTGGGTTACATATATTATGGGGCAAAAGCAAGTCTAATCACCGAGTTAGCCAATCAGCGCGCGCGAAAAGCACTATTCACTTGTGTGGTACACAATGTCATGTATACTCCGCGTCGTCGCTGGAAGGGTTTCAGTGAATTAGCTACCACCACAAAGCCCGTTGGCATTCTGAACTTGAAACTTTTTTATATTCTCATGCAAATCTGAAATTCATTTACACAAGAAAAGTTTCGCACTTAGCCTTTTTTTGAAAGTGAGAGTTTTTGTAACTCAGAAATGACCTATTGCTGGGAAAGAGGAGAACGTTGGACAGCAACGCACAAAGAACACCGCGACATGAACCTGCGCCTGCGTTTTGTTGTTCTGCTTCATCTTGCTCGTGTTTTTGACCATTTTGTTGTTTTGAAATTGATTTTTTGGATAACCAGGCAAAGATCACTGGAGTATTTAGTCTATTAGATTCAGGAACGGTAAGTTGATAATAACTTGTGTAATTTTGGCTGATTAAATTTGAGCGGCAGGTATTTTCTTTCATCAAAACAAAGTTTTTGACTGCCATTCAACATGACTGAAGCTAAGACATAGTTTTTCGAGTTTAAAGTAATTATTTGCATGATCGTGTATTGAAGCTTTAATTTTCAGTTCTTCAATTTCTCAGTCTTAATGTCTTTAAACTTCGCTTTGTAGTTTTATTTACCAGAGAGCTCGTGTACATGTTTTGAAATGAAGCGTCCTTGTTTCGGTTACTTCTTTAATAAGTATTGCTGTTCTCTTGTCAGTTATCGCCCTCTTCCAAATTAACTAATGCCAAACCAGTAGCAGGCAAGAAAGCCAGTAAAAAAAAATGGTCTGGTCGAGCGCCAGCGACCTACAAAACTTCAAACATCATTTTCAGCGATGGTGCAACCAGAAAACCCCTTGGTGCAAAAGCCTGAAACTCTAAAACTGAATGAATATTTAAAAGAAACAGTTTTTTTTTGTATCTTTTGTTCGCGCAACTGGAATTTTATGTTTTCGCAATTGGTTAAAATACTCAACCGGAAATACGAAAAGAGACCGGATGTTGAATTTTTCGCTTATCACAGTCGAATTCTTGCATTGACCGAGAAGGCCTGGAAAGACGCTGTACAGGGACACAAGTCCAACGGCAGATGAAAGATCGCAGGGCATCGCTATTTTTGCGATTCTCGTGAAGTTTTTAACCTAGAGATGTTAAAAATGATTTCCGACGATCTTGTAATGGGAGGCCGTGCAGAAATTCTAAAGGTATGGTTGTATTTTCGCGTTTGATACGCCGTGGGAGCTAAAATTGTTCGATGAAGATATCGCCAAGTGCTTAAGCTTCAGTGAAGCTTACATGTACTATATACAGTGATGCCGCTTTCTCACCGATTTCTTATACATACGGTATGCTTTTTCCTCCTGAATTTGCAAGGTAATCCATTTACGATTATCTCTTTGTCATTTCTCAAAATAACCGTATGTGCTCATCGTTATAATCACCGAAGAATATCGAAGTGAAGTCGTCTCAGCACGGCAGGATTAGCGCTTGACTGCAGAGCGGGAGGTGGCGGGTTCGATTTCCGGGGCCAGTTCAATACTCAGGTCTTAAAATAACTGAGAAATGAAGGCACTCCCTTTGCAGTGCAAGCGGCTAGACCTTCGCGTGACTCGGATGACCACGTAAAATGGCGGTCCCGTTTCCAGTTGGAGGCGTAAAAATAGTGTCCTAAATTAGTACTTTCGTGCAAAATACCTTGAATTGAGACTCAAATAAAGTTTTTTTTTTTTCAGGTGATTGCTCAGTTGATTGTTGGATGGAAATATGCGATGTGTTCGCCAGCAAAGTGATTCAGGTAGATACAGCTGTACTATAGGGAATCCAAATGTGAATGTTAGGTTTCTTGTAAGTTTTCTCCTCTCTCACTGCTGCTGTGGTAGTATTTTTCATTTATAAGAGAATCATTGTTACCACTGAAAACAATGCAATCAGCTAAAATGAATTGGCAGCTCTCTTAGGAAAAAATTTAGAGACATTTTGAAGAGAAATGCAAGAAAAAGATCATGGTGAATGGTTGGTCGGGCTTCTGTGTAAGCCTTTGCCTTTTTTCTGTTTTCTTTGTAATCTACACCTTGCATAGTTTTGGAGAATTCCATAAACTTGACATTACGTCTCCGATGTGTTGTGTGACATCAGTTTTGCATTTTCACACACTGCTTTTATTCTGTTGCACTAGAGCGCAAATTATGACAGCAATATTTTGAAGTACACTGGATAAGTGTGTTGTGCACACATCATGGAATGTTATTAGATACTGTAGCTTCAGTTTCAGTTTCATTTCATTTATATTTGCCAGAAAAATACAGTCATTCAATACATTGCCTCAAGGCTGCTGCCTGAGAAAATTTTTTGGTCCTAAAGAAGTTAGGAGCCCGAGCAACATTTCTAGGTGCCCGTTCAAAAAAAAAAAGTACATGTAACTTAATTAAACGTGCAACAACTGGTGCACTAAAGCATCACTGGAGCACTGGAGAATCAGCTAAGGAGAAATGCTTTCAATGTACATGTACATGTAGATTTAAAAAGAGATCTAGTAGCAGCACTTTGTAAATTGAAACATTTTGGACCGTGAAGTCTTATACCAAAAAGTCTTATATTTGTTCGGGCTGGAAATAATGCAGAAAGTATTACAATTTCTAGTAATATAGGAATGAACTTGATTTACCATTAAAAACATTTCTTTTCAAGAATACATTGGGAAGCAGGCCAATTTCATAAAAGCGGGTAAACTTTCCAATTTGAAACGAGTACATTAAATTTTGTAAATATCAGGGAACGTCAATAATATTATTGGAAAATTGTTAAATATACATGTAGGATCAGTACTTGAGCATCAAAAGTTTAATGGCTTCTTGGAAATAGGCAACCACTACAGCAACGGCTTAAGAAGTAAATTTGCACTGTTTCAAAAGTCATCACCTTGTGCAATTTGCTAAATGTTGGCAAGCTTTTCTCTAGTTGAAATCTCAAGGACTGTACATGTATCTAAGTTCAGAGAAACAAAAAGAAAATTTTTGTCTTGTGTCGTCCATACAGACACAAAAATGTAAAACATGAAAGAATACGCCGATTCAGGAAAAAACCGAAAGTTGCATGGAAGCGAGGCCTAAGGGCCCTCATACTCAAAATGGCGTCGTAACAACAAGATTCTTGTAAGCATAATAAGACAAGTACAGCAGCCATGTAACATAATCGGAGTGAAAATCGGCCTGATCTCACATATATACGAAAGAAATTTTCATCAGATCCTGAATCAAGGAGAAGATGGGAAAGAGGACTATTGTTCTCCAGAGCATTTCATACAAAACGATGACAGAATTACTCTCATCGGACATCGATTTTAATAGAAAGGTCAACTTAAAATCAGGAGGCATCTCCTACTGTTTCTGTTTGGTTTTCAGCCAAATTAAATGTTAAAGAAGAACAGGAACACAAGGAAAAGTATCGCATGAGGAAATAAAAAGGTCAGAAAAATCATCATTGAGCGATAAAGTACAAGCTCTTAATTTATAGGTCTTCCAGCAATCGAACAATTTGCCGAAGTGAAACGTTTAGAAGTAGAAATCCTTTTAAAATAACTTTCTAAAGTAAGAAAGTAGGAGTAAGTTTTCACGTTTGGTCTGTAACGCTTCTCGTAAATCCCAGATGATATTCACTTAGTCTACACTGGGTTCCCAGATTATGAAACTTTACTTTTCTTATAGCGTTTTAGAAGTATTATAGAACCAAGCATTTCCCATCTAACTTATTATGGTAGTGTGAGAGATGCCACTCAATTGAATACTGGCGATGTTTTCCATTCATAAATACACCTGGAAAAAAAATTTTTCTAATTTTTTCTTTTTAGGAATGGATATAAGGTATAATATCACACTCAATTAATAGTTAGTGTACAAACATTAAATCATCGTTTGTTAGGTTGTGACATGATAGATTATAATAAGGGATTCTCCACATGTAGAATCAGAGTGAATAACAGACCTGTGCTAACAATAACCCAGGGGCGTAGCGTCCATATACGCATGTACGCCCGTGCGTACAGCTGACATCTGAGAAAAAAATTTTTCTCATTTAATTTGCTGGCCAATAATTTCATATTTCCACATTATACTGGCGTTTTTTATTAGAATTCCCATTATCCAAGCATTAATCATTCAGTGCTGGCCACTAATAATGCCAAAATGCATTTGAGTCACGTGAGATCTTGAAACTGATTTGTGGTCGCATCAACCATTGTCTGTATTGTCAGTTGTGTTTGTTGAGTTGACTTGAGACACTGTTTTATTTGGTAAACATGAATTTGGTTGGAGAACAGGTACTATTGTATGGAGAAGAAACAGATGTGAGTAAAACCTTTCATTTGCATTTGTATCTAGCAGATCCTTAGCAGCAATTTCAATTAGGAAATTCACATGTACGATATCAGAAGCATTGAAAGGGAACACCTTTGTTAACTCTGACAATGTCCACTTTGAGATTTTCAACAGCCTAGGGGTCTAACTTTCTTAATTTCAAAGGACGGGGATCACAAAAAGTAGACAACAAGCCCCTCCTGTTATGACCTGGTGTGTCTGCATGATGCCTTGGTTTGATAAGCTTTAAGGCCATGATTGGGTCATGTTCTACTGTTTGTTTACCTGGAATTCCCCATGTTCTTGGCTAAGAAGTGCAAGGAACGTCATTCTTGTGTTGATTTTTATTTCATTGTTCCGTGACATCTCCTCAAATCACACGCGGCTGGTGTAAGTTTGGGTTTTCCTACTGGGTTAACGATCATACGTCCTTTATATTTTACACAATATTTTTTGTAGGAGGCCCAAAAAAACAACGTCGTTATCAACAGGTTTAGATAGTTCATGATCAAGATCATGTACAACATTTCCGCAATGGCATACGTACAGAGAGATTTTTTTTAGTTACTTTGCCCCATTCCTTTAAGGTATCATCCACCCTCAAGCACCCTCCCCGCGTTGATCGGCGCTAGTGCTTTTGCTTTTAACAAATACCCCCATAAACCGTACATTTTCTGAAAGCTTAATAGTTCCAGATTATTACTTATTCCTTTTAAAAAATCAAAATATTAACGCAATTCAGAAATGAGAAGCTTTTTGTGAAAGTGGGTGTCGCTGTAAATTTAAGTCCAGGCCAGCCAAAAATAAATGGAAGAAGCCAATTAAGATCGCATTCGCTTCTTAACACGTTTGACTAAAAAACCGTGTCTCAGATTTTTGTCAAGTGGTTTTGTTCTTTTGTTATAAGCAGTTGAAGTTAGGGATAGCAAATCATTAGCACTACCTGTGAAAAAAATACTCTTACTCGAAAACGAAAAAAGAAATCAAAATTCGCAGACACGGTTTTTTAGAAAAACTATCTGAAAGTAAGTTGGCCAAATTTCAGCCAAATTGGTTCACGGGTTGCCGACTTGGAGTTTAAAACGTACCCTCAACTTTCTCTGATTTTCATTTCGAGAAAACAGGGGAAAAAGATTTTTGGCGGCGTATTGCCCGTGACAAGATTATAACAGATTATAACACCAAAGCTGTCAATGTTGATGGATACCAGAAAAGGGACAACAATAGAGACACAGCAGGAAAAGGTTACAAACGAAACCCAACAACAGATGAACAATTTATTTCGAACGCTCTGCTCTGTTCGATCCTTCTGTTGTCGAGAAAGCATCTTTAGTTATTTGCGACGGGCAGTTTTCATTTTGAGCCAAGCCAACTTTTACTCGATACATTTTCTAAAAGTTCGACACTTCCCTGGAAAAATCGACAACAAACGGCTTCCTGGAGTTTTTCTTGAAGCTGCTCTCCCGCTACAATAGACTTTCAAAAAAGTCCTTCGTCCGATTTTTATATGGCGCGGGACTGGTCGCGAATTTGTCGCTTGCTTGGCCGCTTCGCGACCTAAAAAGCTTGCTCCGCTCGCTAACAAACTCGGGAACTCGATTTCACGGTAGTTTCCATGGGTTTTTCAGAAGCTTTGTCATCTTTTAGCCATTTTTCTTGATTGTAGTAGGAGCCCTTGTCACTCTCTGCTAATTTCGAAACCCACACTTTGCAAAACGATTTTGTCGTCTCCTTTCGTCTTGGAGTCAAGGACGAAAACGGACAAGCTCTTTTTTCTTCTTTGGAGGCATTCACTTCCAAAATCCAGGGAAAAACAGTGAGCTCTATACTTGTAGACTGTGTAGACCACGATTTCCGTCAAATTGCGTGATTAGCTTGGTTCAACAGCGGCATGCGTTTGAAGTATGACAGGACTTGTCAACGATCAATTAAAATAATTAGCATAGAAAAAACTTTTGCGCTCCATAAGTCTGCACAGAAAAAACATTTTTTTCTGGAATTTTTTTTAAAAGAAAGCTCTTGATGAGCTCTACTTAATCATCTAAAAATTGAAAATTTCGAAAAATGATGGGTTTTTACCCTGGATGATACCTTAAATAAGGTGATCTAAGGTATCGGTATGAAGCTTGTCCTGTTGAGTGGTATCCAGCTGGCCTTTTTTTAATTTCCTGGAGTTGGGCTAATTTCGCCTTGGTGAAGCCTTTGCCTGGGTCAGGATCATAAACTTGTCTCTATTTTCAGGCATAACATAATATTAAGGTTCTTGACTCTGTGGGCCAGGAAACAAATGAATTTATTGTATATTTCGGTCGGTTTATGAAGTTATAAAATCATTTCACCTTAAACTTTACTTCGTAAAGGACTTTCTTGTTACCGCCTTGGTTTATTCTTCTACATTTTTACCAGAATTTTACTGTTTTACTGTACACCTGTAAATTTTTAAGCTCCCGTTCTTTCGTCGGGTGTCAATTTGACAACTTCAATATTTACCTACTTGATCTTGAAACTTTTTCGACAACCCAACTGTTTTTACCACCAGGCGTCGCAAAGGCCGAAGGGCTCTTAGGCCTCGCTTCCATGCAACTTCCGGTTTTTCCCTGAATCGGCGTATTTAGAAAGTTTTGTGGGGTTGTTGTATACTAGTGATAGTGATAAAATGTATGAAAAAGTGTGTTACATGTGCAAACTTGTTGTTTCGCTAATGTAAACCTACATTGTATTATTTTTTCACCATTCTAATGCTGTAGCTTGCATGGGTCCAGGGTCCTGTTTGCACTTGCCTTTTTGGGGATTTACAACCCTTATATTATTGTTGCCTTCATCAACATTCATGATGCTTTCAAATGTAATTATGGAGGTCATAGTTGTGTACAATAAAGCATTAAGAAGAAGAAGAAAAAGCAGAAATTAAAGATGCTTCTTTTCTTGAGCTTCATTACCATTCTCATGCTCTGATCTGAACAGCAATAAATTAAAGCACAAGAGAAGAATGGGTCGCTCCAACAACTTTACAAGAGACCAATTTACTAGTTAGCTCTTTCAATGGAAATTTTTATTGAAAAACCAAGCTATGTACAGTGTATGAAGTTCAAAGCACATAGAGAACCAGTATCATTGATTTGCCGATGAGTTTACATGTATCTCTTTGTCTTATGAATGTTTCGTTGACTGACAAATGATGTTTAATACCGGATTGCGAGAAGACCTCATGCTAGCTTAAGTTAATGTGATACATGTAAGTTGTGTGTACTGTCAGCATTTTATTATTTGCATTTGACAAAGGAATAATGTTGAGAACAAAGATTTTACATTGTACAGCAGTTCCCAATAACCGGCACCCTTTGAAACGTTTTTTCTGTTGGTTGAAACTTGAGTCTGCATGGATGTCAATCAACTGTTTCCATTGTTTTTTGCCATTATCTGCTAGAGAAAGTTCTCTCAGTGTTTCACTCGAAGAGCAAAGACTTGCATTTGTTGTAAGATATCTAAAGCTCTTGATTCTCTTTGATAGCATGACAAATGATAAGAAGTTCTACAACTTGACAAATCCACATCCCATCAATATTCACTTTATGATAAAAAGGTCTCATTTCAAAAGACAATTATTTATTAATTTCTCTGCTGATACATATTTTTCGTTTCTTTATTCCTTGGCAGATTTCTCATGTGTTGTGTTTTTGCACAATCAAAAATTAATCTTAGCTACCTGAAAACCTTTGTGTAGTAAAAAAAGAGTGTTTCAGCTATTTCATTCAGCCATTGTCCATTTGGCTTCAACATTATAATCCCCCATCTCAGCGAAACTGGAAACCCCTTCATTATTCAAAAATGTTCTTGCCCAACCTTGTTCCCAGGGTTCTCTCCCACCTGTCCCGGCAAAGCAAGAGAGAAAGAGACACCCTGGTTACCTCTGGTCACATGTCTCCAGAACAAAATTAATTCTGAGGGAGGAGTCCTTTGTCTTTCAATTTTGTGTCTTGTTCACACAATGATTGCAAGGGTCCACAAGAGCAAGATGGTCCATTAGTATGAATTTTTTAAAAAAAAACATATGCAGCCCTCTTTAATTTCTTAAAATCCTCTAAAGCTAAGCATACCTAACCCTCAAGAAAAATAAAGATACATGTACTGTAGGAACAATAAACTGTTGGCAGTGGTGCAAGCCATATTTTTAACAAAGATGCTTACGGATTTACGGCCATTTGGTGGGTTTTACACGACGATGAAAAAAGCTGAAAGACACAGACCTGTAGATAAAAATATACTCTCAATTGATGCATTTTGATCGACATAAATATCACTGTGCAAATTATTTTTGACTGCACAAGTGGTGAATCTGCAATTTCCTCTGCATGTTGATTGACGTGCATGGAACTCAAGTTTCAAGTGATATAGAAAAACGTTTTGAGGGCGTGTGTTATTGGGAAGTGCGAGTGTAGTGTACTACAGGTTTGCGTTATGTTTGTTTTGAGGCCAAAAAATGGACGAAGCTTGGACAGATGTGACAGTGAGTGAATACTTTGATCATAATTATTTTTCTTTCATTTGCTATTGATTATACATGCAGTAAAACACCCGCCAATAATAACCTACCAGTACTATTTTTTGAATTCTGTCAAAAAAAAGCCATTGTACAACACTGGAGGTTCTTGTATTTTGGGGTACTTATTGGTACACTGTAATTTACCTGTAGGCTAAATAGGTTTTTAATTAGGCTCTTAATTTTTATGAAGGAGATAGTAGATTGTTGACTACCTGGATAAACTTGAGTTTGGTCTTAAAAATACAATATTTATTCACAATTGTATTATTATAACGACTCTACAGTTGTACAGGCAACAAAGCTGATTACCAAACATAATATACAGTTTAATGGTACAGTACAGTGTATGTTCTTGTTATACTAAATTTTACAATCTCAATGTTGCACTCCTTGGTTAAAGTTAAGGTATGATAAACAATTTAATTGTTTATCATACCTTAACTTTAACCCACACATGAGAACCTGCTTGATCTTGCTAATTGGCTAAACAGGTTCCTGTATTTTGCGTATTAAAGTGGCAAATTTCTGCCAGGAGGTTCTTAATCCCGCACAGGTTCTTATTCGCAGGTGTTAAATTGCTGTATATGCGTAGAATAGCTCTAAACATGATTATAATTGTCTATGTTGTAATTGTACAGTTTCAGTTTAAACATTTTCTACAAATTACATCCTGAATCTACATGTCGTATACTCATGTAAGGTCGTGCAAAAAATAATGTAACCTGTGAAACTTGATCAACATTTCGACCATGCCTTTACTAGTATTTTTCTACCCAAGACTTTTGCAATCTCTTGAAGAAAACCCAGTTACCCTTCAGTACTAAAGCACTTATTCATGTAAACAAAATTTATTTAATCCTTAAATGAAGCCTGAGTTGACACAGTTTATGGGTTTAGTTTTGAAGGGTTTGAACTTTTGCTGGGCAACTAGGTTTTGATTGGGCTAAGTGCAGCATGGAATGTTTCTAAAATTTGCACTCCAGACATAATGAATACGTTATAAACTGATTAGACTCGATGACAGTTTGGAAAACCTGTCGTTTCTTCTTCTGTCATCTGAGATCAGGCTCAATTAATACTTTGTTCGTTTTGCTTGGTAAATTTTGCACGAGTATACATGTAATGCCTTTCAAATAATTATACCTGACAAGTTTCCTGTAAACAAATGAGCACAGTAACATGTCTTTGCGAATAAAAATGCTGATAATTCGTCTGGAGAATCCTTTTTCCAAAAAACTGATTATTTTAGAGGTATCTGTTGAGTTGAGCTGGAATTTGAAACAGAATCTTGTCAATTGTTTTTCATTTTTTTCATCTTTGCTGTTCCTTTGACCATTGATTTGAAATTACATGCACTTTTAGTATACATGTACTAGCACCTTGTTTTTATATTTAAACACAGTTTCTGTTTATCGTAAACATTTTTGGTAAGCATCCATACAGGGTGTATATGCTGCATGCACCAAGGAAATCTTGTGTACTGCGGTGGAATCCCACCTTATACGGCCACCTTGGTAATACGGTCGACTCATTAAATACAGCCACTTTTTGTGGGGCCGGCAAAAAGGCCATACGGATGAAAAAAAAAAAATTTTCGAACGGTAGACCTGAACGGCTGAACGGCACGAGTAAAATTTCGGTCATTTGTCGCAGATTTACCTTTGGACAAGTTGCAGAAATTCTACAATAATTTTATTATGGCTGTTTCCAATTGAACGGGTCATGAACGGGTGAGTTTTTTTCGCCACGCAGAATATAAACAAACTTGTTCTAGACAAACAACAAAAAAAGAGCGATTAAACGCTTTGATGCTTTTAAATAAAAACTTGCTATGGCCATCACAAATGGAAAACGTGAATAGAAATAATGTTAAAAAGCTCAAATCACGATGAATAAATCGGCAGCGGTAAGAATTTTTGAATATCGAATTATGAATGAAAGTAAAGCTTGCATCATAGCAGACCGTTTTGAAACTAATTAATTGCGTAGCGTCACGTCGCCAGAGAAAACTTCGAGATGTCACGCTTGTCGTGATACTCACCCGTGCTGGCCAACGAGCAACAAACCGTCGCTTCATAGAACTATGCCATAGTCTTACACTGTTCTTTGCAAAAAAAATCTTAGGCCTTTCAAAAAATGACGAGAGTTTTGGTTCACGAAAAATAAATCATCAGATAGTTGACTGAGTAGATGTTGGTCACGTGCTACGCAACGAGTTTTGCAAGTGACTCGAATTTCATTCGCGATGAGAAAGATCAGAAAGTGTTACTGGTAAAACCCTTTTCTCTTCGTTTGATAGACTGTTTCCCGTGATTCTGGCAGCGGGTCATTAAACGAGTGAAATCGCCACTTCCACCTATAGTTTCTTAGTAGTTTACCTGGGATCAGAGGAACACGTTTTCGACTCAACAATTGCGGTGAAACAGTTGTTTACACAAGACAGTATTAATTTTCGTCGCTCTGTCAGACTTTTTTCGGTCGGTTCTGAATTTCACGCTTGGTTCGAGATCAATGTTACGTTACGGCAAGAAAGCAACGAAGCACGGCTAGAACAAGATTTCGCAAACTACCATTTCGTGTCTTCGTTTCGCAAACGACCGGCCACAAGGCATTACATAAGGCCATCTGAACAGCGTAAAAATTAATTATGATCCAAGGCATTTGAATGAACGGTTCCAACTGATTGAAGTTTTGAACGGGTGGATAATTTTTCTGAACGGATGACCAAGTCGTTCGAACGGATTCAAGTTTTTCTGAACGGGTGCCACAGCCGTTTGAACGGATAGACAATTTTTGTGAACGGATGGCACAAGCCGTTCGAACGGATGGATGATTTTTGTGAACGGATGACCAAACCGCTCGAACGGATGCAAATTTTTCCGAACGGGTACACTAGCCGTTCGAACGGTTGGGCAATTTTTGTGAACGGATGACACAGCCGTTCGAACGGCTTGACTTCCTTTTTAAACGGATCGCCCAAGCCGTTCGAACGGATGCAAATTTTTTGTGAACGGATGAGAAACGGCTTGTGAACGGATTTCCGTTCGAAAACGGGAAGCCGTTAGTGTACGTTTTCGCGTGAGAGGTCACATTTTCTTATAAAAAAACCATTGTTAATGCGGTCACTTGTTAATGCGGCTAACAGCCAGGGCCGGGTTGTTCAAAGCTGGGTTAGTGCGAAATTTAAACTCACATATGAGAGCTTAAAAAGCAAATTCAGTTTAATTCTCTTTGCCTACAAGACAGTGATGATTGGATACTCTAAAAAGAATAGAGAAAATTATCTGAGAGAGTGCTTTTGATAAAAAGATAAAGAATCCTGGGTTAGCACTAACCGGCGTTCGAATAACAACTGGACCCAGGTCTTTAAAATCGCAAACAGTAGAATCTGTTATAATTTCATCCCATTTATACGGTCACTCATTTGAAATTTAGAAATTCAAAATTCCTGTGACATGTCAATTTCATTGACCTGCATGTAGTTTAGTAAGCAGAGCCTGTTCTTGTTTTGTTTTTAGACTTAAATCCATTTGGGACGGTTTAATTATATATGGCTGATTTTTAAAAGTGTTCTATGTTCTGAAGGAAAGTTCCAAGTACTTTTTACAGTAGTTACTACATCCCGGCTGTTCATTAAAGAGAACAGTTGTCACTCAAGAAGTGTGAATGCACTGTATGGTGTATTTGCCACAATGGCCTCAAGTCATGAAATTTGACCCTGCCCTAACCTGAGATCAGGCGTTATTTTTTTTTTTTTTTATTTTTGGCTTCTTTGGCTCGAGAAGGAAAAAAATAACGCCTGATACATTTATTTAACAAGCCGTCAACCACCCCCTAATTTACATAATCTAACGTCTACTCGACCTGTCATGTTATTAGCCAATAAGCGTTTATCATACGGGAATCAAATTTTGGCGCGAATAATGTCTGTTTTGAAATCAGTTTTAGGGAAAAGAAAATTTTTAAGTACGTCCATGTTCAGATGGCGCTTCCTAAAAAAATTTTAAATGTGTTTGTTACAGCGAAGCGACGATCATGTTCTTTACTATCAAATCAAACGTGTCGCTAACTGATCGGGGATATTTAAATACGGAGAACAAAAACTTGCAGGCGATGAAATGGTGTGATGTAATCAACTTGATTTATTTCTTGCCAGCGATCAATGATTCTCGTAAACTAAACAACAAATACAGCTAAATGAACTAACTTATAGGGGAAATCAAAATATAAACGAGTAGCGATCGAAACAAAAGACGATAAAACATAATTGTGTACGAAAGGCTTAATGACAAAGTACAAGCTTGTGCATTTTGGGGGCGGAACCCCGCACATGAAGAATCTTATTGTTGCATGGAAAACACTTAACAAACATCTGTTAATCTAAATAAAATGCTTTATATATTGACTTTCGATGAAGATAAAATTAGTAGAAAGGTAACTGAAATATCCATACTGTAGTAAATAACGAAATATGCGAAATTGTTACGAAATGTACACATGTATGCCCACGAGGGGACAAATAAAGTACTAAATCAATAACCTGAAGACTAAATCAACAAAAATATCTACGAAAGGAAACGAAAATGATTACTTACATATCTGACCCACACAGTAAACGTCCAAATAACGAAACGAAACTAAATGACACAAAAACTTATTCTTCTACTGTATTATGCGAGAAACGTGCAATCGACTGAAATAAGAGCTATCCAGGGGGAGTATTAGAAACAAAGCAATGACGTAAATGAGACACTGGAAATGAAATGAAACTAAAAATAATGAAAACTAAATGAGAAACTTAACATGGCTACCCTGAAATAGAATATTTCACAAAACTAATAATCTTGCAACGTAAATTCAAGGAGATTAACTTAAAACACATTTCAATCAAAGTTCAATTAAGGCTCCTCGTCGGGGATCTACCCTCGGTCTTCATTCTGCTTGATCATCACAGGCAATCAAAAGGATTAGCTTGTGGATTGGACGCTCTAGGTACTTGATTGGCCCAATCTTCTTTCCATCGGTACTGAGATGGCGATCTCCCAGGACAACCTGGACTTTGCGTACATAACCATCCTTCTCAATGTCGACCCGGCTGACACGAGCGAGTTGCCAACAGTTCCTTGGCAGGGTGTCATCCTTGACAATCACGACGTCGTTAACTGCTAGGTTCCTTCGCGGCTCCTTCCACTTGTTGCGTTGTTGAAGGCTTAGGAGGAACTCCTTCCTCCAGCGGGTCCAAAATTCATTGGCCAAATGCTGGACTCTTCTCCATCGTTTCTTGGTGTAAAGGTCAGTTGACTCAAACATCCCCGGGGGAGAGAGGACAACCTTTGTCTTCATTGTCAAGAAGTGATTCGGGGTTAGAGGCTCCAAACTTGGGTCATTCAAATTCTCAACTGACAACGGGCGGCTATTAACGATTGCCTCTACTTCGCACAGGAGGGTCCTAAAGGCCTCATCATCCAACTGGGTGCCGTTTGATTCTAGAAGCGCAGACATTACATTTCGCACCGTTCGGATTTGTCGCTCCCAAATCCCCCCCATATGACTGGCTGCAGGCACGTTCATCCTGAATGAGAACCAATCACAATTATTCTTCAGTAGTTCGGCCCTTATCCTTTCATGGTCGAACTCTTCAAGGGCTTCTCTGAGTTCCCTTCTTGCTCCGACGAAGTTGGTTCCTTGGTCGGACCTCAATTGGCGAATAGGGCCTCTTCGACAGGTAAATCTTCGAAAGGCGTCAATGAACGAATTGGTGTCTAAAGAATTCGCTGACTCCAAGTGAATTGCTCTTGACGACATGCATGTGAAGAGAACTCCGTATCTCTTAACTTCTTTTCTTCCCTCCTTTATGTTCCATGGTCCAAAGTAGTCCACTGCGCAAAAGGTGAAAGGGGGTGCTGGCTCTAATCTATCGACCGGTAGGTCGGCCATCTTCTGATCCTGTACCTTTCCTCTTAGCTTGCGACATGTTACACACTTTGAGATGTGGGTGGCTACAGCAGTGGATCCTCCAATGATCCAGAATCCTCGGAAACGAATTTCACTGAGGGTCATACCTCTCCCTTGGTGTTTAACTTCTTCGTGACAATGCTTGATAAGGAGATTTGTGATGTGATTTCCTTTGGGCAAAATAATTGGAAACTTGACACTTTCTGACAACGTAGCGTGCTTGAGGCGCCCGCCTACTCGTACGATTCCACTTGCATCCAGGAAAGGATCGAGTTTGCCAAGAGAACTGCAACTTTTCATAGATCTTTTCCTTTGGGAAAGGTTTGCTTTATCCTTTGGGTCTCCCGGCGGTGAGAGCGAGCTCAAGGTGCCAATCTCATCTCCAAAATGATCCGCTTGAACTGCCCTAATGATTCGAGTTTCTGCATCCTGCATACTTGCCACCGTCATCGAAGGAAGCTGGATGACTGTATTGGGGTTCTTTGTTGTATTTGATTTCTCTTCTACGACTAGGAGGGACTTGTGCTTCAATCTTTCTTTCAGCTTCTGCACAAAAATAAGACATAATGCGACAGCTCTTTTTGCTCGATGAAGGTCGGAGAAGTACGCCAATCGACTGGAAATGCTTGCAAAGGACTTTTCTACGTTTGTAGCGAGGCTCACAGACTTCTTTACTTCGGGGTCATTAGATGATAACTGTCGAGTATCTTGTACTCCTAATAGTTGGGATGTCGGCCACTGACTTCTATCATTCCACAGGAAGGCTGGCCCGGTTATCCAATTTGACTTGATGAGCTGTTGTGCGCTGAGGCCGCGAGAGGCGTGATCTGCAGGGTTAAGTTTGGTGTCTACATAATGCCATTGATCCGGAGAGGTGTGGTCTTGAATTTGTTGCACCCTGTTTGCAACAAAGATGTGAAAACGTCTACTTTCATTAGCGATGTACCCGAGAACAACCTTGCTATCGGTCCAGAAGATTTCTGTCATTTCTTCGTAGTCTAATTCTCTTTGTAGTTGACTACTTGTTCTTACAGAAACCACAGCAGCTGTAAGCTCCAAAACGAGGCACCGTTACTTGTTTGAGTGGTGTAACTCTTGCTTTGCCCATTACCAACGAGCAATGGAGATGGCCTTTATCGTCCTTTAAGCGGAGGTATGAGCATTGGCCGTACCCCTGGGTACTGGCGTCAGAGAAGTGATGCAACTCTACACTACTGATGTATCCAAAATCTGATGGCTTGAAGCATCTCGGAACTGATAACTGATCCAAAGTGAACAGCTCACTTCTCCACTTTTCCCACTTCATCTTAATTACTTCAGGAACTGGGTCATCCCAATCTGCTTTTTCTCTGCACAGGTCCTGTAGAATCTTCTTTCCTTCAAGGAGGAGTGGAGCCACGAAACCTAAGGGATCGTATATGGAGCTGACTGTGGAGAGTATCCCTCTTCTGGTACATGGACGGTCCTTCAACGTGATTCTAAACTGGAATGAATCTTTCTCGACGCACCACTCAACACCAAGGGTACGTTCTATCGGTAGGGCTTCAGAATCCAAGTCTATGTTCCTTATCTCTTCAGCTCTATCTTCGGCTGGGATGGCTTCTATAACTTCTTTCTTGTTTGAAGCAAACTTGTGCAGGCGGAAACCCCCTCTGCGGCACATCTCTTTAGCGTCTTTAATAAGGTTCACTGCTTCTTCTGATGAGGCGACAGATTTGAGGCCATCGTCCACGTAAAAATTTCTTCGTACAAAGTTCGCTGACATTGAGCCAAGTTCTTCTTCATTATCGTTAGCAGTGGACTTCAAGGCGTAGTTCGCGCATCCAGGCGATGATGTCGCTCCAAAGAGATGGACAGTCATTCTAAATTCTATCGGGTCTTTGGTCGTGTCTCCGTTCTCCCACCACAGGAATCTCAAGAAGTCTCTGCATTCTTCTGATACTCTTACTTGAAGAAACATCGACTCTATGTCGCACATGAATGCTACCGTTTCTTGCCTGAACCGACAGAGGACTCCCACCAAATTGTTTGTTAAATCTGGTCCTTGTAACAAATGTTTATTTAAGGTCTCGTTCTTGAATTCCGCGGAGCAATCGAAAACCACCCGGATCTTGTTTGGCTTTTTGGGATGATATATGCCGTGATGAGGAATATACCAAACTTTTCCTTTATCAGATAAACTTGACTTGCTGTCTTGAGAACTTCCTTGGAGTAAACATTCGTCAGGTGGGACTCTTTCTGCATGGCCATTCTTGATTAAATTTTCCATGAAGGTGGTGTAGTCTTCTTTGTACTTCTGATCAGATTTAAACCTCCTTTTTAGTTGGCTCAAGCGACGCACGGCCACTTCTTGGTTGTTGGGAAGGCTTGGACTGGTTTCTTTCAAAGGCAAAGGCAACTCGTAGTGTCCATCTTCGCATTGGCGAATGCCCCGTTCTACGGTCGCCAGAAATCTTCTGTCTTCTTGGGAGAGAGCCTGACTGTTTCTGTCCTTTTCTGAGAAGTCGGCTTCAAACATCATCTTTACTTCTTTAGGGGTGATTTCCTCCTTCGTCTGACTGGTAGTTACAAATGCAATACTTCTTGAACAATCGCTGCCTGTCTCGTATGCCAAAACTCTGTTACATGTTACAAAATCGTCGTCAACTTCATCAGCTTCTTCTTTAGATACAGGCATGATCACGGGACCAATTATGCCCCAGCCAAGCAAGGTCCTAACAGCATAGGGATCTTCTCCTTTCCCGAGAATGACTTCTCGTGGCTTGATCGCTCTCGGACAATTACAGCCTAACAGCAGTCCTACGTCCATGCTACTTTGATATGGATACAGCTTATCGGCGATCTTCTGAAGGTGTTGCCACTCATTTGCCGTCTCCTTTCTCGGAATTTGGTCTCTTCTGAAAGGTATATTTGATCTTGAATATGTCTTTGGAAGCTCAATCTCCACTCTCTTATCGATTCTTTCAACAACCAAACCGCTTATTTTCTCAACAGCAATCTCCTGTCGTCCTAACATTGTGGACAGATTGAGTTTAACTTCAGGTCCCTTCAGGCCAAGGTCTTTGAGAACTTCAGACTTGATGAATGTGGTATCGCTAGCTTCATCTAAGAGAGCATAAGTCATAATCTCCCGTTTGGGACTGTCCTTATGGTGAAGCCACACTGGTACAATTAATGAGTTGATGACGACCCGTTGGCTATCTGTACTAGAACAGTTACTAATGGCTGGAATTGAGCTATCTTCTTTCTCCATCGCTTTCTGTGGTTCTTTGGCTTGCTTCTTAGTTTCATAATGGAGGGTTGTTGGGTGCGGCTTCCTGCACTCCTGACACGTAAGTCTACGCTTGCAGTCTTTAGAGAGGTGACCTCGCTGAAGACAGCCGAAACAAAGTGAGTTCAACTTCACGAAATCATGGCGCTCTCTTATGTCCATTTTCTTGAACTCTTCACAGTTGTACAACATATGGGACTTTGAACACGCCGGACACTTTAACTTTGAGTCAGTTTTCTCACCAGAAGGTGACTTCGAGTTCCCCTTTGACTCTTCTCCAGTAGTGGCAAGGCTGTTCAGGCTAGGTGGACGCCTTCGGTTTATGCTTGTTTTCTGCTTCTCGGGGCTCTTCTTCTTTTCCATCTTCAGCACATCGGGGGAGAAAACAGGATCTGTGGCGAGATCAGCCTCGGCTCTGACAAACTTCACAAGGTCATGAAAGGTGATTGTTCGTTCATCTTTCTTCTTCTTATCGAACGCATGTCGACACCATTTCACACCAGAATAAGATGGTAACTTTGAGCTAACTTGCCTCAGTACTTCTGTGGAGTTTAACTCGTTTAGGGAGTGTATACTTCTCATTGCTTCTTCACACTGGCCAAGAAAGTCGGACAATGCTTGGAGACCGTTACTATCACCTTCGCTTATTTGTGGCCATTCCTTCAATCGAGACTTATAGGCGTCAGAAACACGATGAGGGTCCCCATATCTTTGGGCAAGTAGATTCTTAGCCCGTTGGTAGCTGTCATCAGAGTTCAGAGTGACGAAGCCCTTAATAACATCGTTTGCTTTTCCTTCAGTGTACTTGTTAAGAAAGTAAAGCCTTTCTCTGTCCGATGGAACTCTTGATTCGATGATGGTTTCGAAGGCTCTTGTAAAGATAGGGTAGTCAAAGTAATTTCCACTGAAGATTGGAGGTTCTTGCACAGGGAGAGAACTCACTCGTTGTCGCTGCGCTATGAGGGCGCTAAGCTCAGTCTGCTTAGCTTGGAGCTTTATAATTTCCTGTAAAGCCTTCTCACTTGGACTTGAGGGTGAGATCTCGACTTCTGACTTCAATACAGGTGACAAAAAAGGATTCGCTGGCCAAGACGAGTGACGCTCTTCTATCGCAGGAGTCTGACTTGGTCCAGGAGGTGTTGGAGTTAAAGCAGAAAACGGCGAATCGTACGTTCTAGGTTCCGTCTTCACAGACACACCTTGTGGTTTCGGTGACGGGGTGTGAAGGGGATTAAGAGGCGTATCTGATCTGCATTCAACCTTGCGTGGTTGCGGTGATTCGTGCGACAAGGGAGGAGCAAATGGATTCGGAGAGGCTTTGAACTTAACTTCCGTTTTGGCGGGTGGCCCAGATTGCATTGGCACGAAAGGAGGAGCGTCTTCGTTTAATTTACTTCTCACAGGAACCATTTTCGGTGTAGCCTGCCCCAACGTACTTGCCCTTTCTTGTTCTTCTTCTTCGAGACTTTTCATGGCATCTCGTTCAGCTCTCGCCATTGCTAGCTCTTTCATACATGTCAGTCTTCTAAGCTCCGCTTCCTTATCGAGGAATTTCATTTGAGCTTCTAGTTTGGCTGCTTTCGCAGCGGCCTTTATTTTTCTCGACCGAGCGGAGGAATTTGACACGTGAGACGTCTTCGTACTACCTGTTCTGCTTGTTACTGAACGATAGCTCTTCACAGAGTGTTGTTTAGCTGCTTCCTTCTCAAGGGCGTGTATTTGACCACTGATCTTCAAACGACAGTCCTGGTACTCGCGATCTTTAAGGTCAAACCACCTATAGGAGGCGTCAGTTTCCTGTTCCGTCAGCATGAGCTCATGATAATCGGTGAACGCTTGATGGAAATCTTCTTTCAACTGATCGAGATTATCTCTTTCTTGAGAAAACCATTCAATGTCCTCGCAGGTCACATAGGAGGAATTAATCCTCTTGATTTGCTTTGCCATCCCTTTATATGCGGCATCTCTCCTTTGTTGGTGCATGGAAATGTTCATTAAGCGTCCCTTCTCCGTGAGTTTCCGGTCACGCGTTCCACGCTGTTGCATGACATCCTCACTAGCTAACACAGTGGGTGATACACTGAGGAGGTTATCAATTATTTCTTTGGCGTTTTCTTCTTCAAACATCTTGTAACGTTCTTGTATGTGGAGATATTTTACTGTTACAGCGAAGCGACGATCATGTTCTTTACTATCAAATCAAACGTGTCGCTAACTGATCGGGGATATTTAAATACGGAGAACAAAAACTTGCAGGCGATGAAATGGTGTGATGTAATCAACTTGATTTATTTCTTGCCAGCGATCAATGATTCTCGTAAACTAAACAACAAATACAGCTAAATGAACTAACTTATAGGGGAAATCAAAATATAAACGAGTAGCGATCGAAACAAAAGACGATAAAACATAATTGTGTACGAAAGGCTTAATGACAAAGTACAAGCTTGTGCATTTTGGGGGCGGAACCCCGCACATGAAGAATCTTATTGTTGCATGGAAAACACTTAACAAACATCTGTTAATCTAAATAAAATGCTTTATATATTGACTTTCGATGAAGATAAAATTAGTAGAAAGGTAACTGAAATATCCATACTGTAGTAAATAACGAAATATGCGAAATTGTTACGAAATGTACACATGTATGCCCACGAGGGGACAAATAAAGTACTAAATCAATAACCTGAAGACTAAATCAACAAAAATATCTACGAAAGGAAACGAAAATGATTACTTACATATCTGACCCACACAGTAAACGTCCAAATAACGAAACGAAACTAAATGACACAAAAACTTATTCTTCTACTGTATTATGCGAGAAACGTGCAATCGACTGAAATAAGAGCTATCCAGGGGGAGTATTAGAAACAAAGCAATGACGTAAATGAGACACTGGAAATGAAATGAAACTAAAAATAATGAAAACTAAATGAGAAACTTAACAGTGTTGTTTTTGTGATGAAATACTGCTAGCTGGAGCTGCCGTACCTTTATTTAACAGCTACAAATAGTAAAGAATTTACTGGTTAAAGCTCGTTGACTTCGTTCTGTACCAAAAGCAGTGAAAAAAAAATTAGGCTGAAGCACCATATTTCACGAACTGCAAGGTGTTGTGAAAGCGAAGATCGCTCAAAATAATTCGCAGGTTTCTGCTGAAGGAGGAATTACAGCCAAGTCGGGTCAAGATTCTATTCATGAATTCATTATTTGAAAAGTGAACCCGTTTGTCGCTTCAGTAACTTGTAGCCGGTATCAAATTGCATTCAAATGATCGGTGTAAACGATGAGATGGAAAATATTTCAATGGATGAAATTTCTTTTTAGGCATTCTTCAAATTCAAGAAAACTGAGCCGGCAGAAATTTCATAACGAACTCGCGTGTGTATTCACTGCTCATTACGCAAACAAAAATGCAGACTGAAATCAACAACAACTAACGGATGGCGGCATTTTGGCCAATCGGAACAGCGCAAATCATTCGTATTGTTTCCTATCCAATCAGGGAAAAGTCCAGATTCTGGCTTTTTTACATGTGATCCGACAAAGAAATGTATCATGCCATCTTCCCGTTAGAGACATAAAGGGCTAGTAGGGAGAGGGCATGATCTCAGGCTAACCCTGCCCTGGTGATATGGCCACCCCGTTATTATAATACGGCCACATTTTTTTGACCCATTGGTGACTGTATCAATGGGGTTCCACTGTATGTAAATAGCACAAAGATTTGTAAAAAAACATGTAATGGTCACATTGATATAGTCAATGAATCAGTGTTTAAGCTTTAACATTAGTACAGGTGTAAACACAACTTTTTTGTCCAAAAATAAGCAAATCTTTTTCCATTTCATTTCACTTATCAAGATGAATAAATTACTGTAGTTGTGCTCCACACTGTTTTCCTTACATTTCGATTCTTTCATGGTACTGGTGAGGAAAATTTATTTGACAATAAAGACCTTTTTTTCTAAATAGTAATCATGTTTTGTTATTCTTAGAACCTTTATATGTAATTGACCTGAGTCAGCATCAAATTTCTTGTAATATTAATTATTTTATAACACAGATTACTTTTTTAATTATTATCTGCCATTCAGCAGCTGTAACCCACCAATGTCTTTGTTTTTTATAACATAAAAAGGTAAAGTGCAGGCCCTGATTTGTTTAGTTTTGGTTATTTGCTCATGAGTACAGTGCAAGCTGGAGAAAGCTGGTGGGTGCTTAATACATATACAAAATTAATGATATGCCCTCTTTCCGAGGGTTGGTTTATAATGCCATGGTTTCTCATTGTAAGGTTTTAAAAAATGCACAGTTAGAAAGCAGAGACGGAAAGAAAAAGTTAAAAGTTTCTTGTTTCCTTGATGTGCAAGGCAAGAAAATTTGAGTAACTACAAAATAATATTATTAATTTTTGCCTTGAAGGACTTAATCATTTCCTTTGTTTTCTTCACAGCAGAGAGCATGTCCAGTTGTGAAACACTAGCAAGATATCTGTTACAAAGTTTTTAAAGGATTTAAGGTACCTGATACAGTGATTTGAGCTTTACAGTCAAAGAATGTCTTGAAATGAGAATTGGTTATTAGAAATGTACACGTGTAATAAAATGTAAGAGTAAGAGTATTTATGTTGACTTGAAATACTAGACCAAAAATTAAAACAGGTAAACAAAAATATTCAATAAAATATTGAAGTGGTGGCCGATGGGATTGTATTTTCATGCAGACAATAATTATTTTTGTTGGCCCAGACGTGTTTTAGGCTGGAAGGAGTGCGTACCTTATTTTCATAGATGATTTTTTTTTGTCTTTTCTAGGGAATCATTAAAAGCAACAGATACCCTCTTCAGCAGTTACTGATTCCCTGGTTTTTCCTGAGTGCAGGAGGGAATAAGAAAAAAAGTAGACAACTTCATGGAATGGTGTTGTACACAACATAATTAAAAGACTTTGGGGAATGTTTACAACCCAAATTAAGTAGCACAATCATACACTTAATTTTAACACCTAGTGCTTAACAATATTGTAATCACAATGCTAATTTACAAGCAATAAATTTTCTACAACTTTTTGACAGTAGTTTAATGTTGTAAACTTATGGAGCTTAGTGTAGCCGCGTGACAAAATATTATTGAAAAACCATAGGGAGATCATAGCCCCTGTCTCTGTTTCGCTGTTTGATCCCAATGGCTTCTCTTACTTTTCATCTTTAATTCACTGGCTAACCTTCTGGCCTGTTTTGTCCAGATACTCATGGACAGCGGGAAAGTGTTGCATCTCAGAGTTAGTATTCTGACTCTCTTCCTACCCGTATTGGTTAATCACTTCTTGGAGGGCACTTGGAGTTGTACTTTAAAACAGATTCTGGTTATAGCTTTTGGCCAATCAGACGTCTGGTATGGTTTGAGATTGAAGCTATAGAAACCGTTTTCCGTGGTGATACGCACGCCTTGCACAAGGAATTAACAGGTTAATTCAGCATTTTTTGCATATGGTTTTTTCAGCATATTACTAGTATGAAGCTTCTCATACGCCATTTTTAAAAGCGCGAAAAAAGAAACCAGTAAAGCCTCTACATCTGTAGCCAATACACGGGATTATGACTTCTTAATAGACCATAATTAAGTGCTCCATGCATAATCAAAGAAGGATTGCGAAGTGTTAATGTAGAGCGATGCGTATTTGAGGATAAGAAATACAATGCTAGTTGTCTAAATTTTGAGGGGGGAGCTGGGAAGTTACATTAATTCCCTGCGGGATTTATGGGCATTTTCTTGTCTACTGCTCCAAATTTTGTAATCTTTGTAATTTTGTAACATTTGAAACGGTAACGAAGAAGGGTATTTTACATGCGGCCACTTAGGCCTTGTACATGTAACTAACAGTTTAATTCTTCAATTTCAGCATACCAGCAATATGAGGCTTTATAGAACAATAATACTGTCACTCATGTTATTCATAATTAGCAATAATGGAACAAAATAGCAACACTTTAAAATGAGTATTGTCCACATCTGATCGTGTTGCACTTGTGTGTATAACTACTCGCGGTTTTATGCCTTCCTTGTATGCTAGCCGCGTAGGTTAATCTTATATATGTCGTAATTATTATTATTATTTTTTATCTCAGGTAATTTTTATTTTTCTCTTGTTTCAACTTTATTAGCATAACCCAAAAACAAAAGAAGAACAAAAATTACCTGAGATAGAAAATTAACCATAACAATATACTTGGTTGCATGCCCATACTAGACCGTTGGTGTTGTAGTCTCGATAATAAACAACAGACAATAAAAAAAACAATACAAACTTACAAATTCCATAGCCTAGATAAACTGGAAAATATCCCAAGCGGAAGCTGTTCGATTTTGTTGTCTTGTAGTTGCTTGCAAGAATAAGTTTAATTATTTCAACTGCGTATTTCAAGACATTATTAAGAATGTTCAGTGGAAACCAAACTCATCCTTGTCTATTTTAGTTCTA
>NC_133201.1:18823797-18838797 GCF_958299795.1 Porites lutea
AGATGGCCGCCATAGAAAAGAGCATGTGAAGTAACATTATTAAAATGAAGTTGACTGAAGAGAAACGCTATTGGAATTTTTGCTTGCTGTTGTTTCTTGCCGAGGTGAGACTCAGTGTGTTGGGAATGTGCATAACGTAAGCAGTACGCGTGTTGCTGAGTTCGACTTCCTCTCGGAACGGAGAACCTCGATAGTGGATATTTAACTTGTGCGTACTCACTTTGATTTTCATTTAAACGCTTTCTTTATCACATTGTGTCCTAAATGTGATGACTCGATGAAAATTCTGTAAAAACGGATTTTTCAATACTTTCTTCCCCCTTTCACATACATTCTATTTTGAAACTCGCCCAAGTCCTCTCTCAAACATCGGAGAAAATGCATTTGGTGCGCACTTTCTGCAGCTCTACCGCAAAAACGAGTACGGTGACCCCCATTTTTTATTTCATGATTTTAATAAGGACAGTGCTTCCTTTCGATGAGAAAAAAAATGGCACAAATCTATGTTCAGTTTTTTGGCAGTTTTACTAAATTGTACGGATTGAGCTATTACGGGTCGAATAGCGCGTGTCCAACTTAATTCTACTTTGGAGCGTAGAGTAAAAACAAGGGCATTAAAAGACATTTTTCTGGTACGTAAGTGGATAAACAATACATTAGAGTCAAATTCTGTGCGATACCACATGCATCATCGAAAAAATCTCTCCTTTTTGTCGAGTTTTGAGCCGCCCGCGGTTTTTGTAAAAGGGTCCTAAATAGCCGTATTTGTCAGCATTGTGACGTCCGAACGAGCACGGTGACCCCCACTTTTTATTACTTTTTTATCATCTTCTTGACTTGTTACATCAGTGTACCAAGTTTCATCTACAATCCATGTTAGGTTCTTTTACTAAGGAATCACCTTTAAGCTACTCTAGGCTACGCGGAAAGAATAGATTAGCCGAAATGCGGTGACACATGGAAACCCGAACTCGGAACCTCCCGCACAGAAGCCGCGCACTAACCTACTGCGCTAAACCTAGCTCCTTGGCTCCTTAAATGTACTCGAAATATGATCCCGGCTGAGAGGGTCACCATATCCGGCAGACCGAGCAACATAACTCGGTGGCTTACCCCACCTACACAGGCGGGTTACCTCTGCAGCTACTCGTTTGCAAATAAATCATCAGATCGAGTTCATTAGATTCCCATACTCTCTTGTTAAGGGACCGATCGTTTATTACGTCCCAGGGGCGGGGGGGGGGGGGGGTGGTTGAGAAAAGTGTGGTGTATAAAAACTGTACCCCCCTAAAATAATTTAATATGAAAATTGTACCCCCCCCCCTTGGCGACAAGAATTTTTAAAATGCACCCCCCCCCCACCCCCACCTTTTAAGATGACTCGATTTTCTCTCCTTCTTTGGACATTGACTTCATATTAAAGCTAGATGGGGTTCTGGTAGTCTGGTTTGGTAAAAATAGTTGATAGGGTCCTGGGACAAGCTTGGTTACATAGCATTCAAAATGGCGGCTACCAAATCAAGTCAAGATGCAGGTCACGTGGGGCTCAGCAGCTGGCGGCATGAGAAACGGTGTGAAGTCCGAGAAAAGTCAACGAAGGGAAACTATTTTAGATCTTTACTCCAGTGTCTTGATAATAATGAAATTTTGTTATTGCTGGAGTCTATTCTGCCGAGGTCAAAGCAAGGGACGCAGACCGCGAATTGTACAGTTCAAGGCCCAGGTCTGAGAGCAGTGCAAGAACATCTGATGCATGGATACTTGGATACTTACATTTGGAAGAAGCCTACAATCTATATTCTTCATTCAGTGAATTTTCCTGTCCAAATAAACAAGCCCTCAGAGATAAATTGCTTGATCCTCATCACGGTTTGCCTGTCTACAAAGAGTCGTCAGTGCGACTTTTTGGTTTAGTAATGAAGGAAAAGTGTTTTTTTTGTTTCAATTATGATATGTTTCAACAACTACAACATGTCAATCCTGTGTCTTAAAATTTCGACCCCCCTCACACTTTGTACATTTTCAAAACTGACCCCCCAAAATTAACCCTTTTCAAAAATTGTACCCCCTCCACCAAAACCCCCGTCCGCCTCTGGGACGTAATAAACGATCGGTCGCTAAGTTATGAATCTTTTTCCGAGAAAAAAAAATGTTTTAAGTGCAAGATTTCTTCAAACATGAAATTGGATTCAAGGAATATGTCATTAATATATTAAACAAGCTACCCTCAAGTACACTGATTTGTCTGCCCGGACATGTATTCTGAGCTTTCTAGTTATTCTAATCAAGGAATTTGAAATAATAAGGACGACGAGCCGCTAGGAAAGACATACGAAAAACCTGTTTCCCGAGTTTTAAAAAGTTGCAAAAGCACTTGAAAACTTTTTCAATTACTCGAAAGGAGTAGAAGTTTTGTCTACAATGATCTTTAAACGAGATTTTTTCTTATTTATAAAAGAATTTAAATTCAAACCGTATGCCGTGACAGTGTCTTCTTTCCCCTGAGTGACTGTCTCAGCAAAAGCTGAAGAAGAGGTTCCTTTCAATTAAAAGCCATTAAAAATTGTTTTGCTTAATCATGACATGCACGCACTCTGTATTACTTTAACTGCCAAGTCTTAAATGAATCATTATTATAGAATTTGCTTCCCACCAATTTTTTTTTGTTATTAAACCGTACTTTGCGAGAGAACAGTTGGTTCGTTTTTACCATGTGTGTGGTCGGACATTTAATTAAAGTTTTTGTTAAGTTTTACTGACTTGTGTGGCTCGCTCTCTTTCCTTGACGTGAAACCCCCGAGCACATTACAGTTTCATAACAAGACAAAAAAACACCCTAATAATACGAATACAGAAATATGGCAGTACGTGGACGATACAACAATTCCAGAGCCTGTGGCTAAGGATCAAGGAAACGTGATTCAAGACACTGTCAACGAATAGGTCGCTGAGTCCCTGTGTGTCCGAGGAACAAACTTACCTTGAACAAAAGCAAATGTAAAGAGATGCGAATTCTCCTTTGCAAAGATCTATGCTAAGTTCGCTAGTATTATGAAACTACCATCAGCGAGAAGGCAATCGAGGTGATGTCCAGTGTCAAGCTACTTGGCGCCTGAACATTTCTATAGATCTGAAATGAACCTGTCACATGTCAGAAAGTTCCAGCAAGGTCTCGGCATGGCTCTACTACGTAAAGCAACTAAAGACGGCGAGTATCGCAACCAAGGAAATCATAAACTTTTTCTCAACATGCGTCCGTCCGGTCATAGAGTATGCTTGTCCCGTTTTTCACAGCTCAATCCCAAGCTACCTCTCAGATGAGCTTGAGGGCTTGTAGAAGCGCGCCATGAAAATTATTAATTCTCTCGCATGCCCGCACCTACCAGGAGGTACTAGGACTCGCTAGTTTAGAAACTCTTTTGAGCGAGGACAGGTTCAAATGGTCAAATTGTTTCAAAACATATGTAACAATCCGGACCTGGCAAACTATACAGTTTTTTTTCCAGGTTCAAACAAACACAGTCTTAATCTGAAAAATAACGGAAAATTTCACGTTCCCATTTGTAAAACGGACAGACTAAAGAGTTTTTTTTTTCTCCAGTTTTTTTACAGAAATTGTATATAGGCCGGGTGATTTTATTAGATATTTTTGGGGATGTACATTTTAGCGTGGTTAAAATGTTTGTATTCATTTGTAGTTTTATCTAATTCAGCTCTAGAGCTGTAATTTTTTTTTAATTTCAAGTTTGAATAAACTATCTATTTACCATGTATCTATCTATACATTGCGTCCACTATCTTTCTTCTCATTTGATAAGAGCCTATAGTTAATTGTGAAAATCAGCGCCACCTACAGATTATTTAGTTATCTGATAGCAGATATACTGTAGGTCACGCGCGAAGTGCATGATTTCCATCCCGTATAATCAAAGTCTCGGTAAGTGTTATTAGCCTCGAACCTCGGCTTGGCTGATCAGTAAGACCTACCTTGAAATATAGCCAAATCTGCTGAAAAAATTAGCAAACTTCGAAGACGAATAACGACACCTTGAGGACAATCAATTCCTGACTCTTGTTGATTAGCGCCCCAGTACCGTGAGAGGTCTTTGATTACTTTTCGGAGATTTCTATCACTTTATAAGCAAAGAAATGTGTCGTTTACTTACAATTGCCCCAAGGAAACGAGATCTGAAAATATCCCTGACGGAAGCGTCTTGAGCTTGTTGTCGTGCAAATCCCTGCAGGAAAAAAAAATGACAGTTAATTTGTGTCAGATAAGCAGAAAAAATCATTTTTGGTCGCCAGTTTGTGAAAACTATTCATATTTTATCCTCTAGTACAGACCCGTTCAAGCATTTTAAGACTTAAAAATGTTTTTTGCTTCTCCTCGGCGCTGCTCGGAAACAAATAGTACTTGGCTTATCACCCGCTAGCCAATCAGCGCGCGCGAAAAAACACTATTCACTTGTGTGCAATATACTCGGGGTCTTCTCCACCAGCAAAAAGCCCATTGGCATTTTGAACTTGAAACCCTGAGCTGAATTCGACTTCACCCCGCTTAATCGATATCTCCGACTCCAACTGTCCTTTATTTCAGAGGAAATCTTTATTGTGTCTTCTGTTACCCTCTCCTCCCCTCTCGAAATGTTGTCCAACCCTGTCAACCTACCGTGTGGCACGAAATGTTGGCGGGAGTTTAATATTTTTTGGAGCGGCTATTTTGCTTTTGTTTTGATTATTATCCTTGTCATCATTATTATCAGCATAGACCTATTCGGCTAAATAAACGGTTGTACCCAATTCAAACCCTTTGGGAATAAAACGTTTTGTTTCAGGAATTTCCATACCATTTAAATGTGAATGCAACATTATAATGCAAATACAGTACACAGAGAATCTTGACCCCGGGAGATTTGAATTGGAGTTAGCCGAATAGGTCGATTATCATTATCATTAGCGCAAAGCATCCCTACCCCCCTGGCAACGAACCCCATTCTCGTCCCCCTATCGCGGGCTCATGAATGAAATGCCAGCGATTCAACATGCAGTCTTCGATCCTTTGCTTGACGGCGTTCTGCGATGACTTACCTCATTTAATTAGATTATAGACATGATTTGCAAACACATTCACTGCTACAAAATGTCTTCACTTTTCCGAGAATATTGGCATTAATAACTGGGAACTGCGGTGGCGCTGGTGCATTGTGTTCATAGTTCATATCAGGTGAGAAGCCGTTTTTTATTATTTACAATAAACTTGAGTTAATTATAGAGTGAAATTCTCAATCTGCTACAAATATTTCTCTCTTATAGAACTCCCTCTTTATATCAACATTATAAAAAAATATTCATTAAGCCAGACTCTCTTCATGATATGACCTAGTCTGTCAATTTCAACTGAGACGGTCCTTGTCACTGTTTTGGAAGCCATCTTGACGAGTGGGCAACCACGTGAGAAATTACAGTGTTTGTATGAGAATCTGATGTCGAATAATTTCCGTAAAACGGCTGTTCTGAAAAAAAATATGAATTGTAACTTTAAGCTACAAAGCAAAGGATTGCACTTAAAAATTTTGGGGGCCTACCTGTGCTTAAATTTCTCCTAAGGCCTGCTTTAGATTTTCCATATATTTACGTCTGTAATTTTTCCCGGGACTTTCTGACAGACAAATGTATAAAAAATATTACAAAGTGGTTCTAGGTCTTCTAGCTCATGTAACGCCTCTCATTTTTTTTCAGTAGAATCCTTAGGAGTGAAGTTTTAGTTTACAATTCATTTCTTTTTTTCAGAACGACCGTTTTACGGAAATTATTCGACATAATTAGATTCTTATACAACAAACACTGTTATTTCTCACGCAGTTGACGGGCTACTCGTCAAGATGGCTTCCAAAACCGTGACAAAGTCTATTCCTACTAAGCTTACAATGCATTTGTCATGTGTGTTGCAGTAACTATAATCATTTTACATGCTTGTAAAGATTTCACTTATTTACAATATTGCACATGCACTAGAAGTGGGATGACATTCTTGGTAGTCATCACTTTTTTGCTTAAACATTGGCTCGATTGATCTTACCTCAAATGGATTGTTTTTAAACCTTGTAAAGAACAATGTGCAAAGTGTACTTTTTTCGTGCCGTTTCAGAAAACAGTTTAGCTCCTAGCTAAACCTCATGTTGTTTTCTCAATAACAATATATTTAATATATGCTTTAAACTTCTGTTGCTGTAATGATACATTCTCAGAGAACTGCTGAAATCGATATTATGATCTCCATATCTCACTGTCGCAGGCCACAGTTTATGTCGAATGTAATAAACAAGTGTGAGTGCGAGATATTAGTGTTTACAAAAATACATTAAACGTGTTGTGGGCAAGCATTATATTTCTAGGGCAAATCACTGTACAAAGATATTTGTGGACAAATTCTCCGAGCTTGCATTAAGCATATTCTTTAGAATCTTGACTCAGGGGTACGCTAGGTGCCCGGCAGTCAGAAATTCACGTCCAATTTGCACGAAATATCTCATTTAATTTGCGTAATAACAACAGTGAGAATTTCCTACTGCCGGGCATCTAGTATTTTGAAAACCGTACCCGTGAGTCAAGATTCTAAAGAATTATGCTTAAAGCAAGCTCGAAGAATTTGTCCAATACAATATGAAACCTTTATTTAGAATCGCTCAGCATTTCTGAACAAACACTAAATACTCTGGTGAGGTTTCGTTGATAATTTCTGTGGATATTCATCGCGAGTTGACTGACAGTGTGTCAGAACTTGAATATTTTCTAAGTGTCAAAAACATTGAGATTTCACTCTATGCCCAAGCTCGACAGTTGCAGCCTTCTACTTTTAACCCAAGGCAATAATTACAATCGCTTGAGATTCCTAAACAAATATCTTATGTTCTTACAGGAATTAAATCAGCTATTCCGGGAAAATTGGTCAAAATTTTTGACTACCAGGTATCTAGTTTTTGTAAAACAGTTCCCGGTTGCCAGGTATCTAGACACTTCCTTAAGATAAACTAGGAGTAATCGGAGCTTAGGAGAGTGCGTTTGATATGTTTGTTAGGCGTACAGATAGCAGTTGAGGGGAAAGGGTGGCTGCGATATAGATAAATATGATTATGGTATATTTTGAACATAAGGGTTGTGTACAGGGAAACCTCTCTTTAAACTCTGTATCACATTATAAGAAAGTATTGAAAAGTTATCATATGATTCAGTGTCAACTGCTTGTAATCGGAGGAGACATTGGCCAACGTGCGTTGGGCGTGTAAATAGAACATTTGGTTTTACTAGCGCGAGTTGCAGGGCGCAGTTGCTCAAAGGCCAATTAGTGCTTAACCCGGGATTCTTTTTCTTTCTTCAAAAACATTTCTTCGGATGATTTCCTCTTTTATTTTTAAGAACATCCAATCATCAACTTGTTGACAAAATGAATTACATTGAATTTACTGTTTTAAAAGCTTTCACATCTGAATTCAAACTGTGCACTAACCCTGTCAAAGCCTTCAATGGAATGTGTGTGCGGCTCACATCAATAATTTTTCCAGTAATTTGCTCAAGCGTGTTGATTTCAGTGACTCGAGAGTGGTTTATAAGTTTTTCCTAATAAATAACAGAGTTAAAGTGTTTGTTTTGTCCAGTGCCGAAAATATCACAAGTCATGATCAAATGGCGCTGCCGAGCTTCACATCTCGGTAGATTTACTTTGTAACACAACGGCTGCCGAGCTACACAACTCGGTAAATTTACGTTGTGGCACAATGGCTGCCGAACTAAACCCGGTTTGATGCATGCACCAGGAGTCGCAGACATTTTCCAAAGACAGTGATGATAACCATGCTGAAAAATATGAAGGCTTAATCCAAAGTAAAATTTAACAGCAAACTTCTGATAGATGAATGCTTTGGACGATTCAGCAAACACAGATCGATGTACGCTTTACGAAGATTTAGCAAACTTTTTAAAAGATGAATGCTTTACGAAGACAGAATATCAGACCTCGGGAAACCTTTGAAAGATGAACGCCGAGGACACAATAGAATCACCATATGAGTTAGCACGTTAAAGTGAGGCAAAACGTAAGCAAGCGCCTCAAAGTGAGGCAAATGTGTGTCGACAATGACGAAAATGCAATCTCATAAAAACCTCCCTTATTAATTGGACAGGACACCCATCACAAATTAGGGGTTGCGTTCGAGGTACGAGAACACAATAATGACAAATACCATTATGCATACTATACGGTTATGCCACTTTCCCACCGATTTTTTGTACATGTGCTATTTCCCGTGAATTTGCAAGGTAATCCATTTAAGATTAGGCCATTACCCTTATTGAAATTAATAATTGTATGTGCTCGTCGTTATAGCCACTGAAGAATAAGCTTAATTATCAAAGGATGTGGCACGGGATCTGTGAGGTGTTCACCAGCAACTTCAAAGTGATTCAGGTACATACATGTACTAGGGATCATGAATGTTACAGGTTTCATTTAATTTTTCTCCTTTCCCTCTGCTTCCTGCTAACATTTTTCCTTTTATATATAAGTGGATAGACCACTGTCGCTACAAACACCCATTTGTTAAGCAAATGAAACTTTATGTTTTTAAAACTCGTACACTGTCGTTACTATGACAAGGAATGAGGTACGATGAGCTTATACAGTGATAAATAATGAGCTACAATGAGCTTGAATGACCTACAAAAAATTAATGTCGACCCACATGAGGTACAAGTGTGCATTGTACATCGATCATGTACTGTTTAAAGAACGAGCAGGAACGTATTATCAGGTTTAAAAACTCGAGGCGAGTTTTTTGAATGGCTTCAAAATCTCTGATACAGATCAATTCACTGTTGCACTAATATTTAGGTTTGGGGTTATTTTGGTTTAAAGAATTGAACATAAAAAAGTGTAGCCATGTCTTTGGTTTTTTCTTTATGAATTATTAATGAGTTTTTGAAGACATAAAATCAGCTATAATGACCTGTAATGAGCTGAAATGGAAATACTCTTATCAATTGGCACCTCTAAGGACAAAATTTAGAGACATTTTTGAGAGAAATGTAAGAAAAAGATCGTGGTGACAGGTTGGTCGGGCAGCCAATGGTTCAGACAAATAGAAAAAGAAAATCCTTGTATTGTGTCATTCACAAAACATGAAGTAATTTCATGTGGTAGTCATGCAGTGATGGCAATGAAAAAGTGAAATACGTTGTGCAAACTTGTTGTTTTGCTAATCTAAACCCACACTGTATTGCTTTTTCACCATTCTTGCTGTAGCTCGCATGGGTCCAGGGTCCTGTTTTCACTTACCCTTTTGGAGATTTATACAACCCTAATATACTGTTGTTTTAATCGACATTCACGATGCTTGTAAACATAACTATAGAAGTTATAGCTCTGTACAATAAAACATTAAGAAGAAGAAGAAGAAAAGTAGAAATCAGAGAGGTTTTTAGTCTGTAATATTCACTTTTTTGGAAAAAGAGTCTTGTTGCAGAGGAGAATTTTTTCTCTGCTGATACCTGATATCTTTTGTTTCATTGACTTTATATTCCATTGCAGAACTTGCTCATGGCTCGTGTTTTCATACAATCGAAAAATCTTAGCAACCTGAAAAACTTTGCGTAGTACAGAAAGTGTTTCAGCTATTTAATTCATTCAGCCATTGTCCACTTTGCTTCACCATTATATAATTCTCCATCCCAGCAAAATTAAAATTGGAAACTCCTTTGTCATTCGAAAATGTTCTTGCAATTTTTTGCTCATCGAGTAAAACAATAAAAAAAATTATTTCTCTAGCAGAGCAAGGGAGAAACAATGGAAACAGTTGATTAACGTACACAAAACTGGTTTCAACCAACAGAAAAAACCTTTTGAAGGCACATATTATTGGGAACCACTGTAATGTACTACTGCAGGGTTCTTCACATGTAATGTTCCTTTTAATGTTCATTTTGTTTGTTTTGAGGCAGAAAAGTGAAAAAAGCTTGGACATACACCTGTATGTGTACATGTCTTTTTGTTTCATTTGATTTTATTTGTGTAGAATAGTTCTAAGCATGATTGTAATTGTCGATGTTGAAATTCTACATCTTCGCTTTATATATTTTCTACAAAATACATCCTGAATCTATACTGTACCAAGCATACCTTGTTGTTTATGGTTAACTGGATTTTTCATCGGTTCAATGATCATCTCTACTGTACAGTTTCTGTACAGTTTTCTGTGCGTTATAGGAACTTGGTTATCATTAAGTACATGTATGTAGCTGTCTATATCGGTATTTGAATGATTAATAAATTGTGATATCTACTCAGTTGACTGGAAATGTATACAGTACAATGATTCTGTGTTTACAATATGGGGGTAAGAGAAGACATATATGTACTGTCAGCTGTACACGTAAGATCTTTGGCATGCAAGGTTATTGATTATAATATTTTTTACATGCATACATATTTTCGTTTAATATTATTTTCGTGTAAGGACATGCGAAAAATAATGTAGCCCGTGAAATTCAACATTTTAACCATGCCTTTACTAGCGTACTTCTACCCAAGAATTCTGCCTTCTCCTGAAGGAAACCCAATTATTACCCTTCACGTACTAAAGCACCTCTTTGTATTCTTGTAAGCAAAGTTTATTTCCATAAGAAGCCTGACAGTTATGGGTCTAGTTTTGAAGAGTTTGAACTTTTGCTCAGCAACAAGGTTTTGATTGCAGTTCAAAGTACAGCACTAAAATGTGTTCAACTTAATTTTGCACTGAAGACATAATTAGCAAGTTATACATGTAAACTGATTAGAGTTGATGACTATTACGAAAAACTGCTGTTTCTTGTGTCACCTGAGATCAGCTCAATATAATTTATTTCTTTTCTTTTGCTTAGTGATTATAATTTTGCACATGCAGTACATGTAATGCCACTCAAATACGCCTGGCGTGTTTCCTGTAAACAAATGAGCACAGTAACATGTCTTTCAGCAAATAAAAGTGCTGATTATTCATCAAGATAATTCTTTTATAAAAAGGGTTAAGTTATCTACTGAGTTAAGCTGGATTTGTTTATCAAAAGAATATTGTTTTTTTGTCATTTTTGTTGTTCCTTTCATGATTGATTTAAAATTACTCCCAATATACATGTACCAGCACCTTGTTTTTACAATTTCTGTTTATTATAAACCCTTTTGCAGTGTAGTAAGCTTACATACATGCTGCACCGAGCAAATCTACAACCAGTTGCAAAAGTACTTTAGATAGTGTACCTTATTTTGGCTTAATGGCCTGTCAATGATCTTGTGCTTGTGATCCCCCCTTCTTCCCTTATCAAAATTGCACAATAAAAGATCATGGTCAAAACCTGGAGGAACAACTTTGAACAGAGGGTGGAGAGAGGTGAGCATTATATTGCACACATTGGTGTGACTAGTAGCAATTTGAAATAAGAAAGGCCGGTTTTTCATTGGAGTATCTCAACATTTTTGCAACTGGTTTTAGTATACACTGCACTAATATTACCACAGATTTGTACCTGTAATGCTAATATAGTGAGTGGATCAGAGTTTAAGCTTTAACATAAGTACAGGTGTAAACAAAACATTTTTGACCAAAAAATAAAAGTAAATCTTGCTAACTTTAATTTTTGTGTGGTTTATAAAAACAAATTTGAAATGATGATAATTAGTTTGTTTGTGCTCAGATACTTAAATAAATTAGAGGAATAATACATGTATTATACTTTTGCCTGTTTCCTTGAAATTGAGTGCATCAGTTTTTGGTCATGGGTGTTGGAACATGCGATACATTTGTTTTAATTAAATATTCTATTTCATTTCACATACAGTAAATATTCTCCACACTGTTTTTCTCACATTATTTTCCTATCTTGGTACTGATGGGGAGAAAAATATTTAGTTAACATTAAAGACCTTTTTTTTCTTAGTGATCATGTTTTGTTATTCTTAGATTAACCTTTGTGTTTGATTTACCTGAGTGATGTCTTAACCCTTTAAGCCCTAACAGTGATCAGCATCAAATTTCTTGTAATATCAATATTATTATTATTTTATAAACCAGAGTATGTAGTGGTCACGGCAATTTTGTTCAGGTTTAAGAACCTTCCTGTTATACATGCACAACAGATCGGCATTCCAAATTGCAGGACCCCAATTACCCTTTTAATTATTATCTGCCATTCAGCATCTGCACCCCACCAATGTTTTTGTTTTTATAACATAAAAAGTAAAAGTGCAAGCTATTTTTGGTTATTTAGTCGTGAGAAAAGTGCAAGATGGAGAAAAACTAAGCTGGGGGGCACTTAATACATGTTCAAAATTAATGATTTCTCCTCTTTCTGAGGGTTGGTTTATATACCATTGTTTTCATGGTACAGCTGTAAGCCTAAAAATGGACAGTTATAAAATACAGATGCAAAGAAAAAGTTTAAAAGTTTCTTGTGTTCATGACATTGATTTTTGCCACGAAGGACTTATCATTTTTTTTTTGTTTTCTTCACAGCAGAGAATGTGTTCTGTTGTAGCAAAGTTTTTGGAGGATTTAAGGTACCTGATTGGGACATTTAACAGTCAAAGAATATTGTCTTGAAATGAGAATTTGTTATTAGAAATCTATCATACAATGTAAGAGTAATAGTATTATATATGTGTTGAATTGAAATACAGTACAGGCCACGGGCATTGCAGCTCTTATACACACGCATAAATTGCGTGCAATATGGCGGATTTCCATGAAAAATCCACACAAAATACTCGCCTGTAAATTTTTAAACAAGCTTTTACATGCAAATTTGAGTGTATTTTTAAAGTGACTGATTTGCCTTATAAAAATACACGCAAGTTGCGTGTAACAGCAAATGTGGCGGATGTAAAAATTAATTAGAAACCGACATTGCGGAAAAACGTCTTTTTGCGGTGAAAAAGAAAACAACTTACTGTACAGTTTGTCATTCGGACCTACATTGCAGGAAGGAGAAAGGAGATTGCTGCAGAAGAAAATAACTCAAAGAAGCGAGCTAACTAAAAGTAGGAGATGAAATGCCGTAAACAAAATACATGTAGAAGCGATCCTTCACCAAAACTGAGATGTAAATAACAGCGTCACATTACTGAGTAGTTGGTCCATCAAAATAGTTGCGAATTGATAACTGAAACTGATTTTAGTTGAAACCTTTTTATAACCTCTGTGAAGTCTACGAATGAAGATTCAAGCGAAGATCATGTAAATATTAAAAACAATGTTCATTCGGTCAAAAAACTTGGATCACTTTTAGCCCTGATAACATAAAATCGTAACATTTGAACGTGCCTCAAAAAATTGATTTATGCTAACAAATTAAAGCCACCCGCACAAGTACAACTGCACTCGCTCAGCCAGCGATGTAAGAACTCAAGTAAACCGAATACACGCAAATTATAACAATCTGCATGTAAAGTTTTACATGCAAATTTTCCTAATTTGCATGTATTTTTTTACACGAGTGTTTCACCCAGTGTGCATAGAAAGTTGTGTCCGATAGCCCTGGGCTAGTGGATTTTTCTATCGGGCTAGTGAATTCTGTTTTTAACTTGCCCGACGGGCGAGTGATGTTTTTTAAGGAATTTGAATAACAGAAGAACTGTGAAATCAATTCTGCTTGTCAAAAAGCTTTTGGGGCTAGTTGAAATGACGTCTGGGCTAGTAAGTGTTAGCTTCAGCTTGCCCGAATGGCAAGCTGTAAAAGTGATTTTCTTTGCACCCTAGTTTCACCAGTGTTTTTCTCATGGAATTATTTGCGTGCAATATGGCGGATTTCCATGCATGAAACACGCGTGTAATGCTGCAATGCCCGTGGCCTGTACTGTACAACGGACCAAAAATTAAAACAGGTAAACAAAATATTCAATAAAATATTTCTGATAGAGAGGAGGCTGGTCATTATGTAGATATCATATAGCACTACAGCATATATGGTGTAATCATGAGTTAACATACAGCTGTAATACACAGGCTGCATATTGTAGTAGATTATGTAAATTAAGCATAAAAGTTGCTGCTACAACATTGTAGTTTAATGAATTTTTCTGGGCAAGTGCTTAAAGACACATTGCCTAATGTTCTCAGTGTTTTTCTATTGTTTATTTACAGATACCCTAATTGATATAGTGGAATGTTTGACTGTTTAAAAATTGGCCTTGCAGAGTTTGTGTTTGAGCCATAAAGGTTTGCAGAAAAAAATGCAACCAAATTGAAAGAAAGGTAATCACTCAGTTTTATACTTCATGTACATGTACAAGTATGTAACCACAAAGGAATATTAACTGTATGAGAGTATTTTTATTGAAGTTACTGTACATGAATATATGAAAATCATATTTGTTGACTGCAGGCTGAAGAATTATATGAAAGTAGATCATTGCAGTTATAGACGCAATTATACTTTTGCAGTTGTGAAAAGAAAGCCTGAAAGAATAAAATTCAGGCTGGTACGGGATTCAAACCCTTGACCTCTGCTTTCTTTTTGCAACTGCAAAAGTTGCGTCTATAACTGCAATGATACACTTTCATATAAGTATTTTTATTCTTCTATGGTTTTTGTTAATGTTGGGGGCGGGGGGTAAAGGTTAGTGTTTCAGTCAGCCATGTTGATTTTTTCCTTCATGTGCAGTGGGAAGGGTTAGCTGATCCTTTGACAAAGGACAACAACATCAACGACTACTAAACTTTATTAGGGACGGAGCATTTGAATTTTAAGCGATGGAGAGGGGCCATTTTTAGCCTACGTAGCTGGAGGAAATGAAAGTGTCCACAAAGTTTTGGTAGAGTTCGAGCTGTAAAGCCATGTGGAGAATAAGGAGGAGACGCTCACTTCTTGTGGCTTTGCTGCCAAAACTCTCAAGCACAAAAACAATCTGGCCAGTTATGCAGGCTCAGAGATTTTCAGTCTGTGGAACTTTTTTTCTCCACCCACAATGTGTCTGTG
>NC_133201.1:18848797-18891297 GCF_958299795.1 Porites lutea
AACCACTGACCCAGTGCAATGGATTCAACAGCTGTACAATGAAGATGTAAGTTAATCATTAATAATTAAACTAACAGATTGCCAGTGTTTTTACAGACTGAATGTACGTGTACACACTCAGTATTTACTACAGAGATTTTAAGAAAATCTGATGTTTCTGACTAGTGCCACGTTGAAATGGGGTAGTTCCCCTGAATAGTATACATGTAATTATTGAATATGTTAACAGTAACACACACGCACTTCTAGACTGCATCACTGTACAGCTGCAAGAGGTCACTCACCATTAACACAGGAGGTTGTGCTGGCAGGAAATGGTAGCCGATGGGATTGTACTTTTTGCAGAGAATAATTATTTTTGTTGGATCGGACATGTTTTAGGCTGGGAGGAGTGCGTACCTTATTTTCATAGATGATTTTTTTTTTGTCTTTTCTAGGGAATCATTAAAGGCAACAGATAACCTCTTAAGCAGTTACTGATGCCCTGGTTTTTCCAATGCAGGAGGGAATAAGAAAAAAGTAGACAACCTGATGGAATGGTGTTGTACACAACATAATTAATAGACTTTGAGGAATGTTTACAAACCAAATTAAGTAGCACAAACATACACTTAATTTTAATACCTAATACTTAGCAATATTGTGTTTACATTTGTATATTGCTTAATTATAAGCAATAAATTTTCTACAACTTTTTGACAGTAGTTGAATGTTGTACACTTCTGGAGCTTACTGTAGCCGCATGACAAAATATTATTGAAAAACCATAGGGAGATCATAAACAAACTGTCCTCTGTTCCCGTCTTTGTTTCGCTGTTTGATCTCAATTTTACTGTTCATCGTTAATTCACTGGCTAATCTTCTGGCCTGTTCTGTCCAGATATTTATGGATAGCGGTGGTATTTCATCAGTATCTGTATAATAGAGACCTTAAGATACCCCGAAATCGGTGTACGGGTAACGGGTAGCGCCATGTTTTTTTCATTTTGTGGTGACGTCATCGACCTTACCCGGTAGAACCAGCCGTTTTTCCGGGGTAGACACCAGTTTACCCGTTAAAGATTTACGAGTAGCTGCAAGTCCTACATGATGGAGAAACGAGTAAGTTTTTAAGACTTTTTAAGTACAAATGTAAATTGTATGACTCCTTGGCAATGTTATTGCAAGTCTGTTCAAATATTTTTGCCAAATTTGAATTTTAGCTGTAAAGAAAGCGCTTCAAAATGTATTGATTTTGGACCTCAAATGCGCAGGTTGAACTCTGAAACGATGTCAATTTGTTGCCGTATTTGGGGGGATTTCTGAGAATTGCTCGAATGTTTGAGTTTCGCAAAAGAAATAGCATTGAAAAATTTAGCATGGGAGTCACTGTTGAAGTTGACAATCGAAGGAATTGTTTGGTGATGTGCCTCGATCAAAATGGCGGGGTTTGCGATAACAAGCTTTCGGTCAAGGGACTTCCCGCCAAGTTTCTTAAAATCTTTCTATGATATTTCAATAAGCTTATGTATGAATGAATTATTTGTTGCAGCTTGTTGTTAAGATATGAAGTGTAGAATTTGAGGGAGATTTTGTATGCATTAAGCGACATGCATGTACAAAGTTAATTTTGCGTGCTTGTTCTTCGGGTATCTTAATCGAAATAGTCACGCACATGAACATTTTACGTGTACGGGTACACTACCCGTACCCGTACACCGATATCGGGGTATCTTAAGGTCTCTAATAAACCGTTTTCCGTGGTGATACGCAGGCCTTGCACAAGGAATTTAATAACAGTTTAATTCAGCATTTTTTGCATATGTTTTTTTCAGCATATTACTAGTATGAATCTTACTATAATAGTATGTTCTCATGTTATTCATAATTAGTAAAAAAGGCCTTTTCAAATTAAATGTCTGTCTTAACTACGTCATCTGTTCCTTGTTTCCAGCCGGGCAGGTTACCGTACGGACTCCGAATGCACGTGGTTACTTGCGCGTACTGTTAGTCTTGATCATAACCAACAAACAAGTAAAAAAGTCAAATTTGCAACCCTCTAAGCCTTGGCAGTAGTGGATCATGTTTATCTCTTCTAACATAGTTTGCAGTTTATTGTGACCTCTTTGGGGTTTTAGGCTTCTGAATTAGCAAATCATATAATTAATTTCTCTTTAATTTCAAACTTAATATTCTTTTAAATGCAAAATCACGACTCAAAATCTTCCAAGAGAATTCATTCACTATCTTTACAAAGAACGGCAAAAATACAACCTTCACTCGCAACGTCAAAGGCTTCTGAATAGGTAAAGGCGCACCTGGCTATGCATATGCACCTAGCATTAAACGGGTTGAGCTTAATGCGGTTTCTGTAGCATGCAGCACCTCCCCCCAATCTCCATGGGGAGAATGTTAGTTCATGGTAGGTGGTGCCAATTTATAAACCCGGGTGACCACGCCTCCAGCATGAGCTTTAACTATATTCCAAAATGAACAAAGAGGTCCCAAGACGACGCCTACTCTTCAGAATAGATGTTTATTAAGTATCCTTTGCTATAACGCATGATAACGGGCCTTGAACATAATCTCCGTAGCCTGACTCATGCACCCTCTATATTGCCTTTCCCTTCATACTAATGATTACTATAATCTCTTTTATGGTATCAATACTAGACAACAACATCGAGGGTGTCCTTAATGACCCGTAAGACCGATAAGAGACGCTCGGCATCTTTTTCCTTTAGAGGAAGCCGATATTGTGTCTTCTATTAATATTTCCCCTCCCGCCACCACCACAAACACGCATCTTCGACTTTGAAATGCTATCTAGCGTAAAATCTGGCGTTTCTTTTTCACACGTGCATTGTGACTTACGGACACGCTCATCTCACGTGTACAATTTGACCTGGCTAAGAGGTTATGACAACCGCTTTTCCACTTGACTTTTTTTTATATTTTAGTTTGCGTCTTTTTGTTTGTATACTTTACCAGTATTGTTGTTCTTGCTGTGAAGGTGCTTTGAAAAAAATAGATCAGATGTGAAGTGAATACCATTTTTCATATTCTCGAGAATTTTAATGCAAATTAACGCGAAGGAATTTTCCGAGAATTCCTGAGAAACCCTGGGATTTTCTAGAACAGTTTTGCTCGGGAACTTGGCCAGATGAAGAGAATACAAGCAATATCGAAAAAAAAAACCAACGACAACAGAAAGGCGACGAAAAAAGAACTCGTTATGAGGTGACAAAAATAGCAACGTACGCTTTTTCTCAGGAAAGGTACCTAAATTTTTGGGGACGGGGAGTGGGGCTTCAGAAGGGAGGGTGGGGGAGAGTTAAACAATTTGTTTATCGCCCAGGAAGAGTCACCCTTTCAAACTAGACAAACTGACTACCTCTCACCCTTTTTCACCCAATCTACATCACCATTTAGTGACACACCCAGTTCCACCCGTTTTTTGCCAAGTTTTTAGTCTACGTCACCTTTGGCTGAAAGTTTGATCAAACGAATCAAACAGCATTGTGTTTCAAAATAGCATCTGATATATAAACCACAGCTTCTCAATCCCTCTACAGAAGCCAAACTACTTTATCAACTCAGTTGATAAAACCAAAGTTTTGCAAGTCAGGCCCCACCACCGCCGCAACACCACAGTTTTATTTCTTAGAAGCTTAACCCTTCCTTCAAAATCAGTGTTCATTTGGTACCACACTACGCACCTCTCAGAGTCAAAAAATGGGATGCGCATGAAAAGTTTCAATCTAAACGTTTGAATTTATAGCCACCCCCGTCTTTTCTTTGCGTTTTGCTTTTTTGACTTGCAAGGCGTTAAAATGCAGTCAACTGACCCTCGACATTAATAAATATGGTTGTTTCTTTGAAATTTTTTCTTAGCTAAAGCTGGCGACATGACAGAAGCTCGGGCTTCCACCTCTGCCTGTCTAGCAAGAATTGAACTTCATGGGTTGGAGTTGAGTTCACTAAGCAGTGAAGAAGGATGCTAAATCTGAATTTACGACGTCTCCATAATTATAAGACGGATAGCTTTCGTCCAGTGAGAATACAAATCGCGTCACGTTAGATAGAAAGCAATAAATTACTGTATTGTTAAAAAACGAAAGACGATTCACTGAAAAACAAAAGAAATTGCAGCTCCCTCTCTTATTCTCGCTTTATGACCCTGGGTTAACTTAATTCACTTCCAGTAATAAAATATTGTATAAAGAGGCCGGAAAGGAGAACAAGTTATTAACTGGCCGTTTTTATGCTGGAGACGTTTAAGTCGTCTGGTGTAAGACCGGGACGCATAAAAGTAGAGGTACAAATTGAACAAAACAGGATTTTCTGAAGAGGACAAAACACTGACTCTTCCCAGTCGTTTTCGAACGGGTTAATCGTGTAAATGCGTCCCAGTTTACGCCGTCCCGTTTTTAGGCTAGGCCCATTTAACGTCTGAGACGTTAACGTCGTTTGTTAGTGAGTGCGTCTAAACGACGCAATTAACAGAAGACGCGTCGTCACACGTTAAATGCATCTGTCTTATTTGTCGTTTTTACCATAGATGTTATAGTCGTCTTATGTTGGCTTTATCGTCTCTAGAATAAAATGACCACTCAATTGAGTACAAAAGTAGGTCTGTGCACCCACTTCTCGGTGTCTGGAAATTGGATGAAACAGTGCGTGTCGTGTTTGAAATATTCACTTCACACTATCTCTACCCTTTGAGCAGAGGCTAGTGTTTCGCTTACGTTGTGACGTGCAAAATGTAGTCTCGATCATTATCAGTACGGAATATCGATCTTTCCTGAGATTTTTTTTTGACATCTTGTCATAAATGGGCAGTTTATGCCGATCGTGCAAATACCAGGCTTTAGGGGCCCCAGTGGTTCGACGGTTTGTTCCAAATGCATGAGCTTCCTTGGCATACGCGACATGGTGGTTTGCACATTGCTGTCCAACCTTCCCTGCGAGCTATCGACTGTTTTTGACAGACGCATTGTGACGAAATGCTTATTTCACCTATTGAGTTAGGTCTGACCAAAAAGCTACACCAACTGTTTCTTCACTTGATTTTCTTATATCTTTGTTTCTTTCTTCCCAGTAGTATCTCCGTTGTCCGTTGTTGTTACGAAAGTAGTTTCATGAAGATTACACGTGACGTCCGCTTTTTAGGCAAGCGAGTAAATACGAAAACACAAACTTTCCAGTCTGGCAATCACGAGCGAGTAGAGCTAGTTCTATTACTGGGGTACAGCTGGGGATCAATAGAAGGATGCTGTATTCTGATGCTAAAATGTTTTTATAGATGTTCCTAATTTTTAAGTAAGATCATTATCAGCCCTAGAACCATAATGTGAAAATGCTTTGCCGCTATGATTTATCTTTACCAAAATAATAATTACGGTTCTATCAATACGTTCTTTAAGGAACATTTGTTTCAATGCTTGAAGAAAAATCAGCTTCATTAGCCCAACGACACCTTAACATAGTAATGATTGAATTTTCAAATTCCCTCACTGAGCAACAAAGGCTGCACCAAAGCCTGATCTTAGGGGGTCATCAGATGTTTGCAAAGTAGGGGGGGGGGTTGACTCACGCCCTTTTCGCCCGTTCCACCATTTACTAGTAAATAGTGTCAAGATACTAGTAAATGAAAATCTCGCTAAGAGGTCATTGGTAAATAGTGTTAAGATACTAGCAAATGAAAATCTCCCTAACAAGTCAAGCCTTTTTCGCCTGTTCCACCATTTACTAGTAAATAGTGTCAAGATACTAGTAAATGAAAATCCCGCTAAGACCGGTCAAACCTTTTTCGCACGTTCCACCATTTACTAGTAAATAGTGTCAAGATACTAGTAAATGAAAGTCTCGCTAAAAAGGTCAAGCCTTTTTCGCCCATTCCACAATTTACTAGTATAATTTACTTATATACCATGAAATGAATTTCGCGAAAAGTCATTCTTTTTTGCCCAGTAATATTAAGAAAATCAATAAAAAACATTTTTCACCGTTAAAGAATTTTGAAAAAAATTTTTTTACCAATACTAGTAAAATTTTTTAAAAACTTTGTAAAAATATGAATTCCCAATTTTAGGTGTTACTGAGCCTGGCAACTCGTTGTAGTTTTACCATTGAGACGATGAAATTTGCGTTAAATCTCGCTTCAAGGGAAGTGAATTTTGTTCTTCGATCGTGCAAAATGAACCTCCCAAAATTTCAACAAAAGAACGCGGTATTTGTAGAAACTGATGAGTGTAGTCTGCTTGGCTATTTATTAAAGGCTATAGATGAGTATAAACAAATGAGAAAAATGGAATTTTGAAATTATACTGAGTGATATTTCTGAAAGCTGATCTTACTCGTGATTGATAACAGTGTGACCAATAGTTATATCCTGAGCACCAGAGGTTTTTCTCGCGTGCGGCGGGAATTTTCGGTGTTGGCCGAAGGCCGATACATCTTCGGCGCTTTCTTTTCGCGCGGGTCACTATAAAGGCTTGACAGAAACCGGAAACCGCGCTAGAAAAGTCACTGGCACCCAGGGTACAATAGTTATTACGCGAGCCAGTTACGAATGGTTATGGACACAAGATTAAAAAACCGTCACAGTGGAGCCACTGCCACATGTACGTTTTTCGGCTCCATATGGGAATTTAAAAAATTCAAAGATTATGAGGCTTTTGCAATCTAAACGACGCTCAGCGATTGCTCCACAATGACGTTTTATTCCAAAAAACAAGGCAGCCTCAGGAACATTCAGTAACAAATCTGTAATAAAATTCACTCGGTTGCCCATTGGTAGCGAGGGGGGCAAAACCCTCGGAATTCGTATTGGGTTATGCTGCGGGATTCTTCAAATCGCGAGCCTGTTTGATATGTCCTTTTTAACACCCGTTTTCAGACCTGGTTTCCTAAAATCCATACGCCTTATCACAAATGGGTTTTTGACGTTGTACTTGGTTTGCAAAGCCATGAACTAATTGTCGACCTTGTCCACTTGAAGTCAGCATATAGCAAGTAATTAAGTAAATAAAGTAACAGTTTTATTAATGTGCCAATGTATTTAGTTTTCACAACTAATCGGGAACTCAAAATATAGTTTAAAATGTGTTTAATCATAATATTTAGCAGTATTTCATTTTAACACTGAAGTTGTTTCATGCACAAAATTCTAGACTAAATCAAACTGCATATTGTTCCGTAATGAATACAGCATGCTCCTGTACTAATCAATCCCTGTATGGCGGTTTTATGACGAATAATAGAACAAAACAATGATAAAAAACTGAATGGAAATACACGGACTAAACGTATAGATACTATAAGACAAAACTATTGGTTCCTAAAAGAAGGTTAAGTCCTGCGAGCAGATGCTGAGATAACAAGCGTTATACTTCTCGATCACGAAAAAAATGATGGAAATTAGGTAATTTATTTGGAAACAGCGTCCATTTGGCGTAATGTATATACATTATAACTGCGAAGGTGTTTTTTTGCTTCCATATGGTCATTAGGTGACCCATTATACACATAAATTATTCTACATTTGCCTCAAAGGCAAGCGATTAACATCAATATAAGAGGTAAAATACGGTATGCGAAAAAATAGTTTTGAACTGGCGTGCAAACAATAAGGGCACCCTTCTATTTTAATTTTTTCTTTTGCTTCGGCATCGAATCAAGAGGATAACTCTTTTGCCTAAATGGCTTTCGTAGCCATAAAGCCCCCCAGTTGTTCAGAAGAGGTATACAAATCAATTTTAGCATCTCCAGAGAATACCAGACTTTCCGGCTTATCAAGAATTTAAGACCGCCGGTTGGAAAGCAAACGCCGGAAAGCAAACCGGTCAGTGCAACGTTCGGGGTTTACTTGCGCGAGTAATTTAGTCTTTCCTCATAAACAAAAAATACAGTCAGGCGGCTGATAGAGAGATAGAAGTAATTCCCAAAAATGTTTTCCCGGCTTGCAATTGTTGTCCCTTGGACACTAAATGGTTCACGATAAAGAGAAAACAACAACAACTAACAGCTAAAATCTGTATTTTCAGAATATGACTTTGTTTCTCAGGCTAGTAGTCATATTATTCATAAGAGGCGACTGTTACTGTCTGTTCGTGTAGTATTGCTACAGAGTGTGGATTAATTCCTGAATACGAGAGTGTGTCGACCAACAGAAGTAATAGGCCATTTCCGAGTTCCAAAAATCTCACTTTGAAAGCGAGGCTAAGTGCGAAGCCATTGATATGAAAATGATTTTTAATTATGATGCAAATAAAACTCATTTTCACAACAAACGTTTCGCACTTAGCCTCGTTTTGAAAGTGAGATTTTTTGGAACTCGGAAATGGCCTATTAAAATCGGTTCTTTTTCCAGTCTGAACAGGAAGACTATTCAAAAGCTGTGCAGCACTATCTTAAAAGATGCCATTCTCCGGTGAAGTAACTAATCTTTTGGCAGCATTTAGAACGCAACAGACGGACAACCTCATTGAACTTGAGATAAGATAGACAGGCATCCGAACATATAACCTTGAAAACAAGTTTAAGTAAATGAAAATCTCTCCTTTTCTTCATTAGTGGCCAAACTTTTTTAAAACATCATTTATGTCTCTATCATAACGTCCAGTGATATAAATTCAGAAAAAATCAAGAAGTAGATAAAAAGCAGGGTCTCAACAATCTATTTTAGATGAGACTAATGATTCAATTAGGTGTTTTCTGCGCTTAAAGTCTGTTCATTGCAAGCGGATGGAGTTAATAATTTTGTCGAAATTCGCATCGCGCGTGGAACGTTTTTGGATGCAAAGCGAGACAGAAACAGAAGTCTACTTCATTACGGAATCCCACCTATTGAAATGTGTCGCTAGAAAATGCAACTTATTCTGTCAATCAAATGTCTCCTATTATTACGGGCGACAAGAGGAGCCCGCAATCCAAATCTCTAGGTTGTTATTACGCATGCGTCGCATGTATGTAGCTAGCATTCGTTTGGACTTCCACGAAGAATGAACGCAATTTGATCACGCCCGTTTGGACCTTCCATTACTAGTAATCTGATCACGCGTGTTTTGACCATCTGTCATCTGAAACTTACGCAAAGCACAGCGCTGGAGCAACAGCGTTTTGACCTTCGATCGTTGTCGCCCGCACTCCGTAACCTTTGGTTATTACTAGTTTGTACGCGCGTCTGGCTTGTATGTTTTGTTTTCCCAATAGAGGTCCCAGGGAACTTGGCCTTTTGTCTTTTCATAAATTATGCGTACATATGCACGTAAGAGACGAAATTTTGAAAGAAACAGTTCTCTAGAGTATTATCACATGACCTGTATTGGGAAAACAAAATTTACAAGCTATCCGAGATCCACCGAATGAAGGGGAATTTGCGTAGAGTATAAGTGTAAGTGGAGCGAAATAGATACGTATCGCCGTGGTTGTAACACAACGTTTCCTCGAAGTTTTTTTCCTTTTAGCGTAAATTCACATGAAAGAATTCAGCTTTCACAAAAATAATATAAAATTACACGAAGCAAATCGAAAAGTCGTAAAAAAGCCATGATATTTCAGTTTGATGGAAAGTAAGCGAAAGGGTGGGTGATTTGCAAACTGACAAAAACAACTTCGAGCGCAATTCGAAACCGTACGTTCTACTTTCCGCTTGTTTTTTTCTGGCATTCTATACATTCAACTGGCTTAAATTGTTAAAATAATGTATAAAGTCAAAATAATTTGCACTTGAGTGGTTACATTTCCTAATAAAACGGAGAGTACTCGGGTTGGTAGTCGCAGTGACGTCATCGATTGTGACGTCGAGGTGCCTAGTTATTTGTTTTCACTGTTTTGGCGCCCGTTCTGGCGATCAAGAAATGATCCTGGCTAGAAATATTGATTACAGAAGCATTTTGCAAAAACCATTGAAGCAATTTGGGCCAGCAGCTTCAAAATACGAGCGATGGAAAATGGACATAAAAGAGCGATTGTCGGTACGTCTCACTTCGCAGACGAGCTTGTTTTACTTTATGTTTCTCCAAAGTGCGTTTCAGTTTAGACAATACGGAAAGAAGAAGAACAAAGGAAAGAACAAAGTAGGCACCTTCACGGCGATATTCGCAGCGGGGTATCCATCCAGTTCCAAAACGGACAGGCAGGCTTAACTTGAGTTTCGCGAGGGTTATTGTGAGATAATTTTTTAATTTTTTAATTTCTTAATTTTCGGTAAAATGCCAAGCACACTGTAGCAGGACTTTGATAATTTGTGCGCATGCTCTCCCCAATATAAGTGTTTACTGAAATGAATCCCGAGAAGCTTGGTTCTATTAACACGCTCAAGTGATCTATTGGATATGCTTAAGGAGGGATTGAATTGTCCAAGGGAGTGAACAGGAGACATTTGGCTGATGGACTACCCTGTTCCAGGCGTTCAGATAGTAGAGCGCGGGAGAGAAATTCACGAAGAAAAAAAAAACGGGGGGAGACTAAAGGCGGAAAGGGAACGCCTGTAAACATTCCCTTACAGAGCTTTTTCCGCCCTTAATTGACCGCCGACCGCGTAACTGTAACATGAACTACAGCTGGACTGAATTGTGAAATAAAGGATGCGTTCGATTGGGAAATCTGGATTTAGATTTTAAAATCCGGATTTCGGATTTGCAATCAAACACGAAATCCGAAAACGGATTTCAACGCTGAGATATCTGTTTTTGGATTTTCATTTTTATCGTTCGATTTGGAAATACGAAAAAGGATTTGAAAAATTGTCCTTAAGAACAGCGGTCTTGCACGCGCACGCATACTTAGCAAAAAGAAGACCACTGTTCACGAGAATAGTTTTGCAAATCCTTTTTCGGATTTCCCAATTGAACGGTAAAAAGGAAATCCATGAAATCCGGATTTGGATTTCTTAATAGAAATCCACCCTGAGGACGGATTTCTCGGAGGAGAATTCCGTTTTCGGATTTCGCGTTCGATTGGGAAATCCGGATTTTGCTTTTGAAAATCTAAATCCGGATTTCCCAATCGAACGCACCCAAAGTGTTGAAAGGCTAGACTCGAATCATAAGCTTGTGATAGTGTGAAACGTGACCTTTGAATTAACTTTCAATAAACATCAGAGGTTTTCCTTCTTTTAACTGAGCAAATCTAATTTCTGCCGCTCTGAGTCTAACATTGAGGGTCAGTCATGCATACTGAGCAATTATATCCTGCGGTTTGTTTCTGTAAGGATTTGATTACAGATGCAGTTAAGAGAGAGTCTCCCTAAAACCGGTCCACTGCATTTCGGGTCGGAGAATCAATTTCCGTTAAACTTTTCCCATGAATATATCTTAGTCGAAAAGTAATGGAAAAGTAATTGAAAAGTAATTGAAACCGCATTATATTATATTATAATAAAATTTTTCGGGAGGAAAATCACTTCAGTGGCGGCGGCCAAATTTTTGCAGTGACAAAGAGTAAAAATAGCGCATATTGCCGAGTTCACCACTTCAAAGTTTTGTACTTTCAACGATTTTTTTTTTCACTTCCTGAGATTAAATTGGTCCTTAAATGATGTAAAGCACACAATTTTGGTCCTTCAAAAGCAACTCATTTCTACCAAAAATAGGCGTTAAAGGGAGGGGGGAGGGGGGGTAAGAAAGAAAAGAAGGGGGGAGGAAAAAATGAGAGAGGATTGGGGAGAGAAGGAAGGGAACACCTGCTATAATGACCCCGTTTTGTTCACCTTTGCGGACGGTGGCGACCGCAAATTCTGATTGGTTAATCAGACAATAGAACAAGCTTGTTGAGTAAACCAAACTGGCTATTTCAGTTCGCCTGCGTCGAGTTGTCAAACATTTTCCGAACGATGACTTCTCCGTTAGGATTCAAAATCAATACCGGTGCCTTCAGCTGAGTGCTTGGCTTTCCCGTAATATTTTCTTTACTAAAATAATTCAACAAATTATCGGCATCTTGTCCAGCGAGTGTAAGTGTTACTTGCTCAGGCGTCTGTGTATAAAATGTTTCAATACCAGCAATTCCCGATTCTGCGTCCAACGAGTCACTCACTGTCGAGCTTTTTGCAAACAAGGTCTTTCTAGAATTAACCTTTCCAGGTCTTTTTTCTTTCAGCTGTTCACCGTCAGATTCGAGACGTTTCTTTCTTACATCTCTTCTTTCTGGTGTGATAGTGGTGGAAAGCTGTCTTTTGCTTCGATCTTCCACAGCCTCTCAATGTAAATCTTCCTCGACAATAGTGTTGCTTACAGCTTTCTCGATGAAACTGTACAGTTGAGCTCCGTTTCTAATTTTGCGAGCACAAGGTCTGCAGACCCGTTCTGACAAGTTTTCGTTTCTGGTTCATCGCAACCCAACAGACCCGCAACAATGAGCTAAAATCAGCCCCGCACTTTCAACTTTTCCCGACGGCGAAAATTAATTTTCAAATGAGGCTGGTTCTCCCCCAGAAGAAAAGTTAAATCCACAAAATCTAAAACTGCTATTTTTTTAACGTTTACATTGGGTTTCCGTCCGACTTTTACAAATTTTTGTGGGAGTCGCGGCGCAAACATTCTGTTGCGAAGATTTTCTCATGCTACGCAGGCTAACCAAAATTTTTTTGATTTACACCCACTTTGCCGTAGGCGGGAAAGGTGCTCAAAATGCACGTTTTCATCCCAGCACCGTGCAAAATTCCCACATCTTCTAAACAAAATGTCTTTTCAGACCAACAAAGGGAATGTCCAAAAACGTAGAAACATAAAAATATGTTGTGATTTAAGCGATTTATCAGTACAGCCGATCGACGAAATATGCCTATTTTATGTTATGACCTTTTACAATACACGATGGAAGGTCTTAATGCAAAGCGGCAATAACATGATAGTTCATCATATTACGTGCTTTACATCATTTAAGGACCAATTTAATCCTAGGAAGTGAAAACAATCGTTGAAAGTGCAAAACTTTGAGTTGGTGAACTCGGCAATATGCGCTATTTTTACTCTTTGTTACTGCAAAAATTTGGCCGCTGCGCGCTGAAGTGATTTTCCTTCCGAAAAATTTTATTTTGAAATATTTTCAAATACTAATGTGGTTTCAATTACTTTTGGACTAAGATATATTCATGGGCAAAGTTTAAAGGAAATTGATTCTCCGACCCGAAACGCAGTGGACCGGTTTTAGGGAGACTTCCTCTTTTAAGTACTGATCTTCTTTGACCACTGTCAAAGCATTAATCTTTTTATTGCCGCTAAATAACCTTTAAAATAAGATATTATTTTTGCCTTTCTGGGCTTCCATAAGTGGTCTCACACCTTCCTTCCACATTACCGTGTCTTCGTCCCGTGCCTTCCTCCTGCCCCCACCCCATGGCTGTTGCTGCTGTTATTCCAAATCGCTGAACTTGATATTTCATTATGAGAGGCGCACTGATGATGATCCCGGAAATTGACACGCCAACTTTTCCTTTGAGGACGTTCATTATTCGTGAAAAGAGTTAAAAAATCAAGGTCTCCCGGCCAGAGCCCGTTGGAAGAATCGCAAAAACGTCCTGGCCTCGGCGAACGAGATTCAAGCAAATCTTCCGCTCATCACGAAAAGATTCCACATACATTCGATAACAGATGTTTCTCCCCCTCTATATCTCATTCCTCATCAATGTCACCAGTGCTAGAGTGTTAGCAGAAGGTGTCATACTCGACCAATAAGAGGGTGTATTGAAATCCAGTATACCGGAACAACCCTTTGTTAAGAATGTTTACAAGCGTTCCCTCGCTCTCACCCCCCCTCTCCCCCCCCCCGGATTCCCGGTGTACAGTTTAATTCGCTCCCCACTGACCGCTTCGATTTACTATTTGAACGCCTGGAACGGGCTACTGGAAGACATAACCACTGCCTTGGTCTTGGTGGGGTTGAGTGCTAGGTGAGAGTCAGTAGACCAAGAGCTGAGGGCACTGAGCACACAGTTAAGATCTTCAGTTTTTAGGGAACTTGAGACCCATGACACTTAAAAAGTTAAAACTTACAAGTAACGTAGCTCAGTTAAATTGGTGAAAATCCCAGGCGGAAGCTCTTCAATTTTGTTCTTCTGTAGGTACCTGCAAGAATAAGTTATTTTAACATACTTCATGACAAGAATGCATGATTCATACACAAATTTGCGTCAGAAAAACGCCTGATGCCAACAACAACAACAACAACAGCAACATAAGCTTTATTTGCATGACTATATGAAGATACAGTATTGCAAGCTTTAAGATAACGTTACAATTTCCAGAATACCAAACGATTTTTTTCTTAAACAATTAGCTTCCTTGGTTGTTATTTCTTTTCCGAAAGACCAAAATGATAAGTGGACACGTGCTTGAAGATTGAACAGAACATGGCTAACATTCGCTAACGCATATTTGCCATGACGCGGGTAAATTATTAAAGAGGGTAATGTTCTTAACCACAGAATACCAGACGACTCAGCCACTATGCATGCCTTCTATCTTACATCCGAAAATTTTGTATAATTTGTACACTTCATGAAATGTCTCATTAACGCTCAACAACAAGTCAGATTAAGGGAAAATTTTGCTAAGATGGAAATATATTAAAAAAAGAAATGACGGTGTTGTTGTTTTACCCGTTAATGTAATAACCAACCATAAATGTAATATTTGCTCCCTGCATATTCCAACTGCACTCATTTAACCAGCCATAAATGCAAAATATCACTAACCATAAATGCAATAAAAATTTTCATTACAGTATTCATTCAAAATATTCGCCGTTTCTGATTGGCTAAAATCCCACGCATAATTCATCATAACCAGCTATTGTCGACCAAATTTGGAAGAATTTTGCGATATTGAACCGATGATATTGAACTGATGACGTCATTTTTGTACTACAAAATTGACAGATTATTGAACCGTTAACCGAGAAGACCTGGGGACGAGTTTGAGTTGTTTTCGTAGTGAGTATATAAAAGGAGGAACATTTTACTCGTTTCACGGCGAACTATGTCTAAAAACATAGCAAGAACAACAAGAATACAACTCGACGACATCTGCTATTTGGAGTATATTTGCAGACCTAAATAGCCCTTTATCTCCTAAACTTCCCGATAAACATGCACTATCGAGATGAACTTAACACCGACGGAGTTAAGCATGTTTTAGCTTGCTTTTAAACTAGGAAATGAATAAAATAATAATAAAACAATAATTAAATTCGGCTTTCGTATCATCTGGAGACTTATAAAGATCTCAGAGGGTGTTATCCGCCTCGGCCTACGTCCTTAGCGGATAACACCATAATTCTTCAGAGGATAGGAAAGGTGAATTCAGTAATTGTTGTATATTTTTAACCAGAGATGTAATAATCTTGTGTTGACGAGAATAATTGCAATGTTTTTCTAGAGGAACAATTATATGAAAACTTTTTGAAAAAAAATGAAAAAATACACAGACGGTCAGCAAAAACGATGACTGAAAAAACTCTCAGTAAAATTCCATGCACAAGTTCTTGTCGTCATATATGAAATCATCACCGCTGACCGGAAATCGTCACTTACGGAAAAGCAACAAGAAATAACTCTGCTAAATATTCATTAAACTTTTCAAATTATTATTGGTTTAAAAGTGTTGTAAGAAAATTAAGAGCAAAGCGTTTTAAAATTCTCGTGAAGCATCTCCATTCTGAGTGTAGTCATTATCTCGTCTTCTTCAACTCTAACGTGGAGAAGGGTTGTGATCCTTGTTCTGTCTAGGAGATGGGGTTAATTGAGCGTTTCTTCATCGTGTGCGTTGGAAGAAACATGTGTCAGTTGTCTGTCATTCAGGATAGCTTCAATTTAAATAACAATGGTGTACAGAGTATTAAAAGTTATAAATGATAGTCCAAGGACCTTCTTCAGAGTTATCTTGGTGACGTCTATTAACCTTTCTCAGAATCCTCCATGCCAAGGTCCTCTACATACTGTTTGCTCAGTGACGCTTTCAATATCTGCGATGGAAACAACGCGGTTACCTTTTCAGCAGCTAACAGGTACGTAAAAGCATTATCAGATATCATCTGTTGGGGGAGAGACCTTCGAAAAGCAAATCCTCGTTACGCCAGAGCGAAGGTTTGTATCGAAAGATCTGTAACGACTACAAGGTGGACTACTCTTGTTGTAGCACAAGTAAAGAAGCAGATGTAATCTTTCTTTTTGGCTACAGCTTCACGGATGTATAAAGCTCTTGTAAAGTCCACGTCAGTGACTGTAAATTTTTCTGCTTGAGTGAGTCTTTTCTTTGGAAGAAGAGATGGGTCAGGAATGTTGCACGGCAATCCTATAATCGTCTTGCAAGTAATTGCTCCTTTTCTTGACATGCTGACGTCTAGGAGGAATCCAATATCTCAGACGTACGAGATTCAGTGTGGAACTCGCACAAGCATATAATGGATTAAAATACGTGTCACGCATGTCTAATTCTGTAAATGAGTCTTTGGGTGGTGGGAAGAGTAACAACTTGGTAGATTTGGAAACTGGCGCATTGTGAACCCTCTTGCCGAAACGGATAACACCAGTATCATCTAAAAAGAGGAGTAGCTGTCGAACTAGTGGTTTTCTAGGCGTAGATTTGGAGAGCATGCTGGAGATCTCCTTGTGGTAACTCACTTGCTGACGATTCTTGATCCATTCGTTCTGGGCATGAGCCAGTTCTTGTGTAGTCAGGCCTCCTTTGTTCTTGTTCTGCTTTCTGGTATTGCGCACAAACCACAGGACGTAGGGTTTGACTCAGGTGAGCCTGGAAATGGTGCTGATAGACCTGTTGGTTATCTATGGTCCATGGTTGGAGATAATCTTGGAGCAGTAAACTTGGAAGGGGCTGTTAGGGTCACTGAGGTAACTCAATTAGAAGAAGCGTGTAGCATCCCTGTCTTGTTCACCAAGACTGATGTTTAAGAAAGCCTTCTCCGTATCAGTTGCAAAACCAAACGTATGGCGGGGGAATCGGGGTAGGATAGCAGTTAAGTCATTAAGAATAGGTGACCCTGGTAACAGACTGTCATTAAGGCTAGGATGTTCTTGGGATTGCCGACAGCTGCAGTCTCACACGAGGCGTATTGGGGTGGTTGTAGATTCCTTAAACATGGCATGGTGTGGGAGATAGTGGCAGGTACCCACAGTGGTTTCAGGGTGTGTCACTCTTTCTGCGAAGACCCGTTTCTCCTGTTCAATGATAATGTCACTGTACATTTTCACATTCTGAGGGTCTCTTGCAAGATGCTGCTCTATTGAACGTGTTCTTCTTTCAGCGATGTTGCGTTAGTTGGTAAGGGCGGATGATCAGTCTTCGATGGCAGTTTGGTAGTGTATCCCCTTTCTATCAAAGTGATAAAAAACTCCCGATAGTCATGTGGGAAGTCAGTACCCTCGCCTCTGATCTCGACGGGCTGGATGCTTACTGATTCCAAGTTTCAGAAACTCTCACGTTGTTCTGTCGCACTTCGTAATAATCGTCGCACTTTGTAATAAGATTGTCGCACTTTTTAATAACAGACCATCGCACTTTGTAATAAAATAAGCTGTCACTCGTTATAATAACACTTGACACATATTTTAAAGTGTGTCAAGTGTTATTATAACGAGTGACAGCTTATTTTATTACTTACAACTGTCAAAATTCTATTGTTTTTAACGTGTGACTTTCTCCATGTTCTCTGTCACGTACAAGGCTCCGTATTTAGAGAGGTTAACAAGCGAAATGGGTTAGATATATAAGGGATATTTCGATAGAATTTACGGAACGTTTCTTCTCTAGTTATGCTAGATCAAGAATAAAATTGTGACGACAATCTTACTTGTAGTTTTGGAGTAAAAACGCTTGCCATTCATAAAATAATGCGCAAACAAAAATTCAACAACAACATATTGTCTTATTCAACAAAATAAATCGAAGTTGTATTTTACAAACGAGCTACAAAAGACGCTAGACCGAAGATAAAGACCAAGACTGTTTCAAATCATTAACAATTAGACTTGCCTGTCGCTAGTGATTTTATAATTTAGATGCTGATAGAACAAGAGACATCAAGTTTTTGTTTTGATCTTAGGGAAACATACATTATCGCGCAAAATTGTTCGATCGTGCCGAATCACTGCGACGTCGAGAAAAACAGAACCGAGCATCATTGGTATACTACTCCACTATAAGCAGTCCGTTGATAAAAAGGGAAAGTAAACTCTGCTATTTTCCAAAAATATCCTCGAACACAAACAGTTCAAAAACATGGCATTTACAGGATCTAACTCGTGCTAAGGTGCCTCTCTAAGTCCGTTGAGAACAATCTGGACGAGCAAACGGTCGTGTTTATCTTTGCCGTGAATCCAGATAAATACAAGAAGGAATCTAGCCGAATTTTATAATGTTTCCTTCCCCAGAAGTTTAGTTTGGTCACGAAACTCATGGCCTGATGCTCTTGTAATCGTTTACCAAAAACGGCCGCCGCCAACTCGATAGCCGCTTCATTATATGTCCACATACTTTGAGCACAAGAAAAATCCAAGAGCCAGCAACCTCTAAAATAACTCGATAGAAAGGTTCTGTGAACTATAGGGAAGATTCCATCAAAGATTCCATTACTCATTGTGGAGTAGCCGTCATTAACTCTGCCATTACAACGGCCGCTGATAAGAGGACACAGTAAATCCACGTAAAAAACATTCCACAGGCAAACAATTTCAAATTAACGCCAAAAAAGTATTCTGTAATCACCATAGAACGATTCTTAATACAAAACTCCGCTAACTATCGAACGATGGCTGAGATTTAGACAGATAAAAACAGCCTTCCAAAATCTCCGACAGAACTTGAAAAAGACGGGCCAACTTTTTCAAGTTTGTTTTCATTGGATCGCGCATGCGTGTGGGGTGACATAGCCCCTTTAATCGATATAAACAATAGAAAAAGTAATAAGGAATTTCTGCTTGGATAATTTAACGAAGGGGCGAGAAGTGGATATAAAGCAGACCCTGTCCAGTGAAGGAAATAAAAGACGTGAGACACGAAGGAGGCCATGTAAAGTGCCCAATCGAGTACCGTACCAAAAAGAGTACGACGCAAAAATTATGACAAATCATTAAATTCCTGAGTCAACGCGATGACAACTCATGACCTGATGAGGACGGAAACCACTCAAATGAGTAAAAAAACTTAGACAACCCTAGACAATTGCAAGAATTAAACGACTGAGCTCTTTGAAGTTAGATGTTTTGTTTATTCATTTACTTGTTTCAGTAAAATACATTTTATGATTGGTTGCAACGAACAGCCATAAATACGCCCCTGATCAAAGCACTACAATGACATTTGATAACATGTTCACCCGCGGTGTGAGTAGGATGAAAGTTAACACGGCATCCAACTAGGCCAAATTTTAACGTCTGTCACACATTCCCTGTTCCCCGCCGTGCTTTATGCCAAACAAAATGAAGGCTATCTCAGAATGCGTAAAATTTTAATATAAATTAATTTCTACTTCCTTATAAAGATATGGCAAATGGAAAAATGTAAGTACACAAAGCAAGGAAATATAGTTTTTTCCTTTTCTTTTTCAATTTTAGTTAAACAATCACGCAATCTTTCATAACGCGATTTAGGTCAAGCCAAATGTAGTACAAGTTGGAGAATGTGTCAGCCCAGTTAAACTGAGAAAAAGAAAAAGGCGCGTTCTAAAGTAACTTTTCTGCTACGTGCCGAATAGTGCGTTGCGAGGTGTAAAATGCTGTAACTTAAATTTCCTACCCTGATGTAAGGAAAACTGTAGGCTCTTTACCCTTAACATACTGCTTGCCGAATAGAGTACGAGATGGAAAATGCTGTAACTTAACTATTTCTAACCTGATGCAAGGAAAACTGTACGCTCTTTACCCCTAACAAGGGGTGTGCCAAATAGAGTGCGAGAGAGAAAATGCTGAAACTTAACCTCCCTACCCTGATGTAAGGAAAACTGTACGCTTTTTACCCTTAACATGATGGGTGCCGAATAGAGTACGAGAGAGAAAATGCTGTAAGTTAACTTTTCCTCACCTGATGCAAGGAAAACTGTACGCTCTTTACCCCTAACAAGGGGCGTGCCAAATAGAGTGCGAGAGAGAAAATGCTGTAACTTAACCTCCCTACCCTGATGTAAGGAAAACTGTACGCTTTTTACCCTTAACATGATGGGTGCCGAATAGAGTACGAGAGAGAAAATGCTGTAACTTAACTTTTCCTCACCTAACGTAAGCAAAACTGTACGCTCTTTACCCCTGACACGCAGCGTGCCGAATAGAGTACGAGAGCCGGAGGAAATGCTGTAACTTTCCTAACCTGATGTAAGGAAAACTGTACGCTCTTTACCTTTAACATGATGCGTGCCGAATAGAGTACGACAGAGAAAATGCTGCAACTTAACTTTTCCTCCCCTGATATCATCTGCATACATATGGATACTAGGTAGGTGGTTCTTAACGACGTTGAATCTCCCAGGTACATGATAAATAAAATCGGCCCCAGGCCGCTATAGCTACCTTGTGGAACACCACAGTCTATGTTAAAACTTTTAGGGGAGTTCTAGTTGATGAAGACACGCTGAGTGGGTGGCCGGTTGTGAAACCCAACCAAGATGCCGTGTAGCAAAGTTTTGAAAGGATTTAAGGTACCTGATTTGAGCATTAAAGTGAAAGAATGTCTTGAAATAAGAATTTCTTATTAAAAATCTATCATACAATGATTGTAAGAGTAAGAGGATTTATGTTGACTTGAATTACAATAACATAACTGTCTCGAATTCTCCTAACCCCTCTCGTGTTCATATCAGGCTATGCCGCAACACGGAAAACGTTTTCTATTGCTTAAAGATTTAATAAAAACCTATAATAACAACTAAGTCTAATGTAAAAGGAAGTCTGACGCTTCATGGCTCCTTGAGACTTCCTCGCCTTTTGAGAGTGTTTTCTCTCGAAATGAGTATTTGAGCTCTGTTTGCTGGGACCCAAAATAATCACAAACCCATTATGGGATATTTTGGCCTCGAGAGTGGCCGTTTATTAAATTAAAGCATATAAAGCTTGGAAAACCAGATATACAAGAACATTATCCCAGCAAAGGTGAGGGCACATCGGCCACAGCCCAGAGCAAGGAAAGGGTGTTTCTGACTGTCTTGTAACCCAAGAAAGGAGGCCTTGTGCCTCGCTTTCTTGACTTACATGACCCGTGACGTGAATGACACTTTCGTGACAAATCACCCTGATGACAGGAAAACCCTCCTTTGCTGGTAGGTGGAGATATACAATACTGATCAGTCACATTCAGCTTAAAACCATTTATTTCGTTTAGAAATAATTCTCATTTTTTTGCTTTAGAAATGTTTAACTCATCTGAACGGAAAAAACTCTAACGCGGCTTTCTTTATCCTTACGACCTGATGTAGGAGGTGGGTGCTGTATGCTGGACAAGGCATCGTTAACTTGATGAAACTGGGAGTGAAAAATTTCAAGGCATCTTTTCTTTCTTGATAAAGGTGACGAAATGTTATTAAGGAAGTAAGCAACTCGAGAATTCCGACGTTTTGTATACTAAGAATCTCAACGTGAAAGTGAGTGCTAAAGTTGGAACCGGAAGATATCGCCTATGGGCAGGATCGTATCAAGAAACAGTCTACTGTATTGTTCTAAATTCTAAATTCACCCATCAAGGTTTTAGCAGTAAGCTTTTCAAATTGTTTAAGGTGACGCCTTTCCAGAACAAACCGAAGCTTTTACGAGTGATCGTTAATTCTTGGGCGAAGAAGAAGAAGAAGCACTTCCAGAATCAGCGTAACACATACGTGTTGCACTGTTCAAGGGAATAAGTATGATGTTTAGAAACGGCATAGCTAGCACTATTGTAAATTCTTAGCAAGCGAACATCGCAAAAACCTTTAGCCCAGTCGGGGCTTTTAAAAAAAGTTACCGAGCAAACAGGCAAGGCAAAGTAATTCTAGCAGAGCAATTTTAGCACTAGTTAGTCAAGCAAGGTTATCAGAAAAGTAAGAGAGAAGGTGAAGGAATTCTGAGATATAACAGGATGAAAACGGACGAAAAGACGTGCCTGAATTTAAGTTAATTCAAACATGGTTGCTTCTGACTTGTATGCACTCAAAGGACTGCGGTTGAAAAACGAAGCCAAACTATGGGTAATAATTCGACCGTGGACCCCCTCCCCACCCCTCCTCCCAGTCGCAGGTGCCAAAAGAGGTGATTGGATCCTTCGAGGTCGGTTATATAAAAATTTATGAAATAGTGCATCGTTCACTTACAGTCTTTGCAAGGAAGAGAGAGTTGAAAATATCCCTGACGGGAGCTCTCTGATCTCGTTGTTTCTCAAATCTCTGTAGGTAAATAAATGAATTTACTGTGGATTAGATAAACGGAAATCGTGGAATGATTTTACATAGTTTTCAATTGATTATCAACTATCATATGAAGGAATAAGCGTTGCAATTCTCAGTGATCAGTTAAGTTGGATAATTTTTCTGTAACCGTTGTGGTCTTGTCCTGTATATCCTGCTCAAACGAAATGTGAACATGGACTTTATTTTCCTCTCTGCCGTCGGTTCCTTAATGCAATTAACAATACAATGCCTTTGTTGATATTGTTTAAGGATGTTTATTGAATTGACAGGCGCAGGTGCCATAGGTAAGGCGCTTGCGTTTTTCCAGATACAAAATATGGGAAACAACTCACGCGTGAACAAGTCAAGGATCATTTGATTTAAGAACATGAATTGTTTGTTGTACATTGTAGTGTTTTGTCAACACTTCGTGAAAAACTGAAGATGCGAAAAAAGTGCTGTTAAGGTGACTTAGGTATGGAGAAATCGATGTAGTTGTAACTTTTGAGTGTGTTAATGCTATCTTATAATTCTTATAGCTGCGACTATCCATTTAATAATCTCCTCTCCAGGTATAAGGTCTCATCAGAGCGACTTAGAAATAGCTCCATTCTAAGACCTAGTGTAAATACTGAACGTTTTAAAAAATAGCTTTTTTAACTGATTATTTTTTAAGCATAACCTAGCTATATAGATATTAGATTTCAGAATTTTTAACTTAAATTACTTGTATAAACGTTTTACAAGAGATTTCAAAATTTTTATTTATTTATTTATCCATTTTTCTTTACTTGGGTACATCAGTAGTTTCGGCTTGATTCTTAACTTTTCAAAGCAACATCTGATGTATTTTTATCCGATGAATAAAATATTAATTATTATTAGTAGTATTATTATCATACTCAGCCTCGACCGTTAATTGCTTGTTAGTCTGCACGGAAAGAATTTCATTGGAATTTGGACATGAGAAAGTATATAATTTGCCAACATGTTTCTTTAATCATTTGCCAACAACTAGTATAGCCCAACTCTAGGAAATAACTCTTTAATTTTAATGATGCACTAGTGAGCAGCACACGTACACTTCCAGTGAACATTTTCACTTGGAAGAAGGAGGAACCATGCTCGCCAGGGGCAACGAAAATTTTCGTGCTCCGGGCGAGAATCGAACTCGCGACCCTTCGAATACTAGATCGGACGTTCTAACCACTGAACCACCAGGGCTCTAGTGTTAGCGAAGTTGGAATTCTACTATACCACCCGAGTGAACTACACTTCTGTGCTGGGAGCTAAGTAATTTTCGTGCCCTGGGCGAGAATGGTTTCAGTTAAACTCCTTCTTCCAACTGAAAATGTTCACTGGAAGTGTACGTGTCCTGCTCACTAGTGCATCATTAAAATTAATTTACTGAAAACTAGAAGAAGCCACACGAGAGACTGAGCATAGAAGTGCAGTGCACTCAGCTCCGATACAATAAAGTAAGTCTGAGAAGAGATTTTTCTAAAAGTTTTAGGAGAAGTTGAATGAATTCCAAGTTATAACACGATCGAAACAGACAAAAGAAGTATCTTGAATTTTGGGTAGCCCGAAAATGGTTTCTTGAGAGTTATGCGCGTGCAGAGGACTGTGGTTGTAAGCAAATCTTTAAAGAGCTAAATAAACGCTTAAAATGTGAATAAATGTGAAGAAAAACTATGGACAATGAAATCCTGCCACTCCAACTGACGGATGCCATAAGAGGTCTTCCGATCTTTAGAGGAGAGCCACTCATATAAACAAAATGTAACTAAACGATGACAGATCATGACATCAATGAATCAATCATTAATCAATAGGTAATCGATGGGTAATCAGTTAATTAGTCATTGATTATATCCGATATTCAATGAGTAATCGATGAATAATCAATAGGCCCCCAAATTTTCAGTCATCGATTAGTCATTGATTAAGGATCGAATGTAATCTCGCGGGTACGCAAACCATACCAAATGGAAAGCAAAGACTTCTTTGGCATAAATGTCACAATAAAAGCTTTGATTATTCATGATCTTTTACCCGGTGGGCACTCTACGGTGGCTGCGTTTCTCAACAAAGACACAGACTCCAATAGCCAAGAGAGTAAGACAGACTAGTCGACCTTCTGAAAATTTCGTTTCTGATATTTCAGTTACTGTTCACCATGCAGATAACTTTGATTTGCCGTTCTGTTTTCGTCATGGCCTACATATTGGTTTTCTACATGCAAGTTCAATTCCTATTTGGCTATTATTATCGTCAAGAAACAGAAACGTAAATTTTTATCACCGGAAAAAAAATTGCTAGAAATTGTATGAGATGTGTAATCAATGACTAATCGGTGGATAATAATTAGATAATTCATAAGTAACCGAACGCATCAATTACTCATCGATGACATCAATGATCGATCGATGTCATCGATGAGTAATCGATAGGATTTTGGGCAATCGATTAGTCATCGATTACACATTGATTATAGCGAATAATCAATGACTTATCAGTTGATTACCCAATGATTACTCATCGATTACTCATTGATGTCATTTATCATCGATTAGTTACCTCTGGTATTAAATAACAAACAAAGAGACAGTAGGTCGTTTACTTACAATTCCTGCAAGTAAATGAGGTTTGAGAATATCCCTGGTGGGAGTTCTTTGATCTTGTTGTCTTTCAAAACCCTGCAGAAAAATAAATAAAGTTAATGTGCGTCAGTTAAACGAAAATTTATGGACTGTTCTGGCCAGGTCTTTATAGGCTAACAACAACTAAACTCGCACCGATCACTTAAAAGTGGGTAATTTTATGCCATGGTTTCACTCTCTATCGTGCTCAAACTAAAAGCGAAAATGGACCTCGTTTTCCTCTAGGCTGCCACTTTGTTCCATGTAATCCTATTTGTAGTTTCATGTTTACAATAGGGAGCTTTAGATCGAAGACGCGACAGATCTGCGACGCTGCTGGAAGTAATTTTTCACAGAAAAGGCTTCCTGCCCATGCTCGACTAGACTACTAGTAGGCCCCCATTTTTCCTCAGGGATAGTACAGCGAGCGAAACGCGAGCGTGGGTGAAAATCACCCCACGCGAGAAAAAGCGACACGCGGCGTGTCGCCTTTTCTCGCGTGGGGTGATTTTCACGCACGCTTGCGTTTCGCTCGCTCTACTATCCCTGAGGAAAAATGGGGGACTACTAGTAGTTTAATGCTCGACCCTTCAAATTTGACGCGTCGTAAAGCATACAAAACGCGAGTCAAAGGGATTTGGCGCTTTGAAGAAACGTGAGTATTAATTGTCCATTTTTAAAAACAAAATGGCTACGTATGTACCTTCTCAACCTGGAATTCAAAACCCAGATTCATGTAGAAACTTTCTCGCGAAAATTTACGCTACAAACTTGGCAGAGTTGACATTTTTAAACTTGATATGCAGGTTACTGAGGTTGGAGAACCGAAGCGAAGATGGATCAGAAATGGCTTCTTCTTCTACAAAATTATTTGAAGCAAGTTGTGCCTCCTAGCTTAAGTTCTTTATTATTTTCGGTATTTTACCATTGTCTTTGCCAAACGTACCCCTGAACTGGCTAGAACAAACAGAATATGATTTTTTTTTTTCATGGATGCATATTTTTTAAATTATAATCTGAGCTAAAATTTAACTCCGCCTTTAAGCTGTTGCTGTTGTTATCTTTTCTTAGTTCCATGATGTTTTGAACTAAAGAAAAAGAGTATCCTGTACAGAGACGTTGCTAATGTAAACCGCTACACGACAACGAAGCAGCACGTAGGGAAATAATGCCGACACTCGATCGGTTTGTGTCCACGTGGGAATTCTTGTCAACAGGCACAAGAAAAAGTCGAGAAACGAGGAAAAATTAAGGCTTCAGGGATAACACCATATGAGCACTCCGAGTTATACAACGCTTAAGATAAGATCGTAGCTTTAGAAGAATCAAGTGCAGAAGATGCAAGTTTTTTCCAAGCGGCAATCTGCTTTATATTCAGCAGGATTTTCGTTTACAAGAGAACATTTATTGTACGACGAGTGAGGCAATCGTTGATTCATTATACTGCATGGTTTTTCGGAAAAAAAAATTCTTGATCATTGATTTTTCATTTTTCATTCCGAGCACATTTTTAGCATCATATTTAATTTTGGGCTTCATTAAACGATCCTATCTTTTATTTTTGTGAAAATGAAAAAAAAAATATTGAACTGGCGTGTCGCAAAACTAAAGCTTATTTTTCCCACGCTTAGAACGCCGTTCTCATTCCAGGCTTTTGCTCGGTCACCGAGTTCAAAAAGCCGTCGCGTCCTCGATCTAAAGCTCCCTAATTATTCAATGAGCAGTCCAGATTATCCCAATATATTAGGACAGTCGTGACGTCACGAAGCTATTAATCGCTAAGGAAATGGCGGGCCTCTTTTAAAATTTCTGATGCACTCGCGAAATCGCATTGTTTCAAGTCTCCTTTGGAACATATCAGGGACTTTAAGCTGCACAACGGTGGTGAGAGTAAACATCAGAAAGTCATTTTGGAAATCCAGATTTGTAATGCAGCTTCCTATCTTTGAGTTGTCGGGTTGCAATGCGAAGAAGTAGATGTGATTTTATGGTCCGACGCTAAAGTAAGTAAACGTAAATCATTATTTTCTAGCATTCGCGTATTTTTTTCGAGCTTGTTATATTTTTTCCTGGTTCTAGTGTTATTAAAGTTTCATCACTCCAAATTCCACGCTTGTAAACAACCCCGAAATTTTGTCAACTCTCTTTGAATCAGATGCTTTACTACTGCATCTCATGCAAACGCCATTATTGAAGGATGTGAAAACCGCATCTTTCAAGTGTGTAACCGACAATTATGTTATTTCTTTTTTATCCAATGTCATGGAAGAGCATATCCGACTCCTCGAGGCGCTTTGCCGAATATGTGGGGGAAATATCAGGAAGTGACACAGTAAAACCGGGAGTGGCGTGACTGCAAACAAGATGACGGTCGCCTTGTAGTGAAGGAATGTTTCGTGTCTTCGTCGAGCTGTCTCTAACGGAAATGTTACGCCAACAGCAATCCAAAGCCTGCATGTATCATGGCTGAGACGTTTTCCAAGAAATAAACTGAATGTTTTTTCACTGGTAATTAAGCTTTTGTTGTAACCTTGCAGCAATATACTACGCAGGGTAAAGCGTTTCAGATCAGGCAGCATGAAAATAGGGACTGCGGACTGCGGACTGGGTATATATAAAACACGGACCAGGTATAAAATGCGAACTACGTACTATGTTTTAGGGTAATAATATTAGCGAACTTAGGCAACAGGACGGGAGAGGAAAGAAAACGGCAAACCTTGTGTGACAAGTGCGCCGACAATAATTTTGTTTGTAAAAACTTTCCACCAAACTTCACCTTCATTTAAACAGATATTTCTGTAAAAGACCTGAAAACATTAATGACAAATGAAGATCACGATAAAACACCCAATTAATGGCCCTGTTACGTTTGTCACACACAAGAGTTGGCGTTCTCTTCTTTCTGCAGTCCTGTTGCGTAAACTCACTATTGTCACTCAGCCCTAAACGTGTAACAATCAACAATCAATGGTAGCCGTAGAGTCTTGATAAGAACTGTTTAAATAGCAAGACCCGTTTTGGAAATCTATTAAAGATGAACCGATTTTATCCAAAACAGCCACAAAAGTCGTAACAATTATAAACGCTCTGTTCACAAACGGCATATTGCTCAAATCAGAGGCACCCGACGAGAAGATAGTTCAAAAGCACTTAAACATAGCATTGTTAAACGTATTTTAGTATTTAAACGGTAGATATAGGCATATTTTTATCCCCTAGAAATTTGTCAAATGGCTTACAAGTGGCTCAGTTTAGGCGAAAATCACCAAGAATACCAGAGTTTTGCACTCTGACCAAAATACATAAAACTAGTCTTGTCGGCAGACCAATCGTCTCTGGTAGCAGTGGTCCCACAGACCGCATTTCTAGTTTTGTTGACTGGCTTTTATAAGGCCAATCGCGCAAAAACAAGAGTCTTACATCGGGGACACTACACACTTTATAAACTTTCATTGAAAACACACCACTTCCAGATTAAGCAATTTAAGCTACGTTAGACGTGTGTTCTCTCTGCACTACCAGCTACTAACATTCCCCCTTTACCATTATGAAGACCATTACCAGTCAAATGTACGTATCCCTACTTCAAATTTGGGAGACTTAATGCGGCTGATCTTAACAAAAAACCAACTCAAATTCAACGGCAAACACTACGTACAGACCCCCCGCATTGCATTGCAATGGGCACCAAAATGTCGGTTGCTTTCTCGGTCATTTTCACGGCTCACGTTGAGAAACAACTACTGCATGCGAGCCATTTCTCTGGAAGAGATTTATTGATGACATATTCTCAGTATGGACTCTTCCTGAAGCCGAAATCAACAACTTTATTGATCGATTTCGCGAACTCTTCCCACTCAACAATAAAATTTACCCTCGTCAAAACAGATTGTTTTGACGACGTGAGCCTGATTAGAAAGAGGTGATCAAGTTCAGGGGAACATTCTCTACGTAGCGTGGTAAATGCAGTCAGATACGTAGTTAGAATGAATTCAAGAGCTTGCCTCTGTTATCAGCGAAAAAAGCTCCTCAGTAGAGACAGAAGAGTGTTCTCTTTCAATTTTTTTTTCGCTGTCGCTTATTTTCACTTTGCATTGGTGGCCGCTAGCATTTCTCATTTTCTCACCGCCGCTACAAAATTTTCATGTTGTTTTTCCAACAAAAAAAGAGTCTCCGTTGTTTTTTATCTCTCGCTCTAGATCTCTGTTGCCCTTTTTCTCGTTGAGGTTCGCTGGCCTGCCGCCTACTTTCTCTTTTTCTCTGTCTTTCTCAAGCTTTACATTTCAAATTTGTGGACACGACGACACAGATACAGAAACAATTTCCGCTTTCCGTTTTCGTCTTGATTGACTCTTTAGTTGTCTCTGCTTTACAAGACGCGGGTGGCTATGCGATTTTCCTCCAAAATAACCTCAAGTTGCGTTTGGGTTGCCACACCTTTAATTGAGTTATTTACATTGGTATGCCTGTGGTGCTGACGGACGGTCGGTCGAGCGGGCGGGCGGGCGTTAAAGGGCACGTGATTACCAAAATTTCTGGGATGGGTAGATGACCAAATTTTTTACCATAATGATCCGCTGCGCGCGCTTCGCCCTCCTGAGAGCTCCGCTAGTAATCATTCATGAAATTACTTTGAGAGTAAATATGTAACTTTACTCGACTATAGGTATACGGTCATTTACAGTTTTGTTTTACTCTTAATACAAATTTTAATAGCGCAATGACTTTACAGTGTTAATTTTTATATTTAGGAATTTTTCATTTTTTGAAAAAGTCGTACGCCCAAAGAATTTGATTGAATTGCTTAATTGAATTGATGCAAGGAGCGTTTAAAAACTTAATGTTTATTCTTTCGCAGCATATTGTGGACCAATCACTGCACGTCTCTTGTCAGGCAGTTTAAACAGTACCTAACATTTAACATTTTCTTTCGCAGACTCGCCTGAATTTTCCGTACATATACAGTCGACTCTCGCCTTTCAGACACCTCGCTATTACAGACACCCCGCGAATGCCGACAAAAGCCAGCCCCCCGGTGAAACACATAAAGAAATGACTGAAACATACTCCCGCTAATTACGGACTCTCGCTATTACGAAAATGTGGACACTTTCCTGCCCCTAAGCACGACATTTCACTTGTTTTTTCTCTCTCTATAGCGGACACTTGAGTACTTCGTCAAAAATCCTGACTCGTGTAACATAAAGAATAAATCGACGTTACAATAAAGGAAAAAAATGACAAAAAGTAGTATCGACCGTTTCTTCGTAAAAGAGTAAACAAATGACTCCTGTACAGCATTTTAAAACTTACAAACATTTTGCGTTATTTTAACACTCTACTGTAAAAGTCGTTAGACAGGTTTCTGTTATGAGTATAATGTGCAGCATTTCTGCGATAAAAGAGCTGCCAAGAACAATAAACACAATCAGTATATATGACAGCAAGTTAATATTTTAGCCATTCACGTTATACTGGAGGAGTTTCCGTTTGGTTTTTTTAAGCCCTTTCTTATGTATCCCTTGTCATTGCAGGAGCTTGGAAGTGATAATACAGCATTTTTCGTTCTATTTACAATCTTATTATCTTTAATCTTTTATGGTCCATAGTAAAAAGAGGTAAAGAATTATCGAAACTACAATGCTTCTGGGACTTTTACATATTATTTCATAAGTTTAAGAGCCAACAATTTTTTTTCTCTCGTACCCCGCTATTACGGACACTAAATCTTCTCCCCGGCCGAGGGTGTCCGCAATAACGGGAGTCGACTGTACTTTGCGTTCTGGAAGCTTTTACTTGAAACATTTAATTAAATGTGGACAAGATTATATTAAACAACGTAAATAATATCCATTGAAGCCAGAAGACTTCATTTCGAAGAAAGTTTCTGATGTGCCGTCAGCCTAGTTTTTGTTAACTTCGCAGTGGAGAAATTTATGTACGATACAGTCAGGTGGCTGATAGAGAAAGAGAGGGAATGGCCAAAAATGTTTCCCGTTTTGCAATTGTTGTTCCCCTGACACTCAGTGTGCCACCTGCACAAAGACACTGGCCAAAAATCACCGAAGGCTACGCTGTAATTCCTGTTCAATACTACATCGTAATAAATGCGGCCAAGTTAAACCGACAAAATTTAAACGGCAATTTCAATCCATAATAACAACTTGGATGTGCCCACGATGCGTTACAAAATCGTTATTGGCGGAATTACCGATGGCAGGCATTGGGAATACTACTTGCGAATCTCTTTTCCTAGACGAAGGAGAGGAAAAAGTCAGAATGTATGGTGAAGATTTTGATTCAGGTCAATTATCCGAACTGGCTACCTCGGAATTACCAGATTGCGAAGGGATTGTTGTAGACTGCCTGGCCTTAACAGCCTCACAACTCATAATTTGAGTTCGCGAGGTTTTGTATTTTTTTCTATCGATCAGGGCAAATTGTATGCGGTTTGTAAGGTACGACCGAAACCAGTCAAGAGCAGTACCATAATTTGAGAACCCGGAGTCAAGTCTTTTAAGCAGAATGTCGTGGTCGATATCACCGTGATTTGTGATAAACAACAGGATTTGTAATATCAACCGGATTTGCAATAAAAATCAACGTGATATGTAATAACAACAGGATTTGTAATCAACCTAATATGTTATAAAATAACTAACCGGATTTGTAACTAGCTTTCAACCAGATTTGTAAACATACTACTTACCCGGATTTGTCATAACCTATTAACAGGATTTGTAATAACGCTGCGAAAGGTGAGTCACTTATTTTTATATTGTCTTGCTGTGCTTAATGCTCATGTTGCTCAGTTTCCTTGACGTAAGAACTACTTTCTTGTTCGATGGCCTTTCAAAGTCTAAAATACAGTGGACAGCAGAGTGTTTCGAGATAACCGGGTCGTTGACTGATAAATTAAAAGAGGTGTCTTCTACAGATCTGGTAATAATATAAGATCCAAAAGATTAATACTTTTGTGAATTGGGATGATGACATTTGAGGCGTTTAAATTGAAACAACTTAATACATCCAGAAATTGATAGGCTTTGCCTTCTGAAGGATTGTTAACATGGAAATTCAAGTCGCCGGCGAGCAGGAGTTCACCAAAGGCAGATACTAGTGGCTCAAGTAACGTGGAAAATTCATCAAAAAATAAAGCATATGTGAGACCATTCCTGGCTGAGATTGGCTGTCGACTAAATAAAAACAATATGGATAATAGATGCGCTTGAGTGTAGTAATAGTTCCTTAAATTCAAACGATTTAAAAACAGTTTCCAGCTGTTCAATTTTCAGGTCTTTTCTATAGAGCAAGCCAATGCCTCCGCCAGTGCCACTAGACCTAATGGCATGATATGGACAAATGTGTATCTGGTGGAGCTGATGTCACGGATAATGAAGTAGCTTCGCTGATGGATGATGCAGCCGGAGTTGTTTAATCGGTGAAACAATGATGGTCGGCTGAGCGGAGCATATTCAAAATCAGGACCTGGAACGCTTAATTACCATTTGTAAGAAAATTTTGGTAAAAGGTTTCTGAGAAATGGTAACTGCGAAATGAAAACGTTTCCGAAAAGAGGAATGGGTTAGAGTTGTACAATTTGCAAAACACCAGATAACGAGTGGGCCTGCCTGGCACTGGTTAACCAGACAAATGGTACAAAAAATTTCAGGCCTTTTCGGTGAAAACGGGAAAAAGGTAATACCTCGAGGTATTACGTTTTTCCGGAACATTTCCACCGGGATGAACCGTTCCATTTAAATTCTACCCGGAATTACCGGGTTTTTCGTTCAAATGGTAAGCGCTCCAGGATTGCAATGAACATTCATGCATACAGGAAGATCCATACTAAATAATGAATGTGGGAGGGCCAATGTGATGAATCGGTATCCTGTCTTTTAGAAATCGGAATCGCAAGTTTGAAATTGCGACTGAACTATTTACGCCTGTAGTGGTAGCGAACGTTGAGATATAAGCACTTGAAATTATCTCCCATGGAAGGATCTAGTTCTCGATTTCTAACTAGACAGCCGTAGATGAAGTCTTTAGAAAGGACTCCCTGATGACTATCGTTGCAGAAAAGAACAGATAACAGCAAAAACCCAAAAAGTATATAGACCAATGAATTTTCATAGGCAGCCATATTGTCGCATACATAATAATTCATTACGTGAATAGAAATGTATCGAGTCTTAAATGATTCACATAAACTGAAAAGTTCACGCTGAAAACTGGCAAGAGGTAGACTAGGCAAAATAACTTGCACAAGTTACCCCAAATTTGACACGGTGTTCTCATGCAAATTTTAAAACCGAAAACAAGGGGAGTGGTCAAAGTGACTGGACACAAGCCAATCCGCTTAAACTTGAGGGAATATTTTTATCACATGAGGGAGGTTGTCTGTGGTAGGAATTTGAAAGGAATCGGCCAACCTCGACCCGTGCGCCCTGCTCGGCTTCTCTGACAATGACACTTTAAGCAACAAGAGTTTTAAATTTTTGTAGGTGAAGCTTTTGGGAATGATCCTAAAGTGACAAGCTTCTCTGTTAGTGGGGTCGTAGGGGGAGAGAGGGGTTGTGGGCAGGAAATTTTTTATTTGCACTTTGGCGATTCTTTTTTACTGGATCACCGACAAGAAGAATTGCACTTCAAACTCAGCCTGACACATGTTTAGCACTGTTTAAGGTAAAAGGAATGATGCTAAAAACGGCATAGCTATGGTAATTTGAAGGAACCGAACATTACCAAAAAAACTTTAGTCCAGACGGGCTTTAAAAATGAAGTTCCCGGAAAAGTTTGTCCTACTATTTATGAGTAAAAAGTCTAGCAATAGATAGTCAACCAGCGTTATCAGGGAAGTTAGAGGGAAGACGAAGGAATTCTGAGCGATGGAAACAGACGAAAGGATGATCCTGAACTTAAAATGGTTGCTTCTGACGTACATGGACACAGAGGACTATGGCTAAAAGAGACTCCTTACAGACCTAAAAAAAACATGAAAGCTGAAAAAGGTGAAGCCAAACTGCAGGTAATCAATCAAACGTTCACCCCCTATTCATCACTCCTCTTTCCCCAACCCGAAGGTGCCAAAAGAGGGCTTCGGATACTTCTGGGTCATTTATCTAAGACATTAATAATTTTAATGAAATAGTGCTTCGTTCACTTACAGTGTTCGCAAGGAAGAGACATTTGAAAATTTCCCCGACAGGGGCTCCTCGATCTCGTTGTCACTCAAATCCCTGCAGGTAAATAAATAACAATTATTCACTTCAATGTCTGTGGCTAGTGCAGGATATTCACTAATTGAGTAGCCAATCAGAACGCGCGAAAAACACTATCCACTGTTTTAGTATATACTAAATAAAGTTACTGTGGAAAACTGGACAGGCGGAAAAAGTGCTTTTAACGTGACTCAAGTATGAATAAATCGATGTATTTCTAACTTTTGAGTGTGTTAATGCCATCTTATAATTCTTATAATTGTGATCATCCAGTTAATAATATCCTCTCCAGGTATAAGGTCTCATCAAAGCGAGTTAGAAATACATCCACTATAACACGTGGTGTAAATACAAAACGTTTTAAAAATAGCTATTTTAACAGGTTAGTTTTTAAGTATAAGCTAGGTGAATAAATGAGATTTATTTCTGAAAGAAATAAATGGTTTTATGCTGAATGTGACTGATCATTATTGTATTTCTCCAGGTACCAGCAAAGGAGGGTTTCCTGTCATCCGGGTGATTTGTCACGAAAGTGTCATTTATGTCACGGGTCATGTTAGTCACAGAAGTGAGGCACAAGGCCTCCTTCCTCGCATTACAAGACAGTGAGCAAACAGAGCTCACCCAAAGCAAGACTCTGCCAACATCAACATAACTTTCGTAACATGTAAAGGAACATGAAGCATAAACATATTTTAGAATTGTTTAACTTAATTTAGTTGTATAAACGTTTTAATAGAGATTTCAGATTTTTTATTTATTTATTTATTTTTCTTTTCTGGGATACAACAGTATTTTGCGTTTGAATCTTAACTTTTCAATGTAACATCTGATGTATTTTTATGCGATGAATAACTTATAATTAAATTATAATAAAATAATGTCATTACTATTATTATTTTTATTATTATGATACTCGGCCTCAACCAGAATTTTCTTATGATGGTCTGCACGGAGAGAATTTGGGCATGAAAAAGACATAAAGTCGCAGATGTACCGGATAACACAAGGAATTCCTGTTAATAAAGTTGCTAAGAGATTTCAAATTAACCGTCGCCAGCTGTTCTCAATTTGAGCACTAATTGTACGAAAAAAGTCAGTAGACATGGTTGAGACAAACCAACAACGTTTTTTTTTTCAAAAAATGGAGACTGAATTAATTGATATGGATAGCCAAACAAAATTACTGCTGGTATAAATGGATTTCGTTCGCTAATTTTTCATTGCAACAATTTTCTGCAAAGAGAACAAAAAAGGCAACTGTACTTCGTGATGACAAGTCTAACCATAAGTTGCATTGAAAGGAAGAAACGTGCTAAGGCACTGATCGATGGTGGTACAAAGACAAAAAGACCAACACTTGGTAGAATGTTTGATACATTAAACAAAAGATGTAAACTAAGCGAATTCATTAAATTACATATCTAATGCTAGTAATTTACGGGAAAGGGTTGTGTCAAATACATATTCTAAGAATGAGCGTCAATTTAAAATTTCTGAAGAGAATGTTATCCGTAGCATTCCCGCTTATGACATTGTTATAGGAAAACGTAAGGATAAGGCTGTGCGGTTGTTTAATCGACAAAAACCAACAAAAGAAAACGTGAAGGGAGTACCTCCTTGTGTATTGTGCATAACTGTGCAGTCCCAAAACTTTCTCTATACAGCAAACTCATCGCATATATTAGTCACATTTCAGTTAATCCAACGGTGTCCCCAAGGGTTTCGCGCTTTGTTTTGGGGACCTTGAATTCGCAGCTGGCATTGGATCTTAAATTGTAGGGACCACTTTCCTTGAATCTTAGAAACTTCTTTAGGTAAACAAGGCCAACACCAACGAGAGCTCGGTGGACAGGTAGCACTGGAGGCAGTAGGGCACTAATAACCAATGTAGATTATAAAGGCTGGTGTGTGGTGACTGAACTTGGGTACCAAGCAGACAATGCGGGCAGCTGCAGCTGCAGCTGCTAAGAATCCTCTGCAACGGATCACGTTGGTATTTTGGAAACCAAAGAGCAGGTAGTTGCAATAGTCAAGACGAGATGTTACAAAGGCGTGAACCAGGACTTTGGTAGCATCTTCCGATAGATATTTTCGGATCGGTCTGATGGAATATAGATCGCGCAAGGTTTTACTGCAGACTTTGCTCACATGAATGCCCATCAAACATGCCCCGAGATTGCGGACGCTGATTTCAGAATCCTGGACAGTGACTGATTCAAGTTGTACCTTGCTCAGCTGTTGAAGGGAACCCACAAAGAGAAACTCCATTTTTGTATCGTTTATCTTGAGCCCGTTGGTGAACATCCAAGCTTGAACGTCTGTGATACAACAGTCTCAGTCAAAATTGTTCGAGCGCTTTGCTGTCTTCTTGCCCTCCCAATGTTGGTGTGCAAGATTTGGTGAGTTAACTGCGATAATCAACATTGGGAGGACCAGGAGACGGGCCAGAAGTAGAAACAGTGTTGGGTGGAAGGGTCCCAACTATTTTTGTTTGAGACTAAAGCTTGGATTGTTCTAAGCGCACCATGTCGACGAGATGTCGACAATGGCATGAAGGACAAACACAACTGGATATCATCTGCATACATATGGATACTAGGTAGGTCGTTCTGAACGACGTTGAATCTCCCAGATACATACATGATAAATAAAGTCGACGCCAGGCCGCTACCTTGTAGAACACCAAAGTCTATATCAAAACTTTAAGAGCAGTTCTTGTTGATGAAGACATACTGAGTGCGACAATACAGGAAGGACGAATAACTAATATAATAATATTATTAGTTTTTTGCCTCGAACAACTTAATCATTCTTTGTTTTCTTCACAGCAGAGAGCGTGCCCGGTTGTGAAACATAACCAAGATGCGATGTAACAAAAGTTTTTAAAGGATTTAAGGTACCTGATTTGAGCATTAAAGTGAAAGAATGTCTTGAAATGACAATTTGTTATTAAAAATCTATCATACAATGATTGTAAGAGGATTTATGTTGACTTGAATTACAGTAGCATAACTGTCTCGATTTCTCCCAACCCTTCTCGTGTTCAAATCAGGCTATGCAAACACGGAAAACGTTTTCTATTGCTTAAAGATTTAATAAATGCCTATAATAACAACAAAATCTAATGTAAAGAGGAAGTCTGACCTATAAGCCTTCATGGCTTCTTGAGACGCCTTCGCCTTTTGAGATTCTTTTCTTTCGAAATGAGTATTTTTTGCTTTAAAAAATGTTTAACTCATCTGAACGGAAAAAACTCTAGCGCGGCTTTGTTTATCCATACGACCATAGGAGGAGGGCGCTGTATGCTGTACAAGGCACCGCTAACTTGATAAAACTGGGAGTGAAAAATTTTAAGGCATCTTTTCTTTCTTTATAAAGGCGACAAAATGCTATTAAGTAAGCAACTGGAGAATTCCAACGTTTTGTATACTAGGAGTCTCAACGTGAAAGTGAGTGCTGACGTTGGAACCAGAAGATATTGCCTATGGGGAGGATCGTATTAACAAATGGTCTACTGTATTGTTCTAAATTCTAAATTCACCCATCGAAGTTTAAGCAGTAAGCGTTTTAAATTGTTGAAGGTGTCGCCTTTCCAGATCAAACGCAAGCTTTTACGAGTGATCGTTAATTCTTGGGCGTGCCAAGTAATCTTCTCTCATAATTTTCACTTTGGTGATTTTTTATAATTACTGGATTACCGAGAAGAAGAAGCACTTCCAAAATCAGCGTAACATACGTGTTGCACTTTTCAAGGGAATAAGTATTATGTTTAAAAGTGTGAAAAGTCCGAACCCAGTTGAAGGGGGACTAGCTCCGGGTCGGCTTCACAGAAAAGACACTCGTACTCTGTTGGTTCAGCAAACTTTGTATTTCTTCTAAAGCTTCAGTGTTGTTACAAGTCAACTTAATCTCACACTAGCTTGTACTGTCTCTCTGACAAAAGCCTGTTGTAGCTCCTTTTATCCTGACTGGACATGACAGGTGCCAATCCTAATCATTTGAAATTTAGTCTTACATCAGTAAAACCCGATTGGCTGTAAGGAATATTATCATATTTTCCTTCGAGGTTATGACGCAGTCCGAAAATCAGCTTTAACTATAAAATTCGCTTAAGTCCAGTTAATGTCCAGTCAAAAAAAATAATAATCAGAGAGATATAAGGATCACAAAGAATGTATTCATATATATAAATCGCTGGTTCACACTATCGTTACTTCAAAAAGTACAACTGATCAACGTTTGTACATTACACAAGTTTTCGTTGTCTTATAGGAATAGTTAACAATACTAATTTGTCCCGCCTTTTCAATATATTAACTCAAAGTTGTTTACGAGTTTTGCAATAAAACTATTAGCGTACAAATATAATTACACGGATTATCCAATAAAAGAGTTCACTTGACAACCAGTCTCAAACAACTGTTAAGCAACTACACTTAATGAAGTATAATTAAATGATTTGATCAGGAGATCTCGATGGACAAGGTTTCTGTCACTAAAACGCAAGCCAACTCAAATACTAAGATCTTGAAAACGTAGGAGAGTAATAAAAACAGTATGTTCCAGGTGAGACACTGTTTTTCTGGAAAGGTTTTGTTTGGTCAAGGAAAAGTCAATTAAGGCCAACGGAGCATATCTTTTGTTTTACCAGCGCGACCAATTAGTATGAACAAAAGACAGATTCTAACAAAAGATAAATCTTACTATTAAAGTCACTTTACGGCCGGCACGTGCGTTATCGAAATCTCTCAACCAAAACAAACAGATATAATAAACCTTGCACACTTTTGCGTAAATTAAATATCACTCAAAATAAATCAAAATAGTGGCTGTTTTTGAGTATTTTAACAAAAGCGGCATAGCTAGCGCTATTGTAAATTCTTAGCAAGCGAACATCGCAGAAACCTTTAGCCCAGTCTGGGCTTTTAAAAAAAGTTACCGAGCAAAAAGGCAACGCAAGGTAATTTTAGCAATAGTTAGTCAGGGAAGGTTATCAGAAAAGTGAGAGAGAAGGCGAAGGAATTCTGAGATATAACACGATGGAAACAGACGAAAAGACGAGCCTGAATTTCGGTTAATCCAAAAATGGTTGCTTCTGACTTGTAAGCACTTAACGGACTGTGGTTGAAAGAGACTCTTTAAAGACTTAAAAAACGAAAGCTGAAAAACGAAGCAAAACTAAAGGTAATAAATCGACCGTGGACCCCCTCCCCACCCCTCCCTCCCCCAACCCGCAGGTCGCAAAAGAGGTTTTCGCTCCCTTCAAGGTCAGTCATATAAAAAATAATGAAACACTGCTTCGTTCACTTACAGCGTTTGCAAGGAAGAGAGATTTGAAAATATCCCTGACGGGAGCTCCTTGATCTCGTTGTTTCTCAAATATCTGTCGGTAAATAAATAAAGTTAGCGCGGATTAGATGAAGGGAAATCGTGGAATGTTTTACCTAGTTTTTATTGATTATCAACCGTGAAGGAATAAGCGTTGCAACTCTCAGTGGTCAGTTAAGTTGAATGATTTTCTGTAACCGTTGAGGTCTCGTCGTGTATCGTGCTCAAACGAAAAGTGAACATGGACTTTATTTTCCTCTCGGCCGCCGGTTCCTTAATACAATTAACAATACAATGCCTTTGTTGTGATTGTTTAAGGGTGTTTATTGATTTGGCAGGCGCAGGTGCCATAGGTAAGGCGCTTGCGTTTTTCCAGATACTAAATATGGGAAACAACTCACGCGTGAACAAGTCAAAGATCATTTGATTTAATAACATGAATAGTTTCTTGTACATCGTAGTGTTCTGTCAACATTTCGTGAAAAACTGAAGAGGCGAAAAAAGTGCCGTTAACGTGACTTAAGTATGGAGAAATCGATGTAGTTGTAACTTTTGAGTGTGTTAATGCTATCTTATAATTCTTATAATCGCGACCATCCATTTAATAATCTCCTCTCCAGGTATAAGGTCTCATCAGAGCAACTTAGAAATACATCCATTGTAACACCTAGTGTAAATACTGAACGTAACTGTATTGATATTATATTTTAGAATTTTTAACTTAATTTACTTGTACAAACGTTTTAAAAGAGACTTCTGAATTTTTATCTATTTATTTATTTTTCTTTAGATGGATTTTCAGTATTTTGCGCTTAATTCTTTCACTTTTCAATGTAACATCTGATGTATTTTTATCAAATGAATAAATTATAAATTATAATAAATTATTATTATTATTATTATTATTATTATTATTATTATCATACTCAGCGAAAGCCGTGGCAAAGAATTTTAAGTCGTGGATGTACCGGAAAACACAAGGAACTAGTAAAGTTGCTACCGTCGCCAGCTGTCCTGGGCATGAAAATGAGCATGAATTGTACGAAAAAATTCATTAGGTATGGTTGAGACAAACCAACGTATTTTCCGTCCGAAAAAATGAATAATCCCGATGATTTGTGGACTACAGTAGCACATGCGACAACGTGCCTTTGACAAAAGTAAGAGAAAAAGCGGCCGTTATATTAAATACGCCTGGCTCATGGCTAAACATTTTTCGTTTACTTTACTAGAACTGTGCTGGTACAGTTATTGTTTGAAAGTATATAATTTGCCAAGATGTTTCATTAATTAATTGTCAACGAGCATAGTCCAATTGCAAGTCTAGGTAATTGATCAAGTCTTTTAGTTTTATTCCCCGCACCCGAATAAGCAATGAATGTAGAGAAAGAGGGAAGATTAGACTGTTTGAACTCTGATTTTAGGGATAGATCCCGTCTTCAAATAACGGTGAAGGTTCTTGGGTGAGGTGCATGCTTGCGTTTCTGTTGATAAATTTTCTCAATTTATTCATGATTATTCCCCACCAATGGGCCTGGTCCCTGGCTAAAGTACAGATGAAGTGTTGATTTTTTCCTGTTCTATAATGGAGCATTCAAGACTACTTTTTTTTGGATAGTTTCCAATGGGACTTTCCTTTAAAAATAGGCAAACTGTCCAATGTAAGAAAAATAGGACAGTTTGTCTGAACCAGTTAAATGCCAGAAAATACAATAGGCGACGGAAACTAGCCAATCGAGCGCAAAGTTCCTGTGACAAAGCGCCAGAAAAGTCTTGTTGGCTGCCAGCTGTGGTTCGTCTGCTAAGTCTCTTGTTGAAGCTGTGAACGTCGTTTTACGATAGAAAATGTTGCTGCTTTGGTTTGGTTTCTTGTTTGGGTTATCTTGTCAATTTATATGTTCAGTCGCCGAGAACGTCTACGTGCATAAAAACAAAAATAAAATAAAAAAAAGATGGACAAACACATCGGTCGATTATCTGTGGTACGCCCTTCGATCAATTCCATTAAAGTTGCACTTCTTTTGTAGTATTTCATGTGCCTGAGAGGAAGTTCGACGTCATCGGTATTTCTTTTGCTTTGTGCTATCGACTGATTACACGGACAAAGAAGTAAAAAGGTAAAAATAAAGATCCTCGTTTTACGTTGGTAACTCGAAACAAGACTCATTACACTTCAAAAGTTAAAACTTATAAGTATCGTAGCTGGGATAAATTGAACGTGGGTGATAAAACGCGGAACCTCACTTTCCAACTCGTTTGGCAGCATAATGTTGCTAAACAACTCGCACGTTTTTGTTGTGTGTTTAAGGGACAGCCTCTTTTTCATGACTTTCTAAGCAAAGCTGAGCTGTAGTTTTTTTTGCTTTAAAAAACATTTAACTTAGCTGAAGGGAAAAAAACCTCTCTTTTTTCTTTGTTATAAAAGTGACGAAATGTTGGATAATGTTCTGTAGCCAAAATCGCAGTTTGCCCGGTATCGTGGTCAAAGGAAGTAAAGTGAACATGGATTTCATTTTCCTCTAGGCAGCGAGTTCGTTAACCCTGCTAACATTTAAACTTGTGTTTTAGAATAATTGGAAGGAATTTATGAAATTGACCACTCCAGAAAATAGCATAACATACATGATGCTCTTTGTTTGTCACCCCCAAAATTTTGCATAAGCATTGTCTTCAGTTTCTCTTGGGAGTTAAAATGGCCCCAAGAGAAACTGAAACTGAAACTGGAGTGGTCAATTGGCATGCGCAGTAGCCATATGTTAAGCGCGTGTTTTTTTTTGGCAGATAATGAATGCGGCCGATACGTGCTATTTATATCAATAGAACGCGCATGAACAAGTTAAGAATCATTTGATGTAAGAAAATAAATATTTTCTTGTACATCAGTTGTCGCGTTTTGGCAACATTAAGTGGTAAACTAGAGAGCCGAGAAAAGTGCTTCTAGCGTGACTCATATTTT
>NC_133201.1:18896297-18963797 GCF_958299795.1 Porites lutea
TTTCAAGGCATCTTTTTTTTCTTTATAAAGGAGACAAAATGTTATTAAGTAAGCAAGTGGAGAATTCTAACGTTTTGTATACTAGGAGTCTCAACGTGAAAGTGAGTGCTGACGTTGGAACCGGAAGATATTGCTTATGGGGAGGACCGTATCAAGAAATGGTCTACTGTATTGTTCTAAATTTTAAATTGTTGAAGGTGACGGCTTTCCAGATCAAATGCAAGCTTTTACGAGTGATCGTTAATTCTTGGGTGTGCCAAGTAATCTTCTCTCATAATTTGCACTTTGGTGATTTTTTATAATTACTGGATTACCAAGAAGAAGAAGCACTTCCAAAATCAGCGTAACACATACGTGTTGCACATTTTAAGGGGATAAGTATGATGTTTAAAAACGGCATGGCTAGCGTTAGTGTAAATTCTTAGCTAGCGAACATCGCAGAAGACCCCCTTTAGCTCAGTCTAGGCTTTTAAAAAAAGTTACCGAGCAATAAGGCAAGGCAAAGTAGTTCTAGCAGGGCAATTTTAGCAATAGTTAGTGTTATGGAGAGCTAATGTAAATAACAAGCTTCTGGAGTTTTCCAGTCACGCGATGTTTGCACCAGTTCGAACTTTTTATTGTCACGCAGTAGAACTGTCTAGAACACTCTGCTGGATGATGTAACTCACGATGTAATGTTACAAGAATAGTAGTAGTCTTGTAAGCTCTTAGAAGTATCTAGAACATGGAATGACTGTATATAAGGGCTTAGCGAGCTTTGAGTTAGTTGTTGTTGTTACGGCTGAGATTGATAGGAGAAGATATGCTGGGAGAGCTATAGCAGTTTGCTGAGGAGTACTTTGAAGTTAAGTCATTCCATGTGGCTCCAGGACGTTTCGTGATAGCAGTGTATACTGTGGGTTTGTGTCAGTGGCGACTGAAAGTTAATAATAGGCTCTAAGTAGTTTATAGTAAGGTTCTATTGTGTGAGAGTCGCTCCCAAGTTGTAGTAATCACTTGAAACATAGATAATTAAATTAGTTGATTTTAAGGAGTGTTTTTTTGTATTTTTCTGTCGGTTGATTTAATAACATGAATAGTTTCTTGTACATTGCAGTGTTCTGTCAACATTTCGTGAAAACTGAAGAAGCGAAAAAAGTGCCGTTAAGGTGACTTAAGTATGAAGAAATCGATGTAGTTGTAACTTTTGAGTGTGTTAATGCTATCTTTTTCCACTGGATGTACAAAATGAAATTCAGCTGCTATCAAGAGTCTTCTGTTATTCATGGCAAGTTTCTTCACAGGTGGCCCAAGCGTAATATGGGCCACCTGTGGCGAAATCTGATAATTGTGTTCTTTTTTCTCAAGAATTTTCGATGGAACATCGCTAATGTTTTTTGGGTAGTTTTGTTTTAGAAAACGCTGACTAAAATGTGTGAGAAACACGTGGGTCAGTGTTTCGTCTTGAGGGCTTTGCACAGGCTACCCAGCCGCCCGTCTGTCTTCACATTCTGTTTTCCACGCTTTAATTGTTTTTTCTATGACGGTATTTAAAATGGAAATGATTATTGAGTCTGTGTTAACATGGTTAAAATATTAGCAATTGTTTTCTTTTTTTTGCGCAATATCAGAAATGCAGTAAGTATGAGCAGTTTTACATCAGGCTTGTAATTTTTTTATATCCTGCAGCATGGATGCAAATTCAGAGTAGCTGACTGATGGTGAACAATTTGATTTGATATTTTGTTCACCTTCAGTCAGCTACTTAATTTGAATCCATGCTGCAAGATACGTGCGACTAAATGTTTGCAACGGACGATAGCTTTGTATCAGTACAAACTGTTTATCCTACTCCCATTTTGCTCAAAAACCTTGGACAATATGTGTGATCGAAATCAGGGATTCTTCTTATTTCTCGCGACATGAGCAACCTCCTTTATGATTACGACCCTGTACTTTACAACGTGAGTGAATAAATATTCTGCTAAGGACTCCGTTTATTTGGTTTTTGCTTGATCGTAACGCTTTGCGCTTTTCGTTACACATGGCCGAATCTGTAGTAAGGGAAATCCAGAAAACCAAGTGCAGTGTGATCGTTCTTTTTTAGATCTTCTTCTTGTAGCGAGTCTCAGATCTCAGTTTAGTTTAGTGTATCTCTGTGTTCAGTTTGTATTTTCTGCAACAGCCCTTCATTTCTTGGTAAGATGAATAAGTAGATTAATCGCTCTGTGGTCTAAAGGCGTTTATATTCCCTCCTTGCATTTCTTTTCTGAGAACAACCCTGAACTTTGACCAGTTTTTTCTCGTCCATTGGCAAATGAAGACCTCTTTTTCTTAACGATCATGGGATCCTGTACGTCTGAAAATAATTGCAGTGGTCAATGAAGACGCAAAAGTAATTGACACATGTACAACATTAATGGGCTTGCCTGACTTAGCGTCTAATGGCTTACCTCTTTTTGCAGAACCTATGCTTCTCTTCGGATGTGCGTTGCGTAACACTTCAATTTACTGCATGTTACCCTTATCACTGAGTTGCATGAATTATGCTCTGCGCGGAGAATTGCCATTACTCCACAGACTCTTACAAGATATTTTTACATACGTATTGTTTTGGCTACCCAGAGTTTGTCTTTCCTTTAAAAAGCAGCTTCCGTATTATACTATTTCGTTTTCTTGGAACAAACGTTTCCTGGAACCAAAGTTCTTATGCGATGAATGTTCCGTTAACCTTTACAATTTTTTTTTTTGCGAAGGTTACAACAATTTTCCTTAAATGAAAACGCATTTCCCTCTTATCAAATTCATAGGCATTGGAACTTAACCTGCTCAAAAACTCTGCACTGTTGTGCATTGTAAAGGATTAGTTAAACTATATCCTCCCCTCCTCTCCATTCACTTTTAACAAGAAGAAAACGAAAAGCTTCAAAAAAGTGAAACTGGTATATCGTAAAAGCCTGCAAAGCATTATCTTGCTGGATTTTTGAGAACGTACCGAACGAAAATTGCAGTCTTTTGACTGCGAAAAAAGACCAAAAGCCGAAGGCAAAATGAGCCCGAAAATCCTCCTAGAAAAGAACAAGGAAAGGGAAAATAGAGTGAGCGAAGAGAAAGAAAGGAAGAGAAGAAAAAAAAAGCAATGGCTGCACGGCTAGTTTTTTTTTTACTTCTGTTTGAGAGCTCTATTTTGGCTGTAACGTTATTCAAAAATCTAGCTCCGACACATATTTGTCTTACCCTTGTGCCCAACGGAAATCTGATTTAAAAAGGATATATTTTAAAATCTAATGATTGAGTAAAGGCTTTCATTTTTTGAGATTTAAAGCCTTTCGACTAAATTTGTTGTAGTTTTACAGTCAAAAGTTCACTCTATTACTCTGTAAGCCTCCTGTTATTTTCGCGGGGTTCCTTGAGCAAAGCATGGGCTTCCTGTGCAAAAGTCAACAGTGTTAAATATTTAACATTTATGAAAAAAAAAAGACACACGTCGTTTTTATCATCGAAAACTAGCTAGCAGTTATTCTTTATTCTTTCACTTTCCATAAAAGTAACAAACACATGTTGCGCATTTTCTGTTTGAACGTATAATTTCAACTAATGTAGGTACCCTGTGTTAAAAGCTCAAAATGTTTAACTCTTAATTTTGACATGTTCCACCGAACGGATTTTGGGGGATTTTTAGTATGTTGCTAGATAGGCCACCCTTACTTAAATGGCGTTGAAAACAATTCTGTTGCAATTAGTTTGATGTTGAGCCTCAAAAATGCCTAGATTGACTGGACTATTAATACATCCAGAAATTAATAGGCGTTGCCTTCTGAAGGATTGTTAACATGAAAATTCTAGTCGCCGGCGAGGAGGAGTTAACCAGAGGCAGATACTAGTGACTCAAGTAACGTGGGAAATTCATCGAAAAATAAAGCATATGTGAGACCAATCTTGGGTGAGATTGGCTGTCGACAAATAAAAACAATATGGATAATAGATGCGCTTGAGTGTAGTAATAGTTCCTTAAATTCAAACGATTTACAAACATTAGTTTCCAGCTGTTCAATTTTCAGGTCTTTTCTATAGAGCAAGCCAATGTCTCCCCAGTGCCACTAGACCTAATGGCATTATATGGACAAATGTGTATCTGGTGGGGCTGATGTCACGGATAATGAAGTCAGAACATTCGTTAGGTCTAAGCCATGCAGGTTTCAGCTAAAGCTAAAATGTCAATACTTTTATCTACCAAGTTGTCTTTGATCTGAAGAGATTCGTTATTGATTGATCTGGCGTTTAGAAGGCGGAAATTGAGTAGCTTTGCTGATGGATGATGCAGCGAAAGTCGTTTAATCGGTGAAACAATGATGGTCGGCTGAGCGGAGCATATTCAAAATCAGGACCTGGAGCGCTTACCATTTGTAAGGAAATTTCGGTAAAAGGTTTCTGAAAAATGGAACTGCGAAATGAAAACGTTTCCGAAAAGACGAATGGTTAGAGTTCTACAATTTGCAAAACACCAGATAACGAGTTGACCTGAGTTAAAACAAATCACCTTTGGCTCAAGAGGACCCCTGGCACTGGTTAACCAGACAAATAGTACAAAAAATTTCAGGCCTTTTTGGTGAAAACGGGAAAAAGGTAATACCTCGAAAGGTGTTACGTTTTTCCGGAGCATTTCCACCGGGATGAACCGTTTCATTTGCATTCTCCCCGGAATTACCGGGTTTTTCGTACAAATGGTAAGCGCTCCAGGATTGCAATGAATATCCATGCTTACAGGAAGATCCATACTAAATAATGAATGTGGGAGGGCCAATGTGATGATTCGGTGTCCTGTCGTTTTAGAAATCGGAATCGCAACTTTAAAATTGCGACTGAACTGTTTACCCCTGTAGTGCTAGCGAACGTTGAGATATAAGCACTTGAAATTATCTCCCATGGAAGGATCTAGTTCTCGATTTCTAACTAGACAGCCGTAGATGAAGTCTTTAGAAAGGACTCCCTGATAAATATCGTTGCAGAAAAGAACAGATAACAGCAAAAATCCAAAAAGTATACAGAGCAATGAATTTTCATAGGCAGTCATATTGTTGAATACATAATAATTCATCACGTGAACAAAAATGTATCGAGTCTTAAATGATTCACATAAATCGACAAGTTCACGCTGAAAACTGGCAAGAGGTAGGCTAGGTACTAACATCTTGCACAAGTTACCCCAAATTTGACACGGTGTTCTCATGCAAATTTTAAAACCGAAAACAAGGGGAGTGGTCAAAGTGACTGGACATAAGCCAATCCGCTTAAAAAGGGAATATTTTTATCATATGAGGGAGGTTGTCACCGACAAGAAGAATTGCACTTCAAACTCAGCCTGACACATGTTTTTTACTGTTTAAGATAAAAGTAATGAAGTTAAAAACTGTATAGCTATTGTAATTTGAAGAAACCGAACATTACAAAAAAAACTTTAGTCCAGACGGGCTTTAAAAATGAAGTTACCGGAAAAGTTGGTCACACTATTTATGAGTAGAAAATAAAGTCTAGCGATAGATAGTCAACCAACGTTATCAGGGAAGTTAGAGGGAAGACGAAGGAATAGACAGTATTCGTACTCTCCAACAGTCCTGGGACGAGTAGGCCTTGATCATGAATACGAGGCTCATGCGGCGAACTTCTCGCCAAGAGGACAAACAAATATGAGAAAACTGCGGCTGAGTTTGCCGAATTTAAGGAAAATTTTTAACATTGAAAAGTTCCGAAGGGCTTACACACTCGAGAGAGATCATTATTTCAAACAACAAAGGAAGATCTGCTCATTATTACTAAGAAAAACAGCGATCCTAAACATAATTTTATGGATGAGAAGAGTGCTAATGGTGAGCGAGTTTATAATTCAATATAAACAGAGATGTTCTCAAAATCCCCGAAGCCATTTTAATTGTAATTTTCAGTGTCCTTTAAACTTTTTGAAGAATACTTTTTATTGAAATGGACGTAATTATCGAAAGCCTGCGATAAAGTTAACAGTGATGTTATCACACCTACTTTGCAGTTGAAATTTTCGAACAGAGCGGATGCAAAATCTTGTGTATTTGAAGTAAACCAAACGACTCATTCAGTGGATAATTAATTATCAGGACAGGGCTTAGCGTTCTGCACACAGTCCATGTGCGTTTTAAGGAAGTTAAACCGGTTTGAAGAAAGATGACTATGTAAAGTTTAGTTTTAAATTTAAGTTACATTATCTTCGATAACAACTGTGTGAGAGTACAAAAACGTGCACGCAGTTGAACACATAGTTTGGTACAGACGATAATACTGAGCAGTTTAAACTCCATACTACAGATACACACAAGAGAAAAAGAATAATGATAATAACAAAATTGTATAAAAAGGATTCGAGTATGGACATTTTGACACAATATACCATTTTCTTGATTACTTCTTGTTTCTTCTTTTGGCTTCGTGGCTTTTTAAATTTTGCTGTTAGTACGCCCGGCTCTTCTCACAGTTTTGTTTTTTGAAGCATATATCCCGTTAGCTTACCCGTAAGGCTTCAGCTTTTAAATCTCGCAGGTTTTTTTGCTGATTTCTATCGTTTGGCAGCGATTCAGCCGCGACTAACCAATGTTTGTTTGTGTTTTTGCCAAAAAGTTCCCCGCTTTAGCCTCGCAATCATGCTGTGAAGTCTCTCGTCCCAGGGCCGTCGGGGAATACGAATATCGTCTATTCTGAGTGATGGAAACAGACGAAAGGATGATCCTGAACTTAAAATGGCTGCTTCTGACCTACATGGACACAGAGCCTGACTATGGCTGAAAGAGACTCGTTACAGACCTAAAAAAACATGAAAGCTGAAAAAGGTGAAGCCAAACTGCAGGTAATCAATCAAATGCTCACCCCCTATTCATCACTCCTCTTTCCCCAACCCGAAGGTGCCAAAAGAGGGCTTCGGATACTTCGGGGTCATTTATCTAAGACATTAAAAATTTTAATGAAATAGTGCTTCGTTCACTTACAGTGTTCGCAAGGAAGAGAGATTTAAAAATATCCCCGACTGGGGCTCCTTGATCTCGTTGTCACTCAAATCCCTGCAGGTAAATAAATAACAATTATTCACCTCAGTGTCTGTGGCTAGTGCAGGATATTCACTGATTGAGTAGCCAATCAGAGCACACGAAAAACACTATCCACTGTTTTAGTATATACTAAATAAAGTTACTGTGGAAAACTGGACAGGCGGAAAAAGTGCTTTTAACGTGACTCAAGTATGAATAAATTGATGTATTTCTAACTTTTGAGTGTGTTAATGCCATCTTATAATTCTTATAATTGCGATCATCCATTTAGTAATATCCTCTCCAGGTATAAGGTCTCATGAAAGCGATTTAGAAATACATCCGCTAAATACAAAAACGTTTTAAAAAAGCTATTTTAACAGGTTAGTTTTTAAGTATAACCTAGCTGAATAAACATATTTTAGAATTGTTTAACTTAATTTAGTTGTATAAACGTTTTAATATAGATTTCAGATTATTTATTTATTTATTAATTTATTTTTCTTTCCTTGGATACAACAGTATTTTGAGCTTGAATCTTAACTTTATAATGTAACATCTGATGTATTTTTATCCGATAAATAACTTATAAATTATAATAAAATATTATTATTATTATTATTATTATTATTATTATTATTATTATTTTGATTATTATCATACTCAGCCTCAACCAGAATTTGCTTATTATGGTCTTCACGGAAAGAATTTGGGCATGAAAAAGACCTAAAGTCGCAGATGTACCGGATAACACAAGGAACTCCTGCTAATAAAGTTGCTAAGAGATTTCAAATTAACCGTCGCCAGCTGTCCTGAATTTGAGCAAGAATTGTACGAAAAAAATCACTAGGCATGGTTGAGACAAACCAACAAAGGTTTTTTTTTCAAAAAATGAAAACTGGATTAATTGATATGGATGGCCAAACAAAATTACTGCTGGTCTGAATGGATTTCGTTCGTTAATTTTTCATTGCAACAATTTTCTGCAAAGAGAACCAAAAAGGTAACTGTACTTCGTGATAGCGAGTCTAACCAAAAGTTGCATTGAAAAAAAGAAACGTGCTACGGCACTAATCGATGGTGGTACAAAGACAAAAAGACCAACACTTGGTGGAATGTTTGATATCTTAAACAAAAGATGTAAACTAAGTGACTTCACAAATTACATATCTAATGCTAGTAATTTACAGGAAAGGGTTGTGTCAAATACATATTGTAACGAGAGGAAATTTCACTGCGTCGAGCGGCTTTTCTGCCTGCAAACCAAATTGGCGGGAAGGTCGAACTAGGAAAAAAACGGAACTAAAGCTTTTCGCGAGGGCGCGAGAATTAGCAAATAGTGATCTGCTAATGGAAAATATTGACGGGGGAAACTGCAATTCGGTAGAGCGACTGGCTCGCTGCTGGCACTCGTTACTACTGCCAGAGGTACAGGGTCTAATTTCCACTTCCCAAGGTACGAAGGTTGGACAAGAACTGAGACTTTTCTGTAATGCTGCAACTTCTTTATTGTAGAGTAAACCTCGTAGAAAGTACTTCACATGTAATCGTAGGTAATCGTGCAGGTAATCGCAGGCTAGGTAATCATCGCAGGTAATCGATTTACAACAGTTCAAGCACTACTTTTATACAGTCTACAGTAAACACAGGTGTTCGATTATCACAAAAGAATACAAAAACCTATTCAAAAGTACACGTGCTAGCTGATCAACGCGTTACAACTCGATTGGTTAAAAGACTTTTCCTTTATGGTGAAAATACAATACTTCCTATTTCCGTTCCCGGACTTTTAGAAAAACACCTGTTGTAAATCAAGCTGAATGAATAGAGCACAACAGTTGTTCCTTTGAAATGTAAAATAGTTCTTCTCTAACAAAGAGACACGTACAGAAGTACACGTGTTCTAATGAAATTACATGTCAGATGTTCCAGTATTTGTCCACATGTCACTGCCTGCTATTTTGCATTTGAATAATACGCATATTTCAGCTGCAGAGTTTTAGCAAGATATGAAAGAGTTAAAATTAGATTTGCTGAGTAGTACAGAATTGCTACAATAACGCTCTGGTGAAACTGAGTTTCGTTCTAAAGATAACATTGAAATATCGGCTGCAACAATATTCTAAGAGTAAATGTCGATTTAAAATTTAAGAAGAGAATGTTATCCGTAGCGTTCCCGCTTATGACATTGTTATAGGAAAGCGTAAGGATAAGGCTGTGCGGTTGTTTTATCGACAAAAACCAACAAAAGAAAACGTGAAGGGAGAACGTCCTTGTGTATTGTGCATAACTGTGCAGTCCCAAAACTTTCTCCATACAGCAAACTTATCGCATATATCAGTCACATTTCAGTTAATGTAACGGTGTGGACAGTTTGGATAACAATGTTCTTTTTCAGAAATATGGCCAAGCTCATATAATATAATATATTTGATTAATTTTATATAGCGCTAAAACTGTATACATATTCTAAAGCGCTAACAAAAGCTGACAAACGTACACTAAACATGACAGCCACTTAGGGAAAATGAAAATAAAACATCGCAATCTCTGTACGCGAATTGGTTCAATGGGCAAATGCTAAACGAAATCAAAAGGTCTTTAGAGCCTGCTTGAAACCTTGAACACTCCAGATACTCCTGATAGCTGAAGGGAGAGTGTTTCACAGTGAGGGGCCAACAAGTGCGAAAAGGCCCTGCCCCCAAGGGTCTCGCGCTTTGTTTTGGGGACCTTGAATTCGCAGCTGGCATTGGATCTTAAATTGTAGGGACCACTTTCCTTGAATCTTAGAAACTTCTTTAGGTAAACAGGGCTAACGAGAGCTCGGTGGACGGGTAGCACTGGAGGCACTAGGGCACTAGTAACCAATGTAGATTATAAAGGCTGGTGTGTGGTGACAGAACTTGGGTACCAAGCAGACAATGCGGGCAGCCGCAGCTGCTAAGAATCCTCTGTAACGGATCACGTTGGTATTTTGGAAACCAAAGAGCAGGTAGTTGCAATAGTCAAGACGAGATGTTACAAAGGCGTGAACCAGGACTTTGGTAGCATCTTCCGATAGATATTTTCGGATCTGCTTGATGGAATATAGATCGCGCAAGGCTTTACTGCAGACTTTGCTCACATGAATGCCCATCAAACACGCCCCGAGATTGCGGACGCTGATTTCAGAATCCTGGACAGTGACTGATTCAAGTTGTACCTTGCTCAGCTGTTGAAGGGAACCCACAAACAGAAACTCCATTTTTGTATCGGTTATCTTGAGCCGGTTGGTGACCATTTAAGCTTGAACGTCTGTGATACAACAGTCTCAGTCAAAATTGTTCGGGCGCTTTGCTGTCTTCTTGCCCTCCCAATGTTGGTTAACTGCGATAACCAACATTGGGAGGACCAGGAGACGGCCCAGAAGTAGAAACAAATGCCTATAATAACAACTAAATCTAATGTAAAGAGGAAGTCTGACCTATAAGCCTGCATGGCTTCTTGAGACGCCTTCGCCGTTTGAGATTCTTTTCTTTCAAAATGAGTATTTTTTGCTTTAAAAAATGTCTAACTCAACTGAATGGAAAAAACTCTAGCGCGGCTTTTTCTATCCATACGACCTGAAGTAGGAGGAGGGCCCTGTATGATGGACAAGGCATCGCTAACTTGATAAAACTAGGAGTGACAAATTTCAAGGCATCTCTTCTTTCTTTATAAAGGCGACAAAATGTTATTAAATAAGCAAGTGGAGAATTCCAACGTTTTGTATACTAGGAGTCTCAACGTGAAAGTGAGTGCTGACGTTAGAACCGGAAGATATTGCTTATGGGGAGGATCGTATCAAGAAATGGTTTACTGTATTGTTCTAAATTCTAAATTCACCCATCAAGGTTTAAGCAGTAAGCGTTTTAAATTGTTGAAGGAGACGCCTTTCCAGATCAAACGCAAGCTTTTACGAGTGATCGTTAATTCTTGGGCGTGCCAAGTTTCTCTCATAATTTACACTTTGGTGATTTTTTTTAATTACTGGATTACCGAGAAGAAGAAGCACTTCCAAAATTAGCGTAACACATACGTGTTGCACTTTTTAAGGGAATAAGTATGATGTTTAAAAACGGCATAGCTAGCGTTAGTGTAAATTCTTAGCAAGCGAACATCGCTGAAATCTTTAGCCTAGTCTGGGCTTTTAAAAAAAATTACCGAGCAAAAAGGCAAGGCAAAGTAATTCTAGCAGGGCAACTTTAGCAATAGTTAGTCAAGGAAGGTTATCACAAAAGTGAGAGAGAAGGCGAAGGAATTCTGAGATATAACACGATGGAAACAGACGAAAAGACGAGCCTGAATTTCGGTTAACCAAAAAACGGTTGCTTCTGACTTGTATGCACTCAAAAGACTGTGGTTGAAAGAGACTCTTTAAAGACAAAAAACGAAAGCTGAAAAACGAAGCAAAACTATGGGTAATAAATCGACCGTGGACCCCCTCCTAAACCCTCCCTCCCCCAACCCGCAGGTCGTAAAAGAGGTTTTTGGTTCCTTCAAGGTCAGTCATAAAAAAACTAATGAAATAGTGCTTCGTTTACTTACAGCGTTTGCAAGGAAGAGAGATTCGAAAATATCCCTGACGGGAGCTCCTTGATCTCGTTGTTTCTCAAATTTCTGTAGGTAAATAAATAAAGTTACTGCGGATTAGATAAAGGGAAATCGTGGAATGTTTTTACCTAGTTTTTATTGATTATCAACCGTGAAGGAATAAGCGTTGCAACTCTCAGTGGTCAGTTAAGTTGAATAATTTTCTGTAACCGTTGTGGTCTCGTCGTTTATCGTGCTCAAAAGAAAAGTGAACATGGACTTTATTTTCCTCTCGGCCGCCGGTTCCTTAATACAATTAACAATACAATGCCTTTGTGGTGATCGTTTAAGGGTGTTTATTGATTTGGCAGGCGCAGGTGCCTTAGGTAGGGCGCTTGCGTTTATCCAGATACTAAAGATAGGAAACAACTCACGCGTGAACAAGTCAAAGATCATTTGATTTAATAACATGAATAGTTTCTTGTACATTGTAGTGTTCTGTCAACATTTCGTGAAAAACTGAAGAAGCGAAAAAAGTGCCGTTAAGGTGACTTAAGTATGGAGAAATCGAGGTAGTTGTAACTTTTGAGTGCGTTAATGCTATCTTATAATTCTTATAATTTAAAATAACTTTTTTAACACATTAGTTCTTACCATAACCTAACTGTATTGATATTAGATTTTAGAATCGTTAACTTAATTTTCTTGTATAAAAGTTTTAAAGGAGATTTCGGAATTTTTATTTATTTATTTATTTTTCTTTACTTGGATTTTCAGTATTTTGCGCTTAATTCTTTACTTTTTAATGTAACATCCGATGTATTTTTATCCAATGAATAAATCATAAATAATAATAAATTATTATTATTATTATTATTGTTATTACTATTATTATCATACTCAGCGAAAGCCATTAATTGCTTATTAGGGTCTGCAGGGAAGCATTTGGGCATGGCAAAGAACCTTAAGTCGTGGATGTACCAGAAAACACAAGGAACGGGTCCTAGTAAAGTTGCTGCCGTCGCCAGCTGTCCTGGGCATGAATATGAGCATGAATTGTACGAAAAAATTCATTAGGCTTGGTTGAGACAAACCAACGTATTTTCCGTCTGAAAAATTGACCGGCCGTGAAAGATGAATAATTCCGATGATTTGTGGACTACAGTAGCACATGCGACAACGTGCCTTTGACAAAAGTAAGAGAAAAAGCGGCCGTTATATTAAATACGCCTGGCTCATGGCTAAACATTTTTCGTTTACTTTACTAGAACTGTGCTGGTACAGTTATTGTTTGAAAGTATATAATTTGCCAAGATGTTTCATTAATTAATTGTCAACGAGTATAGTCCAATTGCAAGTCTAGGTAATTGATCAAGTCTTTTAGTTTTATTCCCCGCACCCGAATAAGCAATGAATGTAGAGAAAGAGGGAAGATTAGACTGTTTGAACTCTGATTTTAGGGATAGATCCCGTCTTCAAATAACGGTGAAGGTTCTTGGGTGAGGTGCATGCTTGCGTTTCTGTTGATAAATTTTCTCAATTTATTCATGATTATTCCCCACCAATGGGCCTGGTCCCTGGCTAAAGTACAGATGAAGTGTTGATTTTTTCCTGTTCTATAATGGAGCATTCAAGACTACTTTTTTTTGGATAGTTTCCAATGGGACTTTCCTTTAAAAATAGGCAAACTGTCCAATGTAAGAAAAATAGGACAGTTTGTCTGAACCAGTAAAATGCCAGAAGATACAATAGGCGACAGAAACTAGCCAATCGAGCGCAAAGTTCCTGTGACAAAGCACCAGAAAAGTCTTGTTGGCTGCCAGCTGTGGTTCGTCTGCGAAGGCTCTTGTTGAAGCTGTGAACGTCGTTTTACGATGGAAAATGTTGCTGCTTTGGTTTGGTTTCTAGTTTGGGTTATCTTGTCAATTTATATGTTCAGTTGCCAAGAACGTCTACGTTCATGAAGAAAAAAATTAAATTAAAAAAAATATGAATAAACACATGGGTCGATTATCTGTGGTAGGCCCTTCGATCAATTCCATTAAAGTTGCACTTGTTTTGCAGTATTTCATGTGCCTGAGAGGAAGTTCGACGCCATCGGTATTTCTCTTGGTTTGTGCTATCGACTGATTACACGGACAAAGAAGTAAAAAGGTAAAAATAAAGATCCTCGTTTTACGTTGGTAACTCGAAACAAGACTCATTACACTTAAAAAGTTAAAACTTACAAGTATCGTAGCTCAGATAAATTGAACGTGGGTGATAAAACGCGAAACCTCACTTTCCAACTCGTTTGGCAGCATAATGTTGCTAAACAACTCGCACGTTTTTGTTGTGTGTTTAAGGGACAGCCTCTTTTTCATGACTTTCTAAGCAAAGCAGAGCTGTAGTTTTTTGCTTTAAAAAACATTTAACTTAGCTGAAGGGAAAAAAACCTCTTTTTATCTTTGTTATAAAAGTGACGAAATGTTGAATAATGTTCTGTAGCCAAAATCGCAGTTTGCCCGGTATCGTGGTCAAACGAAATAAAGTGAACATGGATTTCATTTTCCTCTAGGCAGCCAGTTCGTTAACCGTGCTAACATTAAAACTTGTGTTTTAGAATAATTGGAAGGAATTTATGAAATTGACCACTCCAGAAAATAGCATAACATACCATAATGCTCTTTGTTTGTCACCCCCAAAATTTTGCATAAGCATTGTCTTCAGTTTCTCTTGGGAGTTAAAATGGCCCCAAGAGAAACTGAAACTGAAACTGGAGTGGTCAATTAGCATGCGCAGTAGCCATAAGTCACGCGCGTGTTTTTTTTTTTGGTAGATAATGAATGCGGCCGATACGTGCTATTTATATCAATAGAACGCGCATGAACAAGTTAAGAATCATTTGATATAAGAAAATAAACATTTTCTTGCACATCAGTTGTGGCGTTTTGGCAACATTTAGTGGTAAACTAGAGAGCCGGGAAAAGCGCTTGTAGCTTGACTCATATTTTGTAGACATCAATGTAGTTGTAAATTTCTAGTGTTTACGCAATATTATCGTACTACCATAAAGTGCTTGACACAGGGACATACAACTATCACAAACTCAAACCTTAGCCAATTCTGTACGCGCCAGTAAGACCTGGTATATGCTTTGGGGCGATGTTAAGCTCATTTACCGAACCTCTCATTGGTACTCTTGTAGGACGAAAAAAACGGGAGCCTTTTTTCTGGCTGAAATTTTTGAAAAGGTAAGTTTTGATCCCGGATCACTAGATTTTCAGCCCCTAAAAATTTTTCATCTGGCAGATAAAAAATTTTTAGGGGATAAAAATATGCCTATATCTACCGTTTAAATTCTAAAATACGTTTAACAATGCTATGTTTAAGTGTTTTAAACTATATTCTCGTTGGGTGCCCCTGCCAGTTAGTGTTCCGTACAATATTTAAGCATTCTTGGCCCGGTTCAGACGCCGATCTTTTCACGAGCCGAACCTATTACATTGAATTAAGTACATGAAAATTTCGGCGTCTGAATCAATTAGGAACGCTTATTTCAATTTGGAACGGCCCAGCCGTTCTTTAGGCCTAGCCCGGTCGGGAATTTCGCCTTTGGAGCAACTTTGGAACGGCTTTGATTCAGACGCCGAACGTTTCATGTACCGAACCTAATGCATAAATTTTAATAACGAATTTTGCAAGCAGTTTAACCAAAATGAGCATTTTTCTCCTTTTGAATTTAGTTCGGCTGGAATTAGGATCGCCGTCTAAATCAAATTAGGCGGTCTAAATAGTTTGGGTTGGCCTTAATTCGAGTTAGGTGCGGCTGATAAAAAGTTCGGTGTTTGAACCGAACCGCGCCCTACTGACGAAAAGTTAAGACATACAGTTGTCGTAAGCAACATCAATTATTTGCCGTCTGTCCTCTTTGACTACATACACGATAAATAATATCTTTCATGAAAATTAGCAAAAAGCTGGCACGTTCTTCGACACTTTATCTTTGCCGCGAACCAAGAGCAATTGAAAATGCTATAAAAGCGCGCGGGCCATAAATCGATGGAAAAAAACGAGGATCCGTAATTTACAGTACGGACCGAAAAAACAAGGCTAATAAGATGTTTATTATATGGCTTCTTCCTGTTTGGGGTACCGGAAACAAGTGCACTGGGGACGCACGATTTGACAGTCACTTTGACAGGCGTCAAAAAAGAAAGTTTTTATTGGCGCACGAAAACAATAGCACATAACAAAGGCTTACCGAGAAAGTAAAAGCAGATTCGCCATGTTGAAAAAGTTTATTCGGTCAAAACTAAGAGCACTGTAAATTTTAGCTGGGTGTCTGTAAAACGCGGACCGGATATCTGCAGATGGAGGATGCGGATGGGAAAAGGCGGATAGAAAAATGCGGATGGAAAAAATGCGGATAACAAAAAAAGTAACAAGAAAAAAACGAGAAATGCGGATGGCAAAATAAATAAATAAATAAACAACAAACAAAGGAAAGAAATCTTTCTTTCAAGTAGCTGTCACATGTTTAGACCCTTCACCTACATACAGAACGTGCTGTCAATAGTTGACACAGTTATTTTGTACCCTGTAATTCCTTTCATTAATGTCACAGAAATAAGAACGCTCCGTTCCTCCTCCTTAAATACACACATACTTGGTGCACTTTTCCTTTGAGTGTTTAGCTTAAGGCTTGCAGGCAAGGTAAACAGCTTAAAAAATAGGCGGGCAAAGGAGGTGTCTGCAAAACGAGGACTGGATACCTGCAGATGGCGGATGCGGATGGGAAAATGAGGATAGAAAAAATTGTGAACAATAACAAAAAAATAAAAAACAAACAAACAGAAATTTGGATATATAAATTGTGTCACTAAACCATTTCTTAACAAAACACGAGTATAACGTTGTTGGGACAACAACAACAAAAAAGGACTAAATTTCCTCAAATTAAAAGAATATTAGAGAAAACAAACTAAACCAAAAACTAGGGTGAACTACGCGAAAAAATCGGCGTGCTTTGCTTCGCGCCTATTTCACGCTCGCCTCCGCTAAATCGCCATGTTTCCTCACAAAGGAGCCTGATCTTCAAAAGGGCTCATAATACAAATCAACTTTCGCTCTGCCTTGACTCTGGTCGACTCTACCATAGCGGACAGTTCAGAGAGTGAAAGTGATTGTGAACTGCAGACACCTGCAGAAGCTCGTTTTTGAAATCAAAAGCTAAGCTACTGTTACACTAGTGGTCTTCTGTTACACAGTTTCCTCTCGGTTTTGTGTGAATCGGTCTTGTTTAATGAGCGTTTTTCTACAGAAATTCATTTTCAAGCAATATGCCGCACCCTCAACAGAGTCATTTTTCTGGCCTTCGTTCCATTTTCAATGTTTTACGAAAAGCTTCCATAAACATATAAAAAATGCTGATCTGGTGTAGACATAGTTAAAAAATTATAAAGTCTTCTTAAGAAGCAGCTTGGTTTTTTTTTCTGATTTGTAATAATTAAACATCTTTCCATGTAGAAAGTATGTTTGGTTGCTGCTTCACAGATAGACGGGAGCGGGCCAAATAATTCGAATATTATATAAATTATTTTCGCTTCCAAATTCTGCCCTTCACGCTTTTGAAAACGAGTTTTAAGCTGCTCGATACAGACGTTCTAAAAACTCACTGAGGATATGTTTTGGAAACTATTTTGCTAGCGGAAAATTTAGAAACAAAACAAATGAAACAGAAAGTAGCCTTCATGAATGCGTTTCCAGGTGACACTTTTTTGCGGGAGTTTAATTTTGCAGATTAGGTGATTTTTTTTTACATCTTTTCGGGAAATAACTTTTGCGATTGATCAAGAAGTCTGTTTTTTCTTTTCAATCTGCAGTATATTTTGCAATTTTAAAAATTGGAACTCATTATTAGTGCGCTTATAAATTTCCAAAGGGTAGAACTTGTAAAAAATAAATCCACATGATAGGCGGAGTTCATTGGCATCTGATAAATCGGAAAGTTACGTTTTTACGTTCGGCCTTTTTTCTGGTTGATGCTCCAATTTTTTCTGTCTTGAGCCGCTCAAACAAATGAGTCTTGATTTGATTGCCCTGAGAATATTCTTTCTGTAAGTTGAGTACGCTATATCCTGCAGTGAGAGCAAAGAAATCAGAACTCCAGGTCAGAATGATTTTATATTAAAAATTGTTTGTCGTTTGTTTTGCAAGAACTAACACCCATGCCTCCCCCCTCTTAGCGTGATAACCATGAAATCCCGGATAAAGTAATGTTTAAAAAAATAGCGATCACTCTCGAAAATAAAAACAGACTGCTTCGTGAATTACACCGCATTAAGACTATACTGGTCTGGTAATATTCTGCATTCTGACCCGTGGTTCCAGGGACCACTGGCTCCTTATTGGGTAAAGGGAAGAATATTAAACGGGGCCAGTGCAAAATAAAAATTGAGCTGTTTACCTTGCCTGCAAGCCTTAAGCTAAACACTCAAAGGAAAAGTGCACCAAGTATGTGTGTATTTAAGGAGGAGGAACGGAGCGTTCTTATTTCTGTGACATTAATGAAAGGAATTACAGGGTACAAAATAACTGTGTCAACTATTGACCGCACGTTCTGTATGTAGGTGAAGGGTCTAACCATGTGACAGCTACTTGAAAGAAAGATTTTTCCGTTTTAGCTCTTTAATGTAACGCTTGAGTATTTTGGAAACCGGACACTGTGTCTTTCTAGAAGTCGTTTCCATCTTTCATCCGCTTGTCCTTGGAAAGAAAACACTGCAAAAGGCAAAAGAAGCTTTTCTAGGTAAGTTTGTTGTCATTGTCGAAGGATTCGCTCGTTAATTGTTTTTGGGAAAACCTTTCTTTCTCTTAGGCAAAACATCTGGAACCTCTGCCAGTCGATTTTCCTCTTTTTAACTGTGTACTGCGATAAAATTTTCAAACACTGACTAGAATCCTCTTCGATAAGATTACGAGATAGTTTCTTCATCGCCTTCGTTCGTTCACAAATAAACACAGTTTAAAATATTGAAGGCCAAAGTCAACATCCAAGTCCTCAAGGTTGACAGGCGTCTTATAACTTTATTTAAACCTTTTTTCTAAGGTAAAGATATTTAGAGCTCCGAAATAAGCATTTTCTTTAAAAATTTTGGTCCGTATAGCAAGTTACGGACCGCAAATAGACCAGTCGCATGGCGAAAAAAGACTCAGCCATATAATAAGCGAACTTATCTTTTGACTTCTCTGCCAAACGTCAACTTTGCTGGCGTAACCCCAGGAAATCTTTTATACCTGTTCTTGTCGGCTTGAGAGTTGTCTCGAGAAGACATATTAAACATCTCCCAAACAGTTTAAGCCCGAGCCGGTCTCAAGGAATTACCAAGCAAAAACGTCCTGCTATTTACGATAAAGCAAGTCTGAGAAAAGATATTTGTAAAAGTTTTACAGAGAAGTTGAATGCATTCCAGGTTAAAACACGATCGAAACAGACAAAAGAAAGATCGGGCAGCCCGAAAATGATTTCTTCTGACTTATACGCGTGCAGAGGACCGTAGTTGTAAGCAACTCTTTAAAGAACTAAATAAAAGCTTAAAATGTAAATAAATGTGAATAAAAACTATGGACAATGAAATCATGCCACTCCAATTGACGGATGCTACAAGAGGTCTTCCGATCTTTAGAGGAGAGTCACTCATATAAACAAAATGTAACTAATTGATAACAGATCTTGACATCAATGAATCAATGATTAATCAAAGGGCAATCGATGGATAATCAGTTAATTAGTCATTGATTATATCCGATATTCAATGAGTAATCGATGAATAATCAATAGACCCCAAAATTTTCAGTCATCGATTAGTCACTGATTAATTATCGATATAATCTCGCGGTTACGCAAACATGATGTTTTGAACCAAAGAAAAAGACCTTATCCTGTATGCGCGTCATTAAACGATCCTATCTTTTATTTTTGTAAAAATAAAAAAAATATATTGAACTGGCGCGTCTAACAGACCTCGCGTCGCAAAACTAAAGCTTATTTTTCCCGCGCTTAGAACGCCGTTCTCATTACAGGTTTTTGCTCGGTCACCGCGTTCTAAAAGCTGTCGCGTCCTCGATCTCAAGCTCCCTAATAATTCAATGAGCAGTCCAGATCCCGATATATTAGGACAGTCGTGACGTCACGAAACTATTGTTCGTTAAGAAAATGGCGGATCTTTTTTAAAATTTCTGATGCACTCGCGAAATCGCATTGTTTCCAGTCTCCTTTGGAACATATCCGGGACTTTTAGTGGGCCAAAGGTGAGAGGAAACATCGGAAAGCCATTTTGGAAACCCAGATTCGTAATGCAGCTTCTTATCTTTGAGTTGTCGGGTGGCAGATGTGATTTTATGCTCCGACGCTAAAGTAAGTAAACGTAAATCACTATTTTCTAGCATTCCCGTATTTTTCTTCGAGCTTGTTATATTTTTTCCTGGTTCTAGTGTTATTAAAGTTTCATCACTCCAAATTCCACGCTTGTAAACAACCCCGAAATTTTGTTAACTCTCTTTGAATCCGATGCGTTACTACTGCATCTCAAACGCCATTATTGAAGGATGTGAAAACCGCATCTTTCAAGTGTGTAACCGACAATTATGTTATTTCTTTTCCATCCAAAGTCATGGAGAGCATATCCTACTCCTCGAGGCGCTTTGCTGAATATGTGGGGAAAATATAAGAGGAAATGACAGGGTTAAACCGGAAATGGTGCGACTGCAAACAAGATGGTGGTCGCCTTGTGGTGTTGTAGGAGTGTTCAGTGTCTTCGTCGAGCTGTCTCTAACGGAAATGTTACTCCAACAGCAATCCAAAGCCTGCCTGTATCATGGCTGAGACGTTTTCTAAGAAATAAACTGAATGTTTTTTCACTGGTAATTAAGCTATTGTTGTAACCTTGCAGCAATATACTACACAGGGTAAAGCGTTTGTTTCAGATCAAGCAGCATGAAAATAGGGACTGCGGACTGCGGACTGGGTATATATAAAACACGGACCAGGTATAAAATGCGAACTACGTACTATGTTTTAGGGTAATAATATTAGTGAACTTACGCGACAGGACGGGAGAGGAATGAAGACGGCCAACGTTTGTGACAAGCGCGCCGACAATAATTTTGTTTGAAAAAACTTTTCGCCAAACTTCACCTTCATTTAAACAGATATTTCTGTAAAAGACCAGAAAACAGTAATGATAAATGAAGATCACGACAAAACACCCAATTAATAGCCCTGTTACGTTTGTCACACACAAGAGTTGGCGTTCTCTTCTTTCTGCCGTCCTGTTGCGTAAACTCACTATTGTCACTCAGCCCTAAACATGTAACAATCAACAATCAATGGTAGCCGTAGAGTCTTGATAAGAACTGTTTAAATAGCAAGACCCGTTTTGGAAATCTATTAAAGATGAACCGACTTTATCCAAAACAGCCATAAAAGTCATAACAATTGAAAACGCTCTGTTCACAGACGGCATATCGCTCAAACGGCTTACAAGTGGCTCAGTTTAGGCCAAAATCACCAAGAATACCAGAGTTTTGCACTCTGACCAAAATACAATATATAGATTTAGCCAGGGCTAAAAGCGAAGCTCCCGTTAATAAATTCATAATTTAAATCAAACAATAAACTTGTAATCCACAGATCATGGCACATTCATTTGACTTTTGAGGCAAAGGCTAAGTGATCTTAGAGAAAAATAATTTGACAGTCCAAGAGTGAAACAAATTTTACATCGAGTTATTAAATAATCTATTTGTACACCCAAAAATAGCAATCCTGTTCGATCACAGTAGATTAGGCCTGGAAAACAAATAGACCTATTCGTCTATTGTATTTGCATTAGCTGTGGCATCATAATGTGGCATTCACCATTCTCTCCAACATTGCTCCGTTAGAGAGACTATGGATAATCGGACAACCCCGAAATATGATTTTAAGAAATACACGCGCCACGATAGTCCTTGGTGGCAGCCAATTTACACGTTGCATTCCTCTGTCTAAAAGAGAGGCCAAAATAAAAAATCAGGCCGGATTTTCTGTGTTCGACAAGTTTAGTTTACTAGTAAATCTTGGCGACGAATCTGGTGGCGTGTAAACCAGCCTTTTAAACATACTTTTTCTCATCACGTCTCAGGTAAACAGTACTCTGAGGCCCTTTTTTTATCATACAGAGCTCGGACAGAATGTGTTCTTTTTTGCCCTATTTAAGCCTATAATTCTGCAGTTTTTCACAATTTTGCAAGAGAATTTGCACTCATTCAATATCCACGACGATCAAAGCACGCGCTTCCTTTGCACAACAAATTATAGCATTGAATTATAACACGTTTTCATGAAGAGAATTTTCAGATAATGCCGGGACTTTTCAGTTGGAAAAATCTAGTCCTATGTGATATGCAGGGTAATAATTACTATATACGGGCTTTTAATGAAAACGATAAAAAAAATTCCCAAAATCACTTTTCGGCCAGCCGGAAGGGTTCTCACTTTTGACAGGCACCAAATTTGGAGTGCAACTAATAGAGTTACCATTTACTCTTCAACATGATAGAGAAATTGTTATGTTTAGGTTTTATTTCCCTTTATTTATTAAACTGTCATGGTTTTGTTATGTGTAATCTTTAAAAGCAAGTGATATTTACGCGCAGCGTTTTGAGTATTCCTGCATGCGATGTTTATGTTCGACTGGAGACAACCAGTGCAGCGATAAAAATTGCGAGAGGGACTACTAACAGTCAATAAAATAAATATAATTCGGTGAAACATGTACAGAGACAATAAGTTTCATTCACGAAGAGAAGTATTGAGAGTAATGTGTCTCTGAAAATCATGAGTCAGGTAAGCATAAGCTTATTTATGTTTTAAGCCGGCTCCCGGTGTTTGCTCTTTTTCAAGATGAACTCGAGGTAAGAAAATCGCTCAGAGCTTTCTGTTTACAGCCAAAATCATAACTAAATAATCTTCGGAAACTTTTCTTTGAATTTGCGGTCAAAAAATGTCTAAAGGCTTTTTAAACCTGATACTATTGTAGGTTAGATCATTGCTCGTGTATAAACTTTAGCCGCATAAACCAAACGCTCGACTTCAGGAAACCGAAAAAAAAAAAAAACACATCAAAGACAATAATTTCTCAGGCTTACCAGTCGAGATGCTGCTTCTGAAGGTCATTAAGTGTTCCAGAATCGCTTGAGGCTTTTCAACCCTCTTACGCCTCAAGCAAGGGCAAGTGAGTAAGCTCATTTTTGAAAACGATGCCATCCGAAATCGGATTTCCAATGACTTTGACAAGCGGTGCATTTGTCAACACAAAGCGCAATAAACAAACCAGCCATGAATTACAGAACAATCTTGATAGCAGCTGTATTTTATTTTGTACACCAAGTAGAAAAAGACAGTTTAAAACATCACAAGATGACACAAAACTTCCGCACAAAACTCTGTCAGCTCCAGCTATCAGTAAGCAAGTTTCCAGACGCTGCATAAATTTTCCGCATGAACTCACCTGTCAAATTTTGACCAATCAGAACCTAAGAACTGGACGTAGAGCGTGATCCACGCTTGACAGTGAGAAAAGTCAAAAGCGATTGCCTTCCCTGCATGTAAATATAAAAGCCGGTTGGATTTTTGCGTCCGAGGTCAGTTCGATATCAATATTTTAAAAGTGCTGCTCATGAACAAGACTTATTTCAAATGCAGTTCAAAAAAATAGAACTTGAGCCTGCGATCATTTGAAAAGTATCAACTTGTCAGCGGATACTTTAAAAAAAACTCGAACTCAGTGGGTCGATACCTGAGCCCGCGATACGGTCAGGCGATATTGGTCAGCAGAAACACTATTTTGACAGCTGTCAATTAATCAAAACATGGATGTACAATATCAGATTGCAGGCTCCCAAACTAGCTAGAAAATGTTGGTATACCTGTGGTGCGGACGGACAGAAGGTCGGGTGGTCGGTGTACGGTCACGTGATTGCCGAATTTTCTAGGATGGATAGATTTTCTAAGCTACGGGGCTTCGAATTGAGCCCGTGATCAAATAAAATGTCGGCGCAAAACTTAAAACACTACGTGACCTCAATGGATAGAAAAATGAGCCCGCGATACACTCAGGTGATGATGGTCAGCGTATACTCTAGTTTGACAGCTGTCAATTAACCTTCATTAGAATGGCGAATATTCGAATTAACAGACTACGAGTGTGAGTAAGACATATCCGTCCGGCATGTAGTGGAAAATGCCAGATCGTGTACCTGAGCGAACCTGAGCCCACGTTATTAGTTTTTCTGATAGTGGTCTGCACATGTCCCATTTTGACAGCTGTCAATTGACCTTAATTTGGCTTGCCAATACAACTTTGAACGACTGTCAGCCAACTGACAGCCTTGCCCGGCGTAGTTTCGTTTTTATGTTGAATTGGTAAAAGTGTGACATATTATATCGGCTTATATGTAGGGGCAAAACGACTGGTCTTTCATCTGAGCCCGCGAGATGATCATGTCATAATTGTCAGCGGATGTCTGAGTTTGACAGCTGTCAATTTAATCGTACTCATACGGATGGCTTACATAACTAAGAGGCTAGTCAAGTTGTGCAAGATCTATTGTGACATTTGATATCGGCTTACATGAAGTGTGTGTACGGGTGGGCGGGCGTACGCTACGTCATAACCAAATTTTCTCGGATGGATAGTTTACCAAATTTTCTTACCCATGGTGCTTCGCTGCGCGCGAGAGCTCCGCTATAAAACTTATCTTGTCGGCAGACCAATCGTCTCTGGTAGCGGTGGTCCCACAGACCGCATTTCTAGTTTTGTTGACTGGCTTTTACAAGGCCAATCGCGCAAAAACAAGAGTCTTACATCAGGGACACTACACACTTTATAAACTTTCATTGAAAACACACCACTTCCAGATCAAGCAATTTAAGCTACGTTAGACGTGTGTTCAGACAGATGTACGTATCCCTTCTTCAAATTTGGGAGACTTAATGCGGCTGATCTTAACAAAAAACTAATTCAAATTCAACGGCAAACACTGCGTACAGACCCCCCGCATTGCATTGCAATGGGCACCAAAATGGCGGTTGCTTTCTCGGTCATTTTCATGCCTCAAGTTGAGAAACAACTACTGCATGCGAGTCATTTCTCTGGAAGAGATTTATTGATGACATATTCTCAGTGTGGACTCTTCCTGAAACCGAAATCAACAACTTTATTGATTTCGCGAACTCTTCCCACTCAACAATAAAATTTGCACTCGTCAAAACAGATTGTTTTCCTTGACAATGAAGTCAAACACATTTTAAACCGACAGAAACGTTCCAAGAAACGCATTTCTCCTCATTTTACCTTCTCAGGAAGGGCTTTGTATATGGAGAAGTCTTGTGCTTCCTTAGAACGAACTCGGTTAAGAAATAATTGAAGTTAAAGAAAGAATTTTTAACTCGCCTAACGGAACGAGGCTACCCTCAGGACCTTGTCGAAACAATCTTAGCTGGACTCCGCTTCGAATCGCGCGATGCGGCTTTACAAAATAAACCCAACACATCAAAACGTTTTTGCTGTTTATAACGGCTTTCCATCCTGCAACTCCGAATCTAAAAAATATTTTAATGAAACACTGGCACCTTATTACGGGCAAAAACACACTCGCGCACGCGCAGTCCTAACGCCGCCATTGTTGCTTATCGGAAGGGAAAATCTTTAGAGCCAAAATTCCTTCACTTTAACAACAACATTGGAGGAATTATACACAGTTAGGATCGAGTGACAATATTATTAGACTAAAAAATAGCACGTACTTCGCATTTTATACCTGCCGGTCCGTCTTTTATAAATACCTAGTCCGCAGTCCCTCGTTTATGCTTCCTGATCTGAAACGCTCTACCCTGCGTAACGTAATGCTGCAATGTTACAAAAAAGCTTAATACCGGTGAAAAAACAATCAGTTCATTTCTTGGAAAACGTCTTAGCCATGATACAGGTAGGCTTTGGATTGCTGTTTCTTGCTGCTGGAGTAACATTTCCGTTAGAGACAGCTCGACGAAGACACAGAACACTCCTTCACTACAAGGCGACCGCCATCTTGTTACTAGTCGCGCCACTTCCGGTTTTACCCTCCTCTCCCGTCACAGCTATTTTTTGCCCGTTGGCAATTTTTGTTTGCATAAATACAAAAATCAAAAAACGATTTTCATTTTGGATTTCATCAGCTTTAGTACTGTTTCCCGCATTTTCATTACACTTGAATAGCTTTGTTTAGCTTGAACTTTTTAATGAGCTGGAATCTAGGGAATAGGAAATTGAAAATACATTTTTAACTTCGGTACCAGGCAAAAATCTCCGAATTGAAGATTATCGTTTAGTTTTCCTTTTCCTTAAAAACAAGAAATGAAAAGCACCAACTGACCATTTTCAATTTTTAATTTTTGATTTTCAAAACAGTGAAAATTGTTTATCAATTTTACCTTTCTTAGAAACAAAAATTGACAATTGAGATTGTAAATTTGTGATTTTCAATTCTTGTGAGATCAAACATTGACAATCACGATTCTAAATTTTTGATTTTTAGTTTTCAATTTGTAATAAAAATCAAAAGGACGAAAACCACACGGACCAAAAAGCCCGTTGGCATTTTGAACTTGAAACTCTGAACTGAATTCCACCTCACCCCGCTTAATCGATATCTCCGACCCCAACTGTCCTTCATTTCAGAGGAAACCCTTATTGTGTCTTCTGTTACCCGCTCCTTACCCGTTGTCCAATCCTGTCAACCTACCGTGTTGCACGAAATGTTGGCGGGAGTTTAATATTTTTTGGAGCGGCTATTTTGCTTTTGTTTTGTTTATTATCATTGTCATCATTATTATCAACATTATCATTATCATCATCATTATCATTGCTGAAACTGATTAGTGCTGTTGTAAAAGACTGATTTTTCTCGCTGGGGATTTATTTTTGCGTCTTTCAGGAAGTCGCGTTCAATTTTTATCTTTGGGTTAACCTACATATTGAAATACAAGTGAAAAATAAAGAAGGAAATAAATAACAATAAAGATAGAAACTGAATTGGCAATTTGAGAGTTGCCCCAATGCTCAGTGTCAAAGCGAGGCTAAGTGCGAAGGTATTGGTTTGAAAAATATTTCATATTTCTGGGTCGCAACTAGTTTGCGACCCAGCTGACAGCCTACAAGACGAGACTGATTATCTTAACAACCTTTTTAGCAAGAACAATTACAACACGGACTTTGTTCGACGGAACACTCACAGTAACACTGATTCCAACACTCAGACCAACGTCAACTCTGGCCTTGTTACGAAAGCGACTATACCGTACATCAGAGGCACCTCCTCTGAAACTATAGCACGTATATTACAACCTTAAAATATACGTGTTGCACACAAACCGATAACCACTTTACCACGACTGCTTCCTAATGTCAAGGACAAAGAAAAACCGGAGGACAGACAGGGAGCAGCATACAAGATCAAATGCTGCAACTGCCAGGCTACTTACGTTGGTGAAACCGGCAGAAACCTTAGTCCGCGACTGACCGAACACAAACGAGCGACGAGGAATGGCCGACGTCAACATATCACATTGCTGAACACCATTTACAGACAAAACATGAAATTGACTGGGACTCTGCGACATGTATTACGTATTCTGCAGACTACTATCAACGACTTAATTTAGAAAGTTGGTTTACTAACTTGAAACAAACGCCACTGAATCGTAGCCAACAGTTACCGGCACCGTACAAACGACTTATTGACGAGATCAAACTAAACTAACTACGTGAGAACGACTGGAAAACTGACAATTGACTAACAATTCGAAACAATAGACGACTGTTTAACTGTGACAATCAGACGGATCGAAACGCACCAATTACTAATTACGAGTCTTCATAGCCAATAACATCACGGCTTAACTGACAGACGACCTCTAACATCGCAACATAATTGACCAATCAGATCAGTAACCAGAGTATAATACCATCAACTGACGTGATACAACTCACTTTGACTCTGAAGATGATTACCGCACAGGTTGTCGAAACGTCAGTCACTGCCAACAACAACAGTCCTATTCAGGACTACGTTCACCCGGACGATCAAACTCAACCTACTTTTGAAATGACGCCTGAGTTAAAACCTTTCACACGTCATGTACTGTTTAAAGAACAAGATGGGAGTGTTTTATCAGGTTTAAAAACTCGAGGCGAGTTTTTTGAACGGCTTAAAAATCTCTGATACAGATCAACTCATTCTCGCACTAATATGTGGTTATTTTGGTTTAAAAAATTGGACATAAAGTTTAGCCGTGTCTTTTGTTTTTTCTTTATTGATTATTAGTGACTTTTTGAAGACATAAAATTCCCTAATGGCCTGCAATGAGCAAAAATGGAAATAATGTTATAAATTGGCAGCTCTAAGGACAAAATTTAGAGACATTTTCGAGAGAAATGCAAGAAAAACATCGTGGTGAAAGGTTAGTCGGGCACCCGTGCAAGCCCTCGCCTTTTTCTTCTGTTTTCTGTGTAATCTTTCACCTTGCATACTACTGGAGAATTATATAGACTTGACATTACATTTCTGATGTGTCATGTGACATCAGTTGTGCACTGTCACACAACGCTTTTAGTCTAATGCATGAGAGCCCAAATTATGACAGCAATTAAAAGAGATATACACTGTCTTAATAGCAGAAATGATACTGCGAGTAGATACTGAGGAGTAACAAACAAATTGACACACACAGTTTGATAATTACTCGCACCAAATTCTTGGTACACCGTGCGTTAGGGCAATGGTTGTTGTAGCCTGGTTAGATAAACACAACTTGCGCATTTTAAATTAATGAACTCTGGTGTCCTACATTCCTATACTCTATGCAAGCTCTAATCTGTAAATGTACATGTACATGCATGCAAAATGCTGGCTACACGAGCCCCCTCTGGTCTACTCTATTTAGCATTCTTTCTTCTCATTTTCCTTCTCGGGACCTCTTTTTCCACGCAACAAAAATCAAAACCCACAAAAATCCCTAGGGCTTCAAACAAAACCCAAAAGACTCCCTGGATCACAATTTAACCCCCCAAAAATCCCATGCCGAATTTCCGAGCCATAAAAATTTCCGGAGGAACTACACGGCCGGGATACGCGGGAACTATCAAAAATCTTCAGATTGGTTTGCATAACCTAAAAAATCCCTGCTCAAATTAAGCTACCCCAAAAAATACTTGCCAAAATTTTCCCCCCCAAAAAACTCCCGAAATCGAAAATTTCAGTAGTACGTACCCCCCCCTCCCCCCTAGCTCCCAAGCGCACAATTTAACCCCCCAAAAATCCCATGCCGAATTTCAGAGCCATAAAAATTTGCCGAGGAACTACGCGGCCGGGAAACGTGGCAACTATCAAAAATCTTCAGATTGGTTTGAATACCCCTAAAAGTCCTTAATACTTAAATCAAGCCAAAAAAATACTTTCCAAAATTTTCCTACCAATCAAGCCAAAAAAGCCAAAAAAGCCAAAAAAATACTTGCCAAAATTTTCCTACCCCAAAAAATCCTGAAATCAAAAAAATTCAAATAAGAACTCGTATGTACGAGACTATGTTACTCGTAATAGTACTGATAAGTACTCACTACAGCGCTCCATTTTAAGGGTATTTAAAGCTACTTTAGGCTTAAATGAAAAAAAGTTTCCGGAAAATCCTGGTGAAAAGTACCCTGGTTTCCAGAGGATGTTTTTTTCTTATCGATACTGATCGTTCGCGGCGAAGCCGCGTCAACGAGGCGCGAAGCGCCGAGAGAAAAAAATAGCCTTATCAAACCGTAAGCACGGTTTATTTCATATTAGGTATTTTGATAACGGACCTCTGGAGCCAGCGTAGGTAAAAAGTAAATGAAACACAGCTTTTCTGGCCGTCCCAATGGAAATTTTCCGGGAGCAACAACGGAACATCTAAAAAGGCAGTCCTCAAGTTTTTCCGCCGGATGGAATGCTCCAAACGGAAATTCGTGTTAAACTTGTTAAAACCCATCTTTGATATCAAGTTGCAGGCTTTTGCACCGTTTTATAATTTTCTTTTAAAGGAACTGGAGTTTGTGCAAATGGTAAACACGATCGGGGAAGAAAAATTACCAGTCCTGAATTTTTCTCACCACTCGCCCATTCAACCGACTTCTTGAACATAATAATAGACACAATAATACTGTTACTCATTACTTTTTCCGGGTTGTGTTTTACTGGTTTGTATCCTTGTTTTCCCGGTATGCTGGTCATGTAGGCTACCCATGAGGACTCGTACCTACGTGTTTGCTTGCGTGTACAGTTTAGTCGTAATTAATCATAAACAGAGACGTCTTTGTTAACTTCGCAAAGGAGAAAGCCATATACAATACAGTCCGGCGGGTGATAGAGAGATGGAAGTGATTTCCGAAACTTTTTCCCCGGTTTGCAATTATTCCCTCGGACACACTCAATGGATCATCATAAGTGAAAACAATATGCAAATAATCAAATTTAAGCGACTTTGTGTTTAGAGATTAAAAACTAAACACTGCAGCTAATTTTGCATCTTCGGAATATGACTTTTTTCCCAGGCTATCAGTCATAATAATCTTTACTATAAGAATATATTATAATCTTTATCATAAGAAAATCGAGGCTAAAATCTGCGAAATTTGAAGAATATTATATGAGTAAACCCGAGGCTGAGATTTTCAGTAGGATATAATTATGTCTTGAAAATCTCTTAATGAAGTACAATTTATATTTTTTTAACTTAACTGATTATCGATGAACGGTACATTGATACCTACGCAAACACATGCTAAAACGCAGTAAAAGCTAAAAGAGAAAACCACATGCAAATAATCAATTTAATTGACACTTGTGCTAAGAGCCAATTACCGCAAAGCAACAGCTAAACTCTGCAAGTTCAGCGTATTGCATTTTTCCTAGTTTATGAGTTATATTATTCATAAAAACGACAGTAAACGCCTGACAGTCTGTTCTGTGGTACCGCTACAGTATGAATGTATCCTTGTGTTCTTTTAATTCTACCGTTATGTCACCCGTTAAGTAAGAACTCGTATGTATGAGGCTATTTTACTGGTGTGTATCCACATATAGCCGTGTGCATACTCAGAATGATATATGTAATACTCGTATTCTTAGTAATCCTGTAGAGTTTTATTATTTTTATTAGCAACAGAAATTCAAACTTACAGTTTCTCTAGCTCAGGAAGATTTGAGAACGCCCCCGGCAAAAGCTTTGCAATTTTGTTGTTGTATAGGGATCTGCAAAAATAATTAATTTTAATGTTCTTGATGAGAACAATAATTTATATGCTACAAATTAGTATGTTCTTGAAGCCCCAATTTTCATCGGGTGAAATGGCTATTTTTCTCGGGACATTTACTTACTGCGGTGAAAGCTTCTAGGTCTGTCATATCGCTTATTATTATTCTCAAATGCTGAACAGGAGTCTTTTTCATTGGTTAATTACCACGAACGCGTGGCAGTACTCTTTATCGTGGAGTACAATTGTACAATTCAATATACTTCCATACTTATACTATTGCAATCTTGCTTGAGGTGGCACCTATAAAGCGAACCTTCAAAGAATTGTAAGCTTACAGTAAACGTGCGCTAAGAATAGTGAACAACTCTACCTACGATGCCAACACTAGTCCTACCTTTAAAGAGCATAAACTTTTAAAATGTCATGATATCCTTTCTTTTCAATTAGGTTTTTTTATGATTTCACTCAATAACTCTACACTCCCTTCCAAATTCAAAAACCTCTTTCTAATAAAAAGTCAAATCCATAATTATAGTACTAGGAATGCCCACTCATTTCGCTAGCCACTATGAAGAACGAACACCAGGCAGTTGTCAATTTATTTCCAAGGTCCAAAGTTTTATAATTCACGTCCGACTGCGCGCTAACTTTAAACTTTATATTTTCAGACTTTAAAGTCTGCAACTTAATCGAGTCAAATTTTCTCGAAATTGCATGTTAGGCATTTGTCTTAAGTAATCCGCTCTATAATCTGAAGATTTGTGTTTATTTTTGAAGAAATGCAATGTTTTTAAACATTAAAATAACTTGGACGAGGGTCCGTTTTCCACACTGAAAATACTGTAAAAAGCCTGATTTTCAATGTTAAAAGTCTGCACCTAATTCTCTTTTATTTCACTTAACATTTAGCTGGAATGATAGTTTAATCCTTTAACTTAAACAATTCGCTCTATAATGTCAAGGAATTCATCTTTTAAACTACCGAAATGACGATTTTAGTCACTCTGTTGCGCCAAAATCGCTCGTTTTCTCTATTATTATGCCGCCTTCTTGGGACATTCACGCCTGATTAGCCCACCTCAATGGCTCATTGATATGCGTAAATGTCCAAACATTTCTACCGATGCGGGCGAAATGGAGAAGACGACGTGAGCCTGATTAGAAAGAGGCGATCAATTTCAGGGGAGCATTCTATACGCATCGTAAATGCTGTCAGGTACGTAGCTGGCATGAATTCAAGAGCTTGCCTCTGTAATTAACGAAAAAAAGCTGTTTTAGTATATATAAAGACATGTTCTGAATTCTGAATATTTTACTCAAAAAATCTTTCAAGAAATGAGTTTAATTTCGTTGTAAAACAGTTTCTAAAGAGCTCCTGAACCGTAGCAGTTCTCTAAAAAAGAACTGAGTTTAAAGAACCCCAGTTCACGCTCGGTCGCTTAGAATAAAATTAAAAGGTGCATTTGTTTTTCGGCTTTACAGCGATCATATCAAGCATAAAGGTTTCAGTAGATCATATATTTATAGAAAGCTGATAAATCTCATTTTTCTGGTTGTTCTAATTACTCCGCTTAAAGGCTTTAAGTGAATGAGCTTATTTCGCTGATTCCAGAAAAAAAATCATTACTATCCAGAATTCGAATTTAGTAACTCAATTCGACATCGTCGACATTTAATGGCATCTTAATATACGACACTAACTCCTTAAGTGTCATTGTCTGAGAAAGTGTTCCAGGGGCCAAAAGTTGTGGTCAACCGATTTGGTTGAAACTTGGCACAGAAGTTGGGTATAATGAGATATTGCAAAAGCCACTTTGGCTCACTTCTCTGACTTTTAGTTTTGGAGTTACAGGGGTTCTCATTTTTTGCCCTTTGAGCACCAAAAATCCAGCCTTCCAGGGGGCATTTTGAAAGTGTGATAAGACCCCACTGGTAAATTGTGCTGCCAAATTAATTTGACCATGAACTCTACTATATTAGAGCTTTCAGTTGATGCATTTAACTTTGTCCTCAAGGTATTGCACAGAGAGGAGCCTGGAGCTAGAGTTTGGCCAAAATTGATGTTAAAATTACAACCAAAATAGCCATTTTTCAAAATTTCACTATATTCACCTGCCTTCTTTCATAACTTCCAAACCTATACCACTGTTTGCTTTAGTCACCCAGTTATCGAAATCAGTTTAGAAAAATTTGGCTTATTATGGTTTTTTGAATCTTTGGAACAAACACTTCATACCCCTCTAAGACGATGCAAAATGGAATTTTGAGCCTAATTCAGGCCATGAACAAACCAAATTGTTGACAAGAAGCCCTTATTCTGTATTTGGTAGGTGAAAATGAATTTTCAAAGCCAAATCAGTTCCGTTATCTAGAAATACACCGATTCTTACTTTAAAATTGATCTAAAACGGGCCTCTGATTAGCGCAACAAACACATGATTTGGCAAAACAAAGGTGATTTTATTCTTTGAAAACCTAGTAACCACCACAGAACATCAATGATGATGTTCTGATGTACATATAACAATCTTTTTACAAGATCCTTAAATTTTTCTTTGATTTATATTCAGTTTCGAATTCACGTCATATTTCTAAGCATTACTCCAAGCATGGAAAGTCTCCATATTTTGTCAGCACCATTTTTTTATATTTTTACCAGATAAATTTAGCTTATCAGAAGGTTCGTTAACATATAATCTTCGTCTGACCTTGTAATAGCCTGATCGAATAGTTGTTTTAAATGCCCATCAGCAAAGGAGCACGACCATACATACGTAGATTACACAAAGATATACGACCTTCAGTGAGCAGTATCGAGGTGAACTGTGATTTTCCTAGTCCTTTAGAGCTGAAAAAATGAAACCATCCATCCACGGTTAGGAGAGCTGGATAACGAAAAGCTTGTTTTACTTTGATAAAGAAAATAACCCAAACAAAGCCTTGCATTGAGATGATGCACTTGTTATTACATCAAGTTAGCTGGCCCGCCATTTTGGAGTTGAAGAGTGTGGGGACTGGACCGAGTTCCCGTCCAATCCTTTTCCCTTTTCGCGGGAATTTTTTCTGTTTTTCAACAGGTGTGTTCAAAATTCTAGAAAGTGATCTGATACAGGATAATTTTTCGATGGTACTTTATTCCTTTGGAGGGGTAAATGACCAATGCGGTGTCACGTCATGGGCTGTGTAAGAAACAGGAATGCTTCCTTTGTTGTTTTGCGTTAGTGACATGACTGCATGGTTAAAGCACAAGTTCAAGGGTTCAGGTGTGTCCGGGGAAGAGAACTGGTGATGACAAAGCTACAGGTGATTCAAAAGATCAGTTAGGGATCATACACGCGCACAAGTGATTTTTATTGCAGTTTACGGGACTCTTTTGCTTGAAGAAAGACAATGATATATAATTTACGATATTGCGATCTTAATTGTTTGTTCACATGGTTGATTGATTCCCATGTTAATTTCCTGGGTCCTTACGAAGAGCACTAAACATTCAACAAACTCATCGCAGCAATATCTTTATCAAAAAAAATAATAATAACAATAACAATAATAGAAATAACTTGAAGGCTGTTTTTTGTCTGCTCGAGCTGTTTGTTTACATTCAGCTGGTCACGTGGGCACGCTCATCAAGCAAGGCTAAGTTTGGCAATGCACAATACGAGCCAGCTTGAATTGAAACTCCGCCGGTCTCCTTTATTTGCCTGTTTCATCGAAGACAAGTCAACTTAAAATAGGCTTAGCTACATAATTCCGCAGGAATTGTTTTGGGAATTTTAGACACGAAAAAGAATTTTAGAAAATCTCAAGACTATTAGAAAAAATTGACAAATACTAGAACTTAAATATAGGAGAATACTGAATAGCAGTTTGAACAGTCAACTGACATTTTGGCAACATTTCACAGGCAGAAACGTTGAAAAAACGTTTTTATTTTTCTCTATCAACCAAGAGAGGGCTCAGTCCACCCACATGCTACAACAGTGTTTAGCGTACTGTTCACTGAGCACAACAAATCAGCAGTTTTTCATCAGAGTCATCTACACTACAACTAATCAGCGGTTATTCACCAAAAGGAGCCCTCGCTATCAAAAAAGAATAAAAATTTTATGAGTTTTTTTAGGGAATTTTAGAGAGTTTTAGCAGATAACACTCTTATTTAGGTATATTTTTTCATTATTCTTTTAATTCAATAGTTAACATTATTTTAAATAATTTTTTAATTAAATAATGAAACAATTTTTTCTACAAATATACACAAATCTTCCGTGCTCTTCCAGAACGATTCAGAGTCAGTTCCCATTCAAGTACGACATATGTGTGTTCATTGCCTATACATTATTCAGGGTCAGCCCGGAGGGGTAGTGGTATACCAGTACACCCTAAAAAAATTCGCCATAATGCCCCAAAATACCCCAAATTCATCCAAATATACCCAAAATTATACCCAGGTATACTTTATACCTGAAATTCAAAGAAAGTGATATACCGAATACCCGTATTTAAGCTGCAATATACCGCATACCCGATTTAAAAAGCCCCTGTATACCGTATACCCAAAAACCCTGGCCGACCCTGATTATTCCAAGCAAATCCAATAATATCAACTAATTCGGTCAATTTTGCGACGACGTTTTAGTGACATTTTCTCCCTGGAAATGTCAATTTCATCGGAAAACTCAGATGCAGCATGTTTGCAAAGATCTTCGACGAAAAGGGTAAATAATGGAAACCGGTAACTGAATTGAGCATTGCATGATAAGCGTGTGCACGAGACAAGCTTAATGTAAACAAGCAGCTCGAGCAGACAAAAAACAGCCTTCAAGTTTTTCTTATCGAACTTGTTTTTTTTTGGAAAAATTTGCTGGATGTTTAGTGCTCTTCCTAAGGACCCAGGATATTAACATGGGAATCAATCAACCATAAACAAACAATTTGAGGCGACAATATTGTAGATTACATATCGTCGTCTCTAAATCTCTCTTCAATCAGAAGAGCCCCCTAGATCACGATAAAAGCCATTTGTGCGCGTATATGATCCCTAACTGATATTTTGAATCACCTGCAGCTTTGGCATCACCAGTTCTTCCTCTTCGTCCCCGGACACACCTGAACCCTTGAACTTGTGCTTTAACCATGCAGTCATGTCACTATCGCAAGACAACAAAGGAAGCATTCCTGTTTCTTACACAGCCCACGACGTGACACCGCATTGGTCATTTACCCCTCCAGGATTAAGTGCCATCGAAAAATTATCCTGAAACAGATCGCTTTCTAGAATTTCGAACACGCCTGATGAAAACAGAAAAAATTCCCGTGAAAAGGGAAAAGGATTGGATGGGAACTCGGTCCAGTCCCCACACTCTTCAACTCCAAAATGGCGGGCCAGCTAACTTGATCTAATAACAAGAGCATCATCTCAATTCAAGGCTTTGTTTGGGTTATTTTCTTTATAAAAGCAAAACAAGCTTTTTGCTATCCAGCTCTCCTAACCGTGGATGGATGGTTTCATTTTTTCAGCTCTAAAGGACTAGGAAAATCACAGTTCACCTCGATACTGCTCACTGAAGCTCGTATATGTCTGTGTAATCTACGTATGTATGATCATGCTCCTTTGCTGATGGGTATTTACAACAACTATTGAGGCTATTACAAGGTCAGACGAAGATTATATGTTAACGAACCTTCTGATAAGCTAAATTTATCTGGTAAAAGTATAAACAAAATGGTCCTGACAAAAAATGGAGACTTTCTATGCAGGAGTAATGCTTAGAAATATGACATGAAACTGAATATGAATCAAAGACAAATTTAAGCATCTTGTAAAAAGATCGTTATATCTACGTCAGAACATCATCATTTGTGTTCTATGGTGGTTACTAGGTTTTCAAAGAATAAAATCACCTTTGTTTGGCTAAATCATGTGTTTTTTGTGCTAATCAGAGGCCCGTTTTAGATCAATTTTAAGGTAAGAATCGGTGTATTTCGAAATAACGAAACTGATTTGGCTTTCACAATTCATTTTCACCTACCAAATACAGAATAAGGACTTCTTGTCAACAATTTGGTTTGATAACTGATTTTGATAACTGGGTGACTAAAGTAAACAGTGGTATAGGTTTGGAAGTTATGCAAGAAGGCAGGTGAATATAGTGAAATTTTGAAAAAAGGCTATTTTGGGTTGTAATTTTAACATCAATTTTGGCCAAACGCTAGCCCCAGGCTCCTCTCATGTACGAACTGAAAGCTCTATTATAGAAGAGTTCATGGTCAAATTAATTTGGCAGCACGATTTACCAGTGGGGTCTTATCACACTTTCAAAATGCCCCCTGGAAGGCTGGATTTTTGGTGCTCAAAGGGCAAAAAATGAGACCACCCCTGTAACTCCAAAACTAAAAGTCAGAGAAGTGAGCCAAAGTGGCTTTTGAAATATCTCATCACACCCTATTTCTGTGCCACGTTTCAGCCAAATCGTTTAACCACAACGTTTGGCCCCTGGAACACTTTCTCAGACAATGAAACTTAACAGTTTAGCAATGATTCTTAACGGAGCTGATATATGCATTAAGTAATAGTAATTTTACATGTAATTACTTTTAGAGCAAATTATAGATATACGATCAAATTTAAGCGACTTTGTGTTGCAAGACTAAAAGCTAAACACTGCAGCAAAATTTTACATTTTTAGAATATGACTTTTTCCAAGGCTATCGGCCATACTATACAGTCTTTCTTCTTTATAAGAATATCGAGGTTAAAATCTGCGAAATTTGAAGTATATTATTTAAGTAAACCCGACGCTGAAATTTTCAGGAAGATATAATTTTGTGCCTTGAAATTCTGTTAATGAAGTACAATTTATATGTTCTTAACTTAACTTATATAATTATTCCTTTCTCCAAACAGAAGAACTAACGAGTCAACTTAAAAAAAAGCTGCACTGACTAAAGCCAAATATTCAACGCTAATAAAAGTTCGATGAACGGTACATTGATACACAAAGACATGCCTAAAATGGAAATGATAGAAGCTTCAATTTAAGACTGATACAAAAATATTTTCAGCCTGAAATCGGAACAAAAATAACAATATTTGGCCTGCGCCAGAAAAACAACATTTTTATAAAAAAGAAAGAGTTCACATAAAAAAAATCGACTGTTAAGGTCTGTTCGTGTAGTACTGCTACAGTGTGTGAATTTCAGCCGTTCAGTTAAAACCTGTACCCTTACACATGAGTTACGTTACTGGTGTGTAATTATATGTAGCTGTGTACCTTTTATCATATCCATGATACTCAATATACTTAGTACTCGTGTAGTGTTTTAGTCTTGCTCATAACTAACGAAAAAATAATACAAAAAATTTAAACTTACAGATCCGTTAACTTAAGGAGATTCGAAAACGCTCCAGGCAAAAGCTGTGCAATTTCGTTGTTGTAAAGTTTCCTGCAAAATAAGTTATTTAAGGCATTCACGGTGATACTTGACCGGTAGTACATCAACTGTAACTAGCGTTGAGTTTCAGCTTTTCTTTTAAAGACTCGCCTGAATTTCTCGTGCACGTACTTTCCATTTTCCAAGCTTTTGCTCGAAATATTTAATAAAATGTGGACAAGGTTAAACAGCTGAAAAATATCGATAAAAAACTGAAGACTTTATTTCGTAGTAAGTCACTTCGTCGTCCGCTTAGTTTTTGCTAACTTCGCGAAGAAGAAAGCAAAGTAATATACAGTCAGGCTGATAGAGAGATAGAGGAAATTGCTGCAGGTGATTTTTCCCGTTTACAATTGTTGTCCCTCGGACACTCAACGTATCATCATAAGGGAAAACGATATGCAAATAATCAAATTTAATTGACACTTGTGCTAAGAGCCAATTACCGCTAACCAACAGTTAAACTCTGCAAGTTCAGCGTATTGCATTTTTCCCAGTTTATTAGTTATATTTTTCATAAAAACGACTGTAAACGCCTGTTCCGTGGTACCGCTATAGTGTGAATGTATTCTTGTGTTCTTTTAATTCTAGCGTTATGTCACCCGTTACGTAAGAACTGGTCAATTGATGAGACTATTCTACTGGTGTGTATTCACATGTAGCCGTGAGCATACTCAGAATGATATTTGTAATACTCGTATTCTTAGTAATCCTGTGGAGTTTTTTTCTTTTTATTAGCAGCAGAAATTCAAACTTACAGTTCTTCTAGCGCAGGAAGATTTAAGAACGCCCCAGGCGAAAGCTTTGCAATTTTGTTGTTGTATAGGGATCTGTAAAAGTAAGTTATTTTAATTTACTTCATGGGAACAATGAGTTATATACTACAAATTTGTATTTTCTTGAAGCTCAAATTTTTAATGGAGAAGACGACGTGAGCCTGATTAGAAAGAGCTGATCAATTTCAGGGGAACAGTCTTTAAGTAACGTGGTAAATGCAGTCAGGTACGTAGTTTGAATGAATTCAAGAGCTCGCCTCTGTTATTAACGAAAAAAGCTCCTCAGTAGAGACAGAAGAGTGTTCTAGTTCAATTTTTTTTCGCTGCCGCTCATTTTCACTTTGCATTGGTGGCCGCTAGGATTTCTCATTTTCTCACCGCCGCTACAAAATTTTCATGTTCTTTATCCAACATACCTGTCGGACACGCAGTAAAGAGATTAACGTGAAAGAGAGGGAAGTTTAATGGACAACGATAGCAAGAAATATTTGTCGTAAAAGTTGTGCCTCGCTATATAAAGAGAATTGGAGGCTCTATGTAAATTTTCAGTCGAAAAGAGGATCGAAAATGGTGATATTGGCGCAGATGAAACCTGCAATAACCAATCTGAACCTAAATAATCTTATAACATAACTGAAACTGTATAACTATCTAGTTGAGCGCGAATTAGCTATCTTGAAAACAATTTTGTCGGAGTAGCAATTAAACGCAAGCCGCAATTGCTCTGATGTCGTTAAATTTCGCGCGAGACTGGCTTCTCAATATTGTCAGATGCTCAAAGCGACCGCATAATGTTTTCTCATGGTAACCAAGACAATGACTTCACTCCGACTGCGCGCTAACTTTAAACTTTATATTTTCAAACTTAAAAGTCTGCAACTCTATAATCTATAATGTGAAGATTTATCATTATTTTTGAAGAAATTCGATGTTTAACTTGCACGAGAGTCGTTTTCCATACTAAAGTTACTGTTAAAAGCCTGATTTTCAATGTTAAAAGTCTGCACCTAATTCTCTTTTATTTCACTTAACATTTAGCTGGAATGATAGTTTAATCCTTTAACTTAAACAATCCGCTCTATAATGTTAAAGAATTCATCTTTTTAACTACCGAAATGACGATTTTAGTCACTCTGTTGCGCCAAAAACGCCCGTTTTCTGTATAAGTACGCCGCCTTCTTGGCACACTCACGCCATATTAGCCCACCTCAATGGCTCATTGATATGTGTAAATGTCCAAACATTTCTTCTGATACGGGCGAAATGGAGAAGACGACGTGAGCCTGATTAGAAAGAGGCGATCAATTTCAGCAGGGGAACATTCTATACGCATCGTAAATGCAGTCAGGTGCGTAGTTCGAGTGAATTTAAGAGCTTGCCTCTGTAATTAACGAAAAAAAGCTGTCTAAGTATGTCTTGGTATATAAAGACATATTCTGAATTCTAAATATTTTAGTTAAAAAATCTTTCAAGAAATGAGTTTAATTTCGTTGTAAAACAGTTTTTTAAAAGCTCCTGAACCGTAGTAGTCCTATAAAAAAAGAACTCAATTTAAAGAACCCCAGTTTTGCTTTCACCCTCGGTCGGTTAGAAAAAATCAAAAGGTGCATTTGTTTTTCGGCTTTACAGGGATCATATCAAGCATAAAGGTTTCAGTAGATCATATATTAATAGAGAGCTGATAAATCTCATTTTTCTGGTTGTTCTAATTACTCCACTTTAAGGCTTTAAGTGAATGAGCTTATTTCGCTGATTCCTTGGCAGAAAAAAAATCATTACTATCCAGAATTCGAATTTAGTAACTCAATTCGACATCGTCGACATTTAATGGCATCTTAATTTACGACACTAACTCCTTAACAGTTTAGCAATGATTCTTGACGGAGCTGATATATGCATTAAGTAATAGTAATTTTACACGAAATTACTTTGAGAGCAAATGATAGATATACGATCAAATTTAAGCGACTTTGTGTTGCAAGACTAAAAGCTAAACACTGCAGCAAAATTTTGCATTTTTAGAATATGACTTTTTCCAAGGCTGTCGGTCATACTATACAGTCTTTCTTCTTTATAAGAATATCGAGGTTAAAAACTGCAAAATTTGAAGAATATTATTTGAGTGAACGTGAGGCTGAGATTTTCAATAAAATATAATTTTGTGTCTTGAAAATCTGTTAATGAAGTACAATTTACATGTTCTTAACTTAACTTATATAATTATTCCTTTTTCCAAACCGATAAACTAACGAGTCAACTTTCAAAAAAAACTGCACTGACTAAAGCCAAATATTCAAGCCTAATAAAAGTTCGATGATAGGAAATGATAGAAGCTTCAATTTAAGAACGATACAAAAATATTTTCTGCCTGAAATCGGCACAAAAATAACAATTTTCGGCCTGCGCCAGAAAAACAACATTTTTATGAAAACGAAAGAGTTTACGTAAAAAAAAAATCGCCTGTTAAGGTCTGTTCGTGTAGTACTGCTACAGTGTGTGAATTTCAGCCGTTCAGTTAAAACCTGTACCCGTACACCTAAGTTACGTTACTCGTGTGTAATTATATGTAGCTGTGTACCTTTTATTATATCCATGATACTCAATATACTTAGCACTCGTGTAGTGTTTTAGTCTTGCTCATTAGTAATGAAAAAATAATACAAAAATTTAAACTTACAGATCCGTTAACTTAGGGAGATTCGAAAACGCTCCAGGCAAAAGCTGTGCAATTTCGTTGTTGTAAAGTTTCCTGCAAAATAAGTCATTTAAAGCATTCACGATGATACTTGACCGGTAGTACATCAACTGTAACTAGCGTTGAGTTTCAGTTTTTCTTTTAAAGACTCGCCTGAACTTCTCGTGCACGTACTTTGCATTTTCCAAGCTTTTGCTCGAAATGTTTAATAAAATGTGGACAAGGTTAAACAGCTGAAAAATATCGATAAAAAACTGAAGACTTTATTTCGTAGTAAGTCACTTCGTCGTCCGCTTAGTTTTTGCTAACTTCGCGAAGAAGAAAGCAAAGTAATATACAGTCAGGCTGATAGAGAGATAGAGGAAATTGCTGCAGGTGATTTTTCCCGTTTACAATTGTTGTCCCTCGGACACTCAACGTATCATCATAAGGGAAAACGATATGCAAATAATCAAATTTAATTGACACTTGTGCTAAGAGCCAATTACCGCTAACCAACAGTTAAACTCTGCAAGTTCAGCGTATTGCATTTTTCCCAGTTTATTAGTTATATTTTTCATAAAAACGACTGTAAACGCCTGTTCCGTGGTACCGCTACAGTGTGAATGTATCTTTGTGTTCTTTTAATTCTAGCGTTATGTCACCCGTTACGTAAGAACTGGTCAATTGATGAGACTATTTTACTGGTATGTATTCACATGTAGCCGTGTACATACTCAGAATGATATTTGTAATACTCGTATTCTTAGTAATCCTGTGGAGTTTTATTCTTTTTATTAGCAACAGAAATTCAAACTTACAGTTCTTCTAGCGCAGGAAGATTTAAGAACGCCCCAGGCGAAAGCTTTGCAATTTTGTTGTTGTATAGGGATCTGTAAAAATAAATTATTTTGATTTACTTCATGGGAACAATGAGTTATATACTACAAATTTGTATTTTCTTGAAGCTCAAATTTTTAATGGAGAAGACGACGTGAGCCTGATTAGAAAGAGCTGATCAATTTCAGGGCAACATTCTTTAAGTAGCGTGGTAAATGCAGTCAGGTACGTAGTTAGAATGAATTCAAGAGCTCGCCTCTGTTATTAACGAAAAAAGCTCCTCAGTAGAGACAGAAGAGTGTTCTAGTTCAATTTTTTTTCGCTGCCGCTCATTTTCACTTTGCATTGGTGGCCGCTAGGATTTCTCATTTTCTCACCGCCGCTACAAAATTTTCATGTTCTTTATCCAACATACTTGTCGGACGCGCAGTAAAGAGATTAAAGTAAAAAGGAGGGAAGTTTAATGGACAACGATAGCAAGAAATATTTGTAGTAAAAGTTGTGCCTCGCTATATAAAGAGAATTGGAGGCTCTATGTAAATTTTCAGTCGAAAAGAGGATCGAAAATGGTGATATTCGCGCAGATGAAACCTGCAATAACCAATCTGAACCTAAATAATCTTATAACATAACTGAAACTGCATAACTATGTAGTTAAGCGTGAATTAGCTATCTTGAAAACAATTTTGTCGGAGTAGCAATTAAACGCAAGCCGCAATTGCTCTGATGTCGTTAAATTTCGCGCGAGACTGGCTTCTCAATATTGTCAGATGCTCAAAGCGACCGCATAATGTTTTCTCATGGTAACCAAGACAATGACTTCACTCCGACTGCGCGCTAACTTTAAACTTTATATTTTCAAACTTAAAAGTCTGCAACTCTATAATCTATAATGTGAAGATTTATCATTATTTTTGAAGAAATTCGATGTTTAACTTGCACGAGAGTCGTTTTCCATACTAAAGTTACTGTTAAAAGCCTGATTTTCAATGTTAAAAGTCTGCACCTAATTCTCTTTTATTTCACTTAACATTTAGCTGGAATGATAGTTTAATCCTTTAACTTAAACAATCCGCTCTATAATGTTAAAGAATTCATCTTTTTAACTACCGAAATGACGATTTTAGTCACTCTGTTGCGCCAAAAACGCCCGTTTTCTGTATAAGTACGCCGCCTTCTTGGCACACTCACGCCATATTAGCCCACCTCAATGGCTCATTGATATGTGTAAATGTCCAAACATTTCTTCTGATACGGGCGAAATGGAGAAGACGACGTGAGCCTGATTAGAAAGAGGCGATCAATTTCAGCAGGGGAACATTCTATACGCATCGTAAATGCAGTCAGGTGCGTAGTTCGAGTGAATTTAAGAGCTTGCCTCTGTAATTAACGAAAAAAAGCTGTCTAAGTATATCTTGGTATATAAAGACATATTCTGAATTCTAAATATTTTAGTTAAAAAATCTTTCAAGAAATGAGTTTAATTTCGTTGTAAAACAGTTTTTTAAAAGCTCCTGAACCGTAGTAGTCCTATAAAAAAAGAACTCAGTTTAAAGAACCCCAGTTTTGCTTTCACCCTCGGTCGCTTAGAAAAAATCAAAAGGTGCATTTGTTTTTCGGCTTTACAGCGATCATATCAAGCATAAAGGTTTCAGTAGATCATATATTAATAGAGAGCTGATAAATCTCATTTTTCTGGTTGTTCTAATTACTCCGCTTTAAGGCTTTAAGTGAATGAGCTTATTTCGCTGATTCCTTGGCAGAAAAAAAATCATTACTATCCAGAATTCGAATTTAGTAACTCAATTCGACATCGTCGACATTTAATGGCATCTTAATTTACGACACTAACTCCTTAACAGTTTAGCAATGATTCTTGACGGAGCTGATATATGCATTAAGTAATAGTAATTTTACACGAAATTACTTTGAGAGCAAATGATAGATATACGATCAAATTTAAGCGACTTTGTGTTGCAAGACTAAAAGCTAAACACTGCAGCAAAATTTTGCATTTTTAGAATATGACTTTTTCCAAGGCTATCGGTCTTACTATACAGTCTTTCTTCTTTATAAGAATATCGAGGTTAAAAACTGCAAAATTTGAAGAATATTATTTGAGTGAACGTGAGGCTGAGATTTTCAATAAAATATAATTTTGTGTCTTGAAAATCTGTTAATGAAGTACAATTTACATGTTCTTAACTTAACTTATATAATTATTCCTTTTTCCAAACCGATAAACTAACGAGTCAACTTTCAAAAAAAACTGCACTGACTAAAGCCAAATATTCGAGGCTAATAAAAGTTCGATGATAGGAAATGATAGAAGCTTCAATTTAAGAACGATACAAAAATATTTTCTGCCTGAAATCGGCACAAAAATAACAATATTCGGCCTGCGCCAGAAAAACAACATTTTTATGAAAACGAAAGAGTTTACGTAAAAAAAAATCGCCTGTTAAGGTCTGTTCGTGTAGTACTGCTACAGTGTGTGAATTTCAGCCGTTCAGTTAAAACCTGTACCCGTACACCTAAGTTACGTTACTCGTGTGTAATTATATGTAGCTGTGTACCTTTTATTATATCCATGATACTCAATATACTTAGCACTCGTGTAGTGTTTTAGTCTTGCTCATTAGTAATGAAAAAATAATACAAAAATTTAAACTTACAGATCCGTTAACTTAGGGAGATTCGAAAACGCTCCAGGCAAAAGCTGTGCAATTTCGTTGTTGTAAAGTTTCCTGCAAAATAAGTCATTTAAAGCATTCACGATGATACTTGACCAGTAGTACATCAACTGTAACTAGCGTTGAGTTTCAGTTTTTCTTTTAAAGACTCGCCTGAACTTCTCGTGCACGTACTTTGCATTTTCCAAGCTTTTGCTCGAAATGTTTAATAAAATGTGGACAAGGTTAAACAGCTGAAAAATATCGATAAAAAACTGAAGACTTTATTTCGTAGTAAGTCACTTCGTCGTCCGCTTAGTTTTTGCTAACTTCGCGAAGAAGAAAGCAAAGTAATATACAGTCAGGCTGATAGAGAGATAGAGGAAATTGCTGCAGGTGATTTTTCCCGTTTACAATTGTTGTCCCTCGGACACTCAACGTATCATCATAAGGGAAAACGATATGCAAATAATCAAATTTAATTGACACTTGTGCTAAGAGCCAATTACCGCTAACCAACAGTTAAACTCTGCAAGTTCAGCGTATTGCATTTTTCCCAATTTATTGGTTATATCTTTCATAAAAACGACCGTAAACGCCTGTTCCGTGGAACCGCTACAGTGTGAATGTATCTTTGTGTTCTTTTAATTCTAGCGTTATGTCACCCGTTACGTAAGATTCTGGTCAATTGATGAGACTATTTTACTGGTGTGTATTCACATGTAGCCGTGTACATACTCAGAATGATATTTGTAATACTCGTATTCTTAGTAATCCTGTGGAGTTTTATTCTTTTTATTAGCAACAGAAATTCAAACTTACAGTTCTTCTAGCGCAGGAAGATTTAAGAACGCCCCAGGCGAAAGCTTTGCAATTTTGTTGTTGTATAGGGATCTGTAAAAATAAGTTATTTTAATTTAGTTCATGGGAACAATGAGTTATATACTACAAATTTGTATTTTCTTGAAGCTCAAATTTTTAATGGAGAAGACGACGTGAGCCTGATTAGAAAGAGCTGATCAATTTCAGGGCAACATTCTTTAAGTAGCGTGGTAAATGCAGTCAGGTACGTAGTTAGAATGAATTCAAGAGCTCGCCTCTGTTATTAACGAAAAAAGCTCCTCAGTAGAGACAGAAGAGTGTTCTAGTTCAATTTTTTTTCGCTGCCGCTCATTTTCACTTTGCATTGGTGGCCGCTAGGATTTCTCATTTTCTCACCGCCGCTACAAAATTTTCATGTTCTTTATCCAACATACTTGTCGGACGCGCAGTAAAGAGATTAAAGTAAAAAGGAGGGAAGTTTAATGGACAACGATAGCAAGAAATATTTGTAGTAAAAGTTGTGCCTCGCTATATAAAGAGAATTGGAGGCTCTATGTAAATTTTCAGTCGAAAAGAGGATCGAAAATGGTGATATTCGCGCAGATGAAACCTGCAATAACCAATCTGAACCTAAATAATCTTATAACATAACTGAAACTGCATAACTATGTAGTTAAGCGTGAATTAGCTATCTTGAAAACAATTTTGTCGGAGTAGCATTAAACGCAAGCCGCAATTGCTCTGATGTCGTTAAATTTCGCGCGAGACTGGCTTCTCAATGTGTTCAGATGCTCAAAGTGACCGCATAATGTTTTCTCATGGTAACCAAGACAATGACTTCACTCCGACTGCGCGCTAACTTTAAACTTTATATTTTCAAACTTAAAAGTCTGCAACTCTATAATCTATAATGTGAAGATTTATCATTATTTTTGAAGAAATTCGATGTTTAACTTGCACGAGAGTCGTTTTCCATACTGAAATTACTGTTAAAAGCCTGATTTTCAGTGTTAAAAGTCTGCACCTAATTCTCTTTTATTTCACTTAACATTTAGCTGGAATGATAGTTTAATCCTTTAACTTAAACAATCCGCTCTATAATGTTAAAGAATTCATCTTTTTAACTACCGAAATGACGATTTTAGTCACTCTGTTGCGCCAAAATGGCCCGTTTTCTCTATTATTATGCCGCCTTCTTGGCACATTCACGCCTGATTAGCCCACCTCAATGGCTCATTGATATGCGTAAATGTCCAAACATTTCTACCGATGCGGGCGAAATGGAGAAGACGACGTGAGCCTGATTAGAAAGAGGCGATCAATTTCAGGGGAACATTCTATACGTATCGTAAAGGCAGTCAGGTACGTAGTTCGAGTGAATTTAAGAGCTTGCCTCTGTAATTAACGGAAAAAAGCTGTCTTAGTATATCTTGATATATAAAGACATGTTCTAAATTCTAAATATTTTAGTTAAAAAATCTTTCAAGAAATGAGTTTAATTTCGTTGTAAAACAGTTTTTTTAAAAGCTCCTGAATCGTAGTAGTTCTCTAAAAAAAACTCAGTTTAAAGAACCCCAGTTTTGGCTTCACGCTCGGTCGCTTAGAATAAATTTAAAAAGTGCATTTGTTTTTCGGCTTTACAGCAATCATATCAAGCAGAAAGGTTTCAGTAGATCATATATTAATAGAAAGCTGATAAATCTCATTTTTCTGGTTGTTCTAATTACTCCGCTTGAAGGCTTTAAGTGAATGAGCTTATTTCGCTGATTCCTTGGCAGAAAAAAAAAACATTGCTATCTAGAATTCGAATTTAGTAACTCAATTCGACATCGTCCACATTAAATGGCATCTTAATTTACGACAATAACCTCTTAACAGTTTAGCAATGATCGATGATTTTTAACGGGGCTGATATATGCATTAAGTAATAGTAATTTTACATGTAAATACTTTGAGAGCAAATGATAGATATACGATCAAATTTAAGCGACTTTGTGTTTCAAGACTAAAAGCTAAACACTGCAGAAAAATTTTGCATTTTTAGAATATGACTTTTTCCAAGGCTATTGGTCATACTATACAGTCTTTCTTCTTTATAAGAATATCGAGGTTGAAGAATATTATTTGAGTAAACAAGAGGCTGAGATTTTCAATAAGATATAATTTTGTGCCTTGAAAATCTGTTGATGAAGTACAATTTATATGTTCTTAACTTAACTTATATAATTATTCCTTTCTCCAAACGGAAAAACTAACGAGTAAACTGAAAAGAAACTACACTGACTAAAGCCAAATATTCAAGGCTAATAACAGTTCGATGAACGGTACATTGAAACCCAAATACATGCCAAAAAGGGAAATGATAGAAGCTTCAATTTAAGAACGATACAAAAATATTTTCAACCTGAAATCGGCACAAAAATAACAATATTCGGCCTTCGCCAGAAAAACAACACTCCTATAAAAAAGAAAGAGTTTACATAACAAAAAATCGACCGTTAACGTCTGTTCGTGTAGTACTGCCACATTGTGTGAATTTCAGCCGTTCAGTTAAAACCTGTACCCGTTCAGATAAGTTACGTTACTCGTGTGTAATTATATGTAGCTGCGTACTTTTTTATGATATCCATGATACTCGATATACTTAGCACTCGTGTAGTGTTTTAGCCTTGCTCATTAGTAACGAAAAAACTATACAAAAAATTTAAACTTACAGATCCGTTAACTTAGGGAGATTGGAAAATGCTCCAGGCAAAAGCTGTGCAATTTCGTTGTTGTAAAGTTTCCAGCAAAATAAGTTATTTAAGGCATTCACGATGTCATACTTGACTGGTTATAAATAAACTGTAACTAGTGTTGAGTTTCAGCTTTTCTTTTGCAGACTCGCCTGAATTTCTCTTGCATGTACTTTGCATTCTTAATAAATGTGGACAAGGTTAAACAGCTGAGAAATATCGATAAAAAACTGAAGACCTTATTTCGTAGTAAGTCATTTCGTTGTCCTTTTAGTTTTTTTTTTTTAACTTCGCGAAGAAGAAAGCAAAGTAATATACAGTGAGGTTGATAGAGAGATAGAGGGAATTCCTGCTGGCGATTTTTTCCCGTTTACAATTGTTGTCCCTCAGACACTCAACGTATCATCATAAGGGAAAACGATATGAATAATCAAATTTAATTGACACTTGTGCTAAGAGCCAATTACCGCTAACCAACAGCTAAACTCTGGAAATTCAGCGTATTGCATTTTTCCCCGTTTATTAGTTATATTATTCATAAAAAACGACTGTAAACGCCTGTTGTGTGGTACCGCTACAGTGTGAATGTATCCTTGTGTTCTTTTTATTCTAGCGTTATGTCACCCGTTAAGTAGGAACTCGTATGTATGAGACTATTTTGCTGGTGTGTATTCACATGTAGCCTTGTGCATACTCAGAATTATATATATAATACTCGTATTCCTCGTAATCATGTAGAGTTTTATCTTTTTATTAGTAACAGAAATTCAAACTTACAGTATCTGTAGCTCAGGAAGATTCGAGAACGCCCCAGGCGAAAGCTTTGCAATTTTGTTGTTGTATAGGGATCTGCAAAAATAAGTTATTTTAATGTACTTCGTGGAAACAATAACTTATACGCTACAAATATGTATTTTCTTGAAGCTCCAATTTTTAATGGAGAGGACGACGTGAGCCTGACTAGAAAGAGGCGATCAATTTCAGGGGAACATTCTTTACGCATCGTGGTAAATGCAGTCAGGTACGTAGTTAGAATGAATTCAAGAGCTTCAGCAGCCTCTGTAATTAAGGAAAAAAAAGCTGTCTTAGTATATAAAGACATGTTCTGAATTCTGAATAATTTTCTCAAAAAATCTTTCAAGAAATGAGTTTAATTTCGTTGTAAAACAGTTTTCATAAAGCTCCTGAACTGTATTAGTTCTCTAAAAAAAGAACTCAGTTTAAAGAACCCCAGTTTTGGCTTCACGCTCGGTCGCTTAGAATAAAATTAAAAGGTGCATTTGTTTTTCGGCTTTACAGCGATTATATGAAGCATGAAGGTTTCAGTACGTAGAAATTCATATATTAGTAGGAAGCTGATAAATCTCATTTTTCTGGTTGTTCTAATTCCTCCCCTTGAAGGCTTTAATTGAATGACCTTATTTCGCTGATTCTTTGGCAGAAAAAAATCATTGCTATCAAGAATTCGAATTTAGTAACTCAATTCGACATCGTCGACATTTAATGGCATCTTAATTTACGACAATAACCTCTTAACAGTTTAGCAATGATTCTTAACGGACCTGGTAAATTATGCATTAAGTAATAGTAATTTTACATGTAATTACTTTGAGAGTAAATGATAGATATACGATCAAATTTAAGCGACTTTGTGTTTCAAGACTAAAAGCTAAACACTGCAGCTAAATTTTGCATTTTCAGAATATGATTTTTTCCCACGCTATCGGTCATACTATACAGTCTTTCTTCTTTATAAGAATATCTAGGCTAAAAACTGCGAAACTTGAAGAATATTGTGGGAAAACCCGAGGCTGAGATTTTCAGTAAGATATAATTTTGTCTTGAAAATCTGATAATGAAGTACAATTTATGTTTTGAACTTAACTTATATAATTATTCCTTTGTCCAAACCGAAAAACTAACGAGTAAACTTAACAAAGAAACTGTACTGACTAAAGCCAAATATTCAAGGCTAATAACAGTTAAATGAACCGAAATCAGCGGAAAATAAGAATATTCAGCCTGCGCCAGAAAAACAACATTCTAAAAAAGAAAGAGTTTACATAAAAAAAATCGACTGTTAACGTCTGTTCGTGTAGTACTGCTACAGTGTGTGAATTTCAGCCGTTCAGTTAAAGCCTGTACCCGTACACATGAGTTACGTTACTCGTAGAGCTAACTCTGGAAGTTCAGCGTATTGCATTTTTCCCCGTTTATTAGTTATATTCTTCATTAAAAACCACGTAAACGCCTGTTCTGTGGTACCGCTACAGAGTGAATGTATCCTTGTGTTCTTTTAATTCTAGCGTTATGTCACCCGTTAAGTAAGAACTCGTATGTATGAGACTATTTTACTGGTGTGTATTAACATGTAGCCGTGTGCATACTCAGAATGATATTTGTAACATCTTCGTCAATGATCTTAACATCACTTTAGGTAATCATGACGCGCTATTTAAGTACGCTGATGATTCGACCATTATTGCTCCTGTATGGAAGGAGGTAAACTACTCCGATCAGTTAGTGTCACAGTTTTTAGATTTGACGAATACAAATGGAATGTCTTGCAACCCAAGCAAATGTAAAGAGTTGACGATCAAACAGAGAGGCAACCACGATCTCTATTCACCTATTGGGATGATACCAAGCTGTAAAGAAGTTGAGATTTTGGGCGTCACCTTACAATGTGACAGCAAATTTTCAGCGCACGTGAAGAACAAACTTATTAAAGCTAACAAATCCCTACATATCCTTAGAACGCTGCGCAAAGAAGGGTACAATCAGTCAGAAATAGACCTTCTCTTTAATACTATAGTTCTACCTAATATTAATTACCCATTATCTGTCTACGCCGGGTCCGAGTCCGATCTTACACCCGTACATGTTTCTTAGACCGCTGTTTTAAAAGGAAATATACGTCTAAGACTGTAAGTGTTTATGATTTCTTAGAGAGGCAAGACCGTAAAATTTTCAAAAAAGTTTTTAATGCCAAAGGACATCCACTTTTATCTATTATGCCTCGTGTTAAACCCTCCAGCTACAATCTTAGGAAAGAAACTTGTTTTAAACCTAAGATTAACACTACGCGCTTTAAAAACTCTTTTATTAATCGTTTAGTTTTTAAATATGAATTAGCTATGTAATATACTAGATATATATACCGGTATATATTTTTTAATTCTTACTTTTTAACTTTTAAATTTCTTACACTTACTTGTAACAAAGGACATGTATTTTTATCTCTTGATGAATAAAGACTTTATTATTATTATTATTATTATTATTATTATTATTAATACTCGTATTCTTAGATTTGAGAACGCTTCAGGCGAAAGCTGTGCAATTTTGTTGTTGTATAGGGATCTGCAAAAATAAGTTATTTTAATGTACTTCATGAGAACAATAATTTATATGCTACAAATATGTCAGCCGTTCAGTTAAAACCTGTACCTGTACAGATGAGTTACGTTACTCGTGTGTAATCATATGTAGCTGTGTACATACTTATGATATCCATGATACTTGATACTTAGCACTCGTGTAGTGTTTTAGTCTTGCTCATTTGTAACAAAAAAATAATACAACAATTTAAACTTACAGATCCTTAATTTAGGGAGATTCGAAAACGCTCCGGGCAAAAGCTTTGCAATTTCGTTGTTGTAAAGTTTCCAGCAAAATAAGTTATTTAAGGTATTCAAGATGATACTTGACCAGTAGTACATCAACTGTAACTAGTGTTGAGTTTCAGCTTTTCTTTTGCAGACTCGCCTGAATTTCTCGGGCATGTACTTTGCATTCTCCAAGCTTTTGCTCGAAACATTTAATAAAATGTACATGTGGACAAGGTTAAACAGCTGAAACATATCGATAAAAACACCGAAGACCTTATTTCGTAGTAAGTCACTTCGTTGTTCGCTTAGTTTTTTTTTTAACTTTGCGAAGAAGAAAGCAAAGTAATATACATTCAGGCTGATAGTCAATAGAGATAGAGGGAATTCCTGGAAATTTTTCTCGTTTACAACTGTTGTCCCTCGGACACTCAACGTATCATCATCAGGGAAAACGATATGCAAATAATCAAATTTAATTGACACTTGTGCTAAGAGCCAATTACAGCTAACCAACAGCTACACTCTGGAAGTTCAGCGTATGACATTTTTCCCAGTTTATTAGTTATATCATTCATAAAAACGACTGTAAACGCCTGTTCTGTGGTACCGTTATAGTGTGATTGTATCCTTGTGTTCTTTAAATTCTAGCGTCTTGTCACCCGTTAAGTAAGAACTCGTATGTATGAGACTGTTTTACAGGTGAGTATTCACATGAAGCCGTGTGCATACTCAGAATGATATTTGTAATACTCGTATTCTTAGTAATCTTGTAGAGTTTTATTCATTTTATTAGCAACAGAAATTCAAACTTACAGTTCCCATAGCTCAGGAAGACTTGAGAACGCCCCAGGCGAAAGCTGTGCAATTTTGTTGTTGTATAGGGATCTGCAAAAATAATTAATTTTAATGTACTTCATGGGAACAATAATTTATATGCTGCAAATTTGTATGTTTTTGAAGCCCCAATTTTCATCGGGTGAAATGGCCATTGTTCTTGGGACATTTACCTACAGTAGGTGAAAGCTTGTAGGTCTGTCATATCGCTTATTGTTATTCTAAAATGCTGAACAGGAGTCTTTTTCATTTGGTTAATTACCACGAACGCGTGGCAGTACTCTTTATCGTGGAGTACAATTGTACAGTTCAATGATACTTTCACACTTATACTATTGCAATCTAGCTTGGGGTGGCACCTATAAAGCGAACCTTCAAAGAATTGTAATCTTACAGAAACGTGCGCTAAGAATAGTGAACAACTCTACCTACGATGCCAACACTAGTCCCATCTTTAAGGAGCTTGAACTTTTAAAATTTCGTGATATCCATTCGTTTCAATTAGGTTTTTTTTATGTTTTCACTCAAGAACTCTACACTCCTTTCCAGATTCAATAACCTCTTCCTAATAACAGTCAAATCCATAATTAAAATACTAGGAATGCCCACTCATTTCGCTTGCCACTATACAGAACGAACACCAGACAGTTGTCAATTTATTTCCGAGGTCCAAAGTATTATAATTCGCTGAGTTCTACTATAACTGGTTCGTCCTCCTCCGCTTCTTTTAAAAGAAAGCTTAAAGGAATTCCTTCTTAGTACATATTAGCTTCAGTATGGCTATATTTAGATTAATTGATTAATCAAATTAACATGTGTGTCTGTGTGTGTGTGGGTGTGTGTGTGTGTGTGTGTGAGTCCGCGGTCAAAGTTAGCCATCATAAGCCCATATTGTAATATTATTATCAAGACTAGTTTATCCTAAGTTGAGGAGACCTGACTCCGAGCCTCGTGGCCTCGCCCTTTCGCATAGGAAATTAGTCTCCCGAACATACCTGTCGGACGCGCAATAAAGAGATTAAAGTCAAAAAAAGACGGACGTTCAATAGACAACGATAGCAAGAAATATTTATCGTAAAAGTTCTGCGCGCTATATAAAGAGAATTTGAGACTCTATGTAAATTTTCAGTCGAAAGGGGAGTCTGAAATAGTGATATTCGCGCAGATGACCTCCAATAACCAATCTGAACCTAGATAATCTTATGACATAACTGAAACTGTATAACTATGTAGTTAAGCGTGAATCAGATATCTTGAAAACAATTTTGTCGCAGTAGCAATTAAACGCAAGCCGCAGGTGCTCTGGTGTCTTTAAATTTCGCGCGCAACTGGCTTCTCAATGTTGTCAGCTGCTCAAAGCGACCGCGTAATGTTTATTCATGGCAACCAAGACAATGACTTCACTCCGACTGTGCGGTAACTTTAAACTTTATATATTCAAACTTAAAAGTCTGCAACTTAATCGAGTCAAATTTTCTCGAAAAGCTATCCACGTGTATGCTAGGCATTTGTCTTAAATAATCCGCTCTATAATCTGAAGATTTGCGATTATTTTTGAAGAAATTCGATGTTTAACTTGGACGAGGGTCGTTTTCGATACTGAAAATACTGTAAAAAGCCGGATTTTCAATGTTAAAAGTCTGCACCTAATTCTCTTTCTTTTATTTCACTTAAAATTTAGCTGGAATGATAGATTAATCCTTTAACTTAAATAATCCGCTCTATAATGTTAAATAATTCATCTTTTTGCACTACCGCAATGACGATTTTAGTCACTCTGTTGCGCCAAAATCGCCCGTTTTCTCTATTATCATGCCGCCTTCTCGGCACATTCACGACTGATTAGACAACCTCAATGGCTCATTGATATGCGTAAATGTCCGACATTTCTCCCGATGAGCGTAATGGAGAAGACGACGTGAGCCTGATTAGAAAGAGGCGATCAATTTCAGGGGAACATTCTATACGCATCATGGTAAATGCAGTCAGGTACGTAGTTAAGATGAATTCAAGAGCTTGCCTCTGTAATTAACCAAAAAAAGCTGTCTTAGTATATAAAGACATGTTCTGAATTCTGAATATTGTACTCGAAAAATATTTCAAGAAATGAGTTTAATTTCGTTCTAAAACAGTTTTCAAAAAAGCTGCTGAACCGTATTAGTTCTCTAAAAAAAGAACTGAGTTTAAAGAACCCCAGTTTTGGCTTCACGCTCGGTCGCTTAGAATCAAATTAAAAGATACATTTGTTTTTCGGCTTTACAGCGATTATATGAAGCATAAAGGTTTCAGTACGTAGATCATATATTAGTAGAAAGCTGATAAATCTCATTTTTCTGGTTGTTCTAATTACTCCGCTTGAAGGCTTTAAGTGAATGAGCTTATTTCACTGATTCCTTGGCAGTAAAAAATCATTGCTATCAAGAATTCGAATTTAGTAACTCAATTCCACATCGTCGACATTTAATGGCATCTTAAGTTACGACACGAACCCCTTAACAGTTTAGCAATGATTTTTAACAGACCTGGTAAATTATGCATTAAGTAATAGTAATTTTACATGTAGTTACTTTGAGAGCAAATATGTAACCTTACTCGACTATAGATATACGATCAAATTGAGAGTTTGTGTTTCAAGACTAAAAGCTAAACACTACAGCTAAATTTTGCATTTTTAAAATATGACTTTTTCCCACGCTATCGGTCGTACTATACAGTCTTTCTTCTTTATAAGAATATCGAGGCTAAAATCTGCGAAATTTAAAGAAAATTATGAGTAGACCCGAGGCTGAGATTTTCAGTAAGATATAATTTTGTGTCTTGAAAATCTGTTAATGAAGTACAATTTATATGTTTTTAAAGTGCTACTACGATCAAATCTTTGACTACCATTTTTTTTTCGCTAGATTGGCAGTTTAGTACTTGAAGTACATGGTGTGCAAATTATAGCTTCATACGATTAAGGAAAGTGGTATTTTTTGGCGCTCAAAAACCATTAATTTTCGTCCGCCATTAAAACGCTATGTTCCTGTGGCCTGGTTACCAAGAACACAAGGCAATTGCTTTTTGACGTCATTTACTTAACGCAGTACACACAGCATGACAATTTTCTTGCAAGAACCCTGCTCAAGAATGTTCCCTTTCCTCCCACTTCGATGCGTTCTTGTTTAGGAAGACTCTTTCGATCTTACTACATTAGGCTCCGTATGTGTGCAGCAACCGCTTCAATCGATAGAATTGAGCTGCAAGCGAGTCTAACCAACTGAATGTGAGATTCGAGGAATAGGTTTGTTTCTAGCTGACGGTTTCGCTGTTTTCTCGGTTTGATAACTTCGAAGAGTGCTGCAATAGCATTTACGGGGCTTTCAACGCAAACCAGTGATCTTGAATCCGGAAAGAAATCCTCGCATAACGAGGGAGCGCATGGAGGTAAGCTTACAGTTCGCAAAACTGGCAGTGAATGTCCCCAACGATAAGTTTATTTATATCGCCGGTGGTGATTTTTGCTTTTACTACTGGCGAAGTCATCGAAGAAAAATTTTTTCTTAGACCTTTCTTCGACTGGAACGCGACGACTACGAAACTTTTAGGAATCTTTCAAAAAGATTTGCCCTAAGGCAACAGATCACAGAGATCCCTCTAGTTTTGTAAACACTATTATTGCTCACACCTTGCTCTTGTAGCGTACTATTTTTTCTTTTACCACTATTAACATTCCTTTGAGCTTTTATAAAAAGCGTTAAAGCTCTATTTGTAAATTTTTATTATAAAATATTAAAATCTATCAGGATCATGGTGCAATCTGAATGGTATGATATTTTAATATACGGTAAATTCCTTGGTATTCCAACATTCTGGTCGCCATAACCCTCACTAAACAAAAGGTATGCTTTTTTCAATTTTAGTCTTCCTAAAACTCAGAGCCTGATTTAAACTGCACAGACACATTGTCAGTTCAAGCCACAAGCTAAAGCAAGAGAGCCCACACAAGTTTATTGCAAAAACTGTTTTTGCAATTTTGTAAAATACAGCAAGAATTATTACCATTTACTGATGTGGTCTTTAAAATAAAATTGTGACCCTATCTTGAATGTTGTGTATTGTTATTCTTTTGAGTGAATAACGAAAAGTTTTGCAATCTCGCATTGAATACTTATAAGTATGTGTAATCAAATGGTGACGAGTGAAATTAGGGAATAATTTCACGCGCGTTTTGTCCAAATCCTTATAATTTCCCGAGCCTTCAGGCGAGGGAAATTATTAGGATTTGGACAAAAACGCAAGTGAAATTATTCCCTAATTTCACGAGTATACCATTTGATTACCTATTAATATCATGGGTGACGAATTACTTTAGCAATCGAGGATTTTTGACTTGTTTATCCTGGATGGTATCAATCGTGAACTCCACTCTCTCAAACGTTTAGAGCTGAAATTTGCCTTAAGTTTTCAGAATTTTTCGACAACATACCTCTAATCAATCAATCATACCTTCTTGATGTACTCTATCGTGTGTTCAGGTTTTCTAAAGCGTCTTTTCATGCCCTGACATCTTCATCCATGACATTTTAAAACTTCGTCGCCATCTTGAAACGGAGACGTACGGTAGGTTGCCATGGCAATTTAGTAATTTCACATGTGAAATTACAAATTAACGCTGAAATTTCGCGCCAAAATTAAGGAGTAATTCGTCACCTATGATATTATACTTATAATTATAATATATCATAATTTGAGATGTAAACTCCAACACAGAGGCACTCATGCACTGAATCACTGAAGTGATGTGACTGACAGATTGCAAGTTAAAAATGAATAATCACCAAGGCTTGGTCACTGAAATACTTACTGCAACTGAGGGTTATGTACATGTATGAGATAGTTTCATGGCCCCTGCTCATCACTGCTGCTTTATGTTTCACTACTCAAGGTTGTGCTCTACCAGCACCCAGTTGGCCCATAGTGCTTAACTATTGTTCCGGGGCAACTAGGAAATTTTTTCATAGAAATCATGTGCTGGGCACCCAGGATTTCACGGGTCTGGAGCACTGGGCTCCTTTCAATGTTTCTTAGAGCACAGCCTTGCTACTTCAAAAAACCTTGGTGTATCTTTTAATATGGGATAGACTAATGTTATTCCTATAAATGAGGAAGCTTCATGGCCCCTTACCACATACAAAGATACTGTCCACCCTACTGTAACAATTGATCTGCACACTTGTTGATCACAAGATAAATGTGAGGCCCCAGCTAAGAACCTGGAGGACAAGTTTAGGTCCTACGTACCGTGTGCAATATACAAATCCATTATTTTTTAGTCATATCAGTGATTACAATAAACAAGCCAAGGGCTGTAATACTGTTTAAAGGCTGCAATTTTATTGTTCTTTGTTGCCTGATTTAGCATAGTCTATTTTGGGGGTATTATATAGCCTGAACCAAGCTAGGGCAGGGCCCACGCAGGGCAAAGGGGCTTCCGCACTTTTTGAAAAATAAATAAATAAAATTAAGTACAGTGGAACCTTGATATAACGAAGGGCCAAGCGACTGGCGAAATATGTTTATTATAACGAGGTTTTTTAATTTTTATCGAGGTTCTTTTTCATATTGCCTTATATTTTACTATTACTGGAGTGAAAAAAAAATAGTTTGTTAGACCGAGGACTTCGTTATAGAGGTTCCATTGTAATATACATTTTCATATGAATAGTATCTTTGTTGGAATAAGAATCTTCCAGCATCTAAATTTATTATTGGTCCATTTTGATCCCATCAGCAAGCCTCAAAAAGTCAATCGTCCTAGATTTCTGCATTTTCAATCCAGCAAAGCTATGTAGCATTTGCAACAATGCGGAATAGTCTTTTTTGATGTAGGTACTTGATTAAATCTGAAGACTACTCCATGAACTACGGTTTCTTAAAACGAATTATATCAGCTGATGATGTGGTCTCTGGCACATTTCAATGACATGCTAGACAGAATGAAGGCATTACAGGAACCTACAGTGTAATATCATGATCTGCAAACCTCTAGTGGTGGATTCAGCATGTGCAATCACGCTCAGCAGGAGAAAGGTACTTTTCAGTGGCTTGAAATTTATGAACATGACTCTGCTCAACAATGACTCAAGAAAGGTTCTGTAATCTGACAGTTCTAAACAGCCACAAAAAGAGAGCAGCCAAATTTGCTCTCCAAACCCACCCCCCACCTCAATATCGGTGGTCACCGGCCCCCGCACGTTAAAAACTGCTTCCCAGGTCCTCTTAGGGGTTTTAACTCTTAAAAATGCTAGTTTCTAATAATATTTAACAATGGAAAAACCAGCAAGAAAAACCCACAGAGCACAATCAAGGATGGGCCTCCATGATGAACATAATTTCCACTGTGTAACACTTCTTCCTAGAGGCAGTGAATTTATGGCACACTGTGTTAACAGCAGAATCGTGCAACCTAGTGATGTACTGAACCATTTAGTTTTTCAATACATAAAGTTAGTTGCAAATAATAATTTATTAATGCAGTGATAACCCAGTACTCTATGATCTACAGACACCCACTTAATTGGACACCCACATATAACAGGCAGTTTGTTTGTCCTGAGGAAAAGCACAATAGTTAATGTGGACAACAACCACTTTTCTGTGTTTCAAGTCAGAAATTCCTATATATTCTTAATCCAGCTTTACAGACACTGGTTACCCAGGCACATTCTATTTTTCTTGTCACAATGATGTGCCAATTGTAGACATTGTACCAAGTTCACAGGTTAATAAGATTTTATTACCAAAACATCTGCAGCCAAATAGCATGACACATTTGATTTTGATACATCTTTCTTTCTTCCCCTGTTTGTAGTCCTTTGACAAATTTTCTGCCTCCTACTCAACAAGTTTCACGTCCTTGGCTTTTTGCTACAGTCATTGTTCCTACCCTTCTTCCTCCTTGTTCCTTTATGCTACATATCAAATAAATCACGTGTCTGTGACTTTTTTCCAGAGAGCTAACTTGTTATGGACACCTGGATAATACGGACACCCAGATAATATAGACATCATGACATGTCTGTATTAACCTTTCCACTGTATATATTTTCTTGTCTAGCCAAAGCTTCAAAGCTGGTCCCAGTAAAGAGAGCATCCAAAAAATGCACACCTAGGTTTGAATAATAAATAAATTTAAAAAAAAAACTTCACATACAACAATTTCATAAAGTTATCTATAAACGTTACAGGAATACAAGGGGATATCATTCACAATAGTTGGATGAGGTGAAATGTCTGCATTTTTATTAGCGTTGCAATTTATAAGTTGCAATAATGATCTGCAGTCAACCGATAGGGAAGGCATAGGCAGACACAGCCTTGTCAAAAAAACATGAGCTACAAAGAATGTGACAGTCTTTAATGTCAGCACTGAAAAGTATTAAATTGATATACCAAATCAAGAGCGAGCGATCCCCTTATTTATCTATTTATATTGAAAATGAGTAGATTAACTTTTCTTACAAAGAGAACTTAACATTAGATCTAATTTTAAAATCCTCAGCTCAGATACGCAACACTAAAGTAACAATTAAATTTTCAATAATAAAGGACAGCAGTCCGTTTAAGATGGTAAAAAAAACACATGCATATGACAACGAGCTGGCTGCTTTAGAACTGAAACTTAGCTGAACTGAAAACTGTACCCACTCTGATTCGCTGTGCCTGAAGAGCTATAAAGCAAAACTTTATCTACACTTGGATAAATGAGCACTCGAGAGTGGCTAGAGGGCAGGTGAAATTGGTGCGGACTCTCGATCGTCTTCCCTGTGTATTATTATTATTATAACCAGTACGTAGACAAATACACCTACCAGTAGTCCGAATCTCCGTCGACACAAACTGCATAAAATACGACTTGGTGAAGTGTGTTTTTTTTCCTTCTCTGAGGCTAGCTGCCCTTAGTATTTGACTTTCTCATGTTGAGTCGGTGCTGGTTCTACATAGTCATCGTAATCTACGATTTCCTCCTTCACAATTCCAGAATCGGGCAAAGACGAGCGAAGCTTTGAGACTCGCTCGCAGTTTTCTCACGGTTCAGGTTTGTTTTCTTGGCGTGTTCAGAAAATGACGTCACAATCAGAGAACAATACCTTTGTCGCTGGGACATAAATTTGTAATGGCGGACGCGAAAAACCTACATTTTCAAGCTCAATATTTTCACTTAGAGGGCGCCAAAGTTTGTTTCAATGACCGAAACAGGTACAGCCACTTCTGATAAGCTGAAAAGAAAGCGTTTTGTGACAAACTTGACATTAAATTTTGATCGTAGTAGCACTTTAACTCAACTTATATAATTATTCCTTTCTCCAAACCGAAAAACTAACGAGTAAACTTAACAAAAAAACTGTACTGACTAAAGCCAAATATTCAAGGCTAATAACAGTTCAATAAACGGAAATCGGCGGAAAATAAGAATATTCAGCCTGCGCCAGAAAAACAACATTCTTATAAAAAAGAAAGAGTTTATTACAAAAAAACATCGACTGTTAACGTCTGTTCGTGTAGTACTGCTACAGTGTGTGAATTTCAGCCGTTCAGTTAAAACCTGTACCTGTACAGATAAGTTACGTTACTCGTGTGTAATTATATGTAGCTATGTACTTTTTTATGATATCCATGATACTCGATATACTTAGCAGTCGTGTAGTGTTTTAGTCTTGGTCATTAGTAACGAAAAAATGAGACAAAAATTTGAACTTACAGATTCCATAACTTAGGGAGATTCGAAAATGCTCCGGGCAAAAGCTGTGCAATTTCGTTGTTGTAAAGTTTCCTGCAAAATAAGTTATTTAAGGCATTCACGATGATACTTGACCGGTAGTACATCAACTGTAAGTAGTGTTGAGTTTCAGCTTTTCTTTTGCAGACTCGCCTAAATTTCTCGTGCATGTACTTTGCATTCTCCAAGCTTTTGCTCGAAACATTTACTAAAATGTGAACAAGGTTAAACAGCTGAGAAATATCGATAAAAACTGAAGACCTTATTTTGTAGTAAGTCATTTCCTTGTCCGTTTAGTTTTTTTGAACTTCGCGAAGATGAAAGCAAAGTAATATACAGTGAGGCTGATAGAGAGATAGAGGGAACTCCTGCAGGCGATTTTTTCCCGTTTACAATTGTTGTCCCTCAGACACTCAACGTATCATCATCAGGGAAAACGATATGAACAATCAAATTTAATTGACACTTGTGCTAAGAGCCAATTAGAGCTAACCAAGAGCTTAACTCTGGAAGTTCAGCGTATTGCATTTTCCCCCGTTTATTAGTTATATTATTCATAAAAAACGACAGTAAACGCCTGTCCTGTCGTACCGCTACAGTGTGAATGTATCCTTGTGTTCTTTTTATTCTAGCGTTATGTCACCCGTTAAGTAAGAACTCGTATTTACACGTAGCCGTGTGCATACTCAGAACGATATTTGTAATACTTGTATTCTTAGTAATCTTGTAGAGTTTTATTCTTTTTATTAGCAACAGAAATTCAAACTTACAGTGCCCCTAGCTCAGGGAGATTTGAGAACGCCCCTGGCGAAAGCTGTGCAATTTTGTTGTTGTTTAGGGATCTGCAAAAATAAGATATTTTAATGTACTTCATGAGAACAATAATTTATATGCTACAAATATGTATTTTCTCAAGGCTCTAATTTTAATGGAGAAGACGACGTGAGCCTGACTAGAAAGAGGCGATCAATTTCAGGGGAACATTCTTTACGCATCGTGGTAAATGCAGTCAGGTACGTAGTTAGAATGAATTCAAGAGCTAGCCTCTGTAATTAAAGAAAAAAAGCTGTCTTAGTATAAAAAGACATTTTCTGAATTCTTAATAATTTTCTCAAAACAACTTTCAAGAAATGAGTTTAATTTCGTTGTAAACAGTTTTTAAAAAGCTGCTGAACTGTATTAGTTTTCTAAAAAAGAACTGAGTTTAAAGAACCCCAGTTTTGGCTTCACGCTCGATCGCTTAGAATAAAATTAAAAGGTACATTTGTTTTTCGGCTTTACAGCGATTATATGAAGCCAAGGGACTATAAAGGGGACAGAGAGGGCATCTCCCATATACACCCTATTCCATAGGTAATTCGTCTCGAGTTATTTTTAACACCACAGATCTCAAGGGGGATTAGACAACAGCCAATCACATAGCGCGAATGTGTTCCGCGTGGATGACCCACGCTCAGAGCCACGCGTCCTTCACGAAATGACGCAGAACAAAATGGGGGAAGACGCGGAGAGCGATTTTGCTATTCCTTTTGTCGACGAAAACGACTACAGCGAGATTTCTGCGAAAGCTGTGTCAGCGAAACCGAAATTAAAAAAGAATCGCCCTTCCTCTCTTGTATAGAGCAAACAGTAGAGCAGGGAAATCCTTAACACACCGAATATTCTCTCAGGATCATTTATAATTTACAGTTTGAAGAGAGCAATTTCTGGTTTGATGTTTATTTTTTTCAGTCTTTATAGCGATTATTCCTACCCACTTACTTTGTCAATTGTAGGCGAACCCTCCTAAAGCTGAATTTCAAGGGACCATATTCAAGCTCAGAAAGAGAAATAAAATTTCGTCGTTGCTTATTTACGTCCTCCATAAAACGCGAAATAAGGCATTTTCAAGTCGTAGTCGCGCAAAAACGGGAAAGAAATGAAGAAAAAAGTGTGTTGCACGTGCGAAGTTGTTGTTTTGCTAATTAAACCTATTGTTTTTTTGACGTTCTAGTTGTCGTCCGCGTCGTTGGATCCTAAACTCCCTAACTTGTACAAACGACCGGTTTCAATAGACCGGCGAAATTTCTCATTTTATTAAAGCACTGAGGTTACGACAACTTCGAGTTAAACTGATTTCACGGGTTGTCAAAGAGTCCAGCGATTCCTTTTTCCCAGATGAGCGCCGACTCATTTCGCTTCAATATTCAGGAATGCTCTCGATCTTTTTACGCTTTCATTACCTCTCGCCCGACATGTTTTGCACGGCGTTTGGTCATGCGAAACCTCCACGAAACATCCACGCCTCGCGCGAGGTAACTTTATCCCGATTCTAAAAATAACTCGAGACGAATTACCTATGGAATAGGGTGTATATGGGGGATGCCCTCTCTGTCCCCTTTATAGTCTCTTGATGAAGCATAAAGGTTTCAGTACGTAGATCATATATTAGAAGAAAGCTGATGAATCTCATTTTTCTTGTTGTTCTAATTACTCCGCTTGAAGGCTTTAAGCGAATGAGCTGATTGCGCTGATTCCTTGGCAGTAAAAAATCATTGCTATCAAGAATTCGAATTTAGTAACTCAATTCCACATCGTCGACATGTAATGGCATCTTAATTTACAACACGAACCCCTTAACAGTTTAGCAATGATTCTTAACGGGCCTGGTAAATTATGCATTAAGTAATAGTAACTTTACATGTAGTTACTTTGAGAGCAAATATGTAACCTTACTCGACTATAGATATACGATAAAATTTGGAGTTTGTGTTTCAAGACTAAAAGCTAAACACTACAGCTAAATTTTGCACTTTTAGAATATGACTTTTTCCCACGCTATCGGTCGCACTATACAGTCTTTCTTCTTTATAAGAATATCGAGGCTAAAATCTGCGAAATTTGAAGAATATTATGAGTAAACCCAAGGCTGAGATTTTCAATAAGATATAATTTTGTGCCTTGAAAATTTGTTAACGAGGTACAATTTATATGTTTTGAACTTAACTTATATAATTATTCCTTACTCCAAACCGAAAAACTAACGAGTGAACTTAACAAAAAAACTGTACTGACTAAAGCCAAATATTCAAGGCTAATAACAGTTCAATAAACGGAAATCGGCGGAAAATAAGAATATTCAGCCTGCGCCAGAAAAACAACATTCTTATAAAAAAGAAAGAGTTTACATAAAAACATCGACTGTTAACGTCTGTTCGTGTAGTACTGCTACAGAGTGTGAATTTCAGCCGTTCAGTTAAAACCTGTACCTGTACAGATAAGTTACGTTACTCGTGTGTAATTATATGTAGCTATGTACTTTTTTATGATATCCATGATACTCGATATACTTAGCAGTCGTGTAGTGTTTTAGTCTTGGTCATTAGTAACGAAAAAATGAAACAAAAATTTGAACTTACAGATTCCATAACTTAGGGAGATTCGAAAATGCTCCGGGCAAAAGCTGTGCAATTTCGTTGTTGTAAAGTTTCCTGCAAAATAAGTTATTTAAGGCATTCACGATGATACTTGACCGGTAGTACATCAACTGTAAGTAGTGTTGAGTTTCAGCTTTTCTTTTGCAGACTCGCCTAAATTTCTCGTGCATGTACTTTGCATTCTCCAAGCTTTTGCTCGAAACATTTACTAAAATGTGAACAAGGTTAAACAGCTGAGAAATATCGATAAAAACTGAAGACCTTATTTTGTAGTAAGTCATTTCCTTGTCCGTTTAGTTTTTTTGAACTTCGCGAAGAAGAAAGCAAAGTAATATACAGTGAGGCTGATAGAGAGATAGAGGGAATTCCTGCAGGCGATTTTTTCCCGTTTACAATTGTTGTCCCTCAGACACTCAACGTATCATCATCAGGGAAAACGATATGAACAATCAAATTTAATTGACACTTGTGCTAAGAGCCAATTAGAGCTAACCAAGAGCTTAACTCTGGAAGTTCAGCGTATTGCATTTTCCCCCGTTTATTAGTTATATTATTCATAAAAAACGACAGTAAACGCCTGTCCTGTCGTACCGCTACAGTGTGAATGTATCCTTGTGTTCTTTTTATTCTAGCGTTATGTCACCCGTTAAGTAAGAACTCGTATTTACACGTAGCCGTGTGCATACTCAGAATGATATTTGTAATACTTGTATTCTTAGTAATCTTGTAGAGTTTTATTCTTTTTATTAGCAACAAGAAATTCAAACTTACAGTGCCCCTAGCTCAGGGAGATTTGAGAACGCCCCTGGCGAAAGCTGTGCAATTTTGTTGTTGTTTAGGGATCTGCAAAAATAAGTTATTTTAATGTACTTCATGAGAACAATAATTTATATGCTACAAATATGTATTTTCTTGAAGCTTTAATTTTTAATGGAGAAGACGACGTGAGCCTGACTAGAAAGAGGCGATCAATTTCAGGGGAACATTCTTTACGCATCGTGGTAAATGCAGTCAGGTACGTAGTTAGAATGAATTCAAGAGCTAGCCTCTGTAATTAAAGAAAAAAAGCTGTCTTAGTATAAAAAGACATTTTCTGAATTCTGAATAATTTTCTCAAAAAATCTTTCAAGAAATGAGTTTAATTTCGTTGTAAACAGTTTTTAAGAAGCTCCTAAACTGTATTAGTTTTCTAAAAAAGAAGTGAGTTTAAAGAACCCCAGTTTTGGCTTCACGTTCGATCGCTTAGAATAAAATTAAAAGGTGCATTTGTTTTTCGGCTTTACAGTGATCATAAGAAGCATAAAGGTTTCAGTACGTAGATCATATATTAGTAGAAAGCTGATAAATCTCATTTTTCTGGTTGTTCTAATTACTCCGCTTGAAGGCTTTAAGTGAATGAGCTTATTGCGCTGATTCCTTGGCAGTAAAAAATCATTGCTATCAAGAATTCGAATTTAGTAACTCAATTCCACATCGTCGACATTTAATGGCATCTTAGGTTACGACACGAACCCCTTAACAGTTTAGCAATGATTTTTAACGGACCTGGTAAATTATGCATTAAGTAATAGTAATTTTACTTGTAGTTACTTTGAGAGCAAATATGTAACCTTACTCGACTATAGATATACGATCAAATTGAGAGTTTGTGTTTCAAGACTAAAAGCTAAACACTACAGCTAAATTTTGCATTTTTGGAATATGACTTTTTCCCACGCTATCGGTCGTACTATACAGTCTTTCTTCTTTATAAGAATATCGAGGCTAAAATCTGCGTAATTTGAAGAATATTATGAGTAAACCCGAGGCTGAGATTTTCAATAAGATATAATTTTGTATCTTGAAAATCTGTTAATGAAGTACAATTTATATGTTTTGAACTTAACTTATATAATTATTCCTCTCTGCAAACCGAAAAACTAACGAGTAAACTTAACAAAGAAACTGTACTGACTAAAGCCAAATATTTAAGGCTAATAACAGTTCAATAAACGGAAATCGGC